>NW_023425432.1:0-378995 GCF_014108245.1 Pipistrellus kuhlii
CTGTGACTGAAGGAAAGCTGATATAAAAATAATCATAAATATGTAGTTGAACATAGATAAGAGCTTGGGTGTGGAATGGCAACAAAAGCAAAATTCAGTCATCTTCACTACAGAGGAGAGGACAGTATGGTGATTTTTTGTGATCCATGTTCTGTAGTTGTCGTGGACAAGTTGGTCTTAATAATCACTCTGTATAGGAGATAGAGTGGTATCATGAAATGGGCACCACCTGCATGGGTCCTAGGTTTTGTCTCAGCCTGCCACTAAGTGGCCTCATTTTTACCCTATTTATAAACAGTGCTTTGTTGCTAAAAGTTGAGTGCAAAGGCATTTAGGAAGAAAATTCCCCAAGGTGCCCCTCACCCTAATAAGTGCATCCTTAATGGAGCCCCTGGGTTTAGACTCAGGCTCAGTCCATGGTGTTTGTGCTTCTGAACAGTTTACAAAGCATTCATTCAAGAATCAGTCTATTCTTGGAGGACATGCCCCAGAGGCTAAGAATGGGCATCTTTACAGCCAGGGGTTGGGGGGTGGGGGAGGCTCCTAATGTCTCTGGTTAAACAGCCAGCTCCATTCTGTTGCCCTGCCTACCAAAGTATTGTTTCTTAAGAGAGTTCTTTAAAGGCTGAAAGGAGGGTTCCTTGTGGCCTTTGCCAGCTCATGACTCTGCGGGTTACTTATTCAATGGAATTTGCCCATTTCATGGGAGGGAAATTGGAGAGAAGGCTCTGGAAACCACAGTCTGGCATCTCATGAAGAACAGGTGTTTACTTGGTATGATTTAGGCACTCAATGCTAGTGTCCCCTGATTCTGTAGGATCATTAGCTAATATTATTTTATTCAAAAGCCACTGAAGTTCCACTGTGGAGAAGAATATAGGACATTAAGTTCATCTTCTCCTCTGAAGAGGAAATGTTCACACTGCTGACTTCAGTGGAGATGATGAAAGGCAGTATGAAAATGGCATTCCTCTGTTAAGCCTGCTCAGTCCCAGAAATTTAACCCTGGGCCCACAACCACCAGTCAGACAGTGTATTGGGCACCATGCTCTTCAAAACTCCAAAGATCCCAGAGATAACCCACGTGTGTTGCTGCCTTATGAACAGAGCCCCCAGAGTTAGGTGGCTGCAATCCATGCAGGACAGCTGACTGGACTTCCTGGACAGCCACCTCCGAGGGAAAGTGATTTCAGTCTTGACTTGGCTGTTGTTGCTTTTGTACAGCCTTGCAGCCATAGAGAAAGAGCTGAGCTCTGGACTATGGAGCCCTTGAGGCCAGTCTGGCTGCCAAGTGTAGATAAAAGAAAGCCTTGTGGTTCCAAGACCTCAAGCCAAGCCCCCAGAGCTCATGAGCAACCTCACTTAGACACATGAGCCTCCTCTCCAATGCCAGTCTTTCAGCTGTTCTCTTGACCTCCTCCCTTAGTCGAGTAACAAAATACCACAGACTGAGTAGCTTATCAACAACAGAAACTTACTTCCCACCATTCTGGAGGCTGGAAGTCCAAGATTAAGGTACCATTGTGCTTCAGTGAGGGCCCTCCTTGCTGTGTCCTCACATGGTGGAAGGAGCATGGATCTCTCTGGAGACTCTTTATAAGGTGCTATTTCCATCCCTGAGGGCTCAGCCGTCGTGACTTAGGCACCTCCCAAAGGCCCAACCTCCTAATGCTGTCAGCTTTAGGGGTTAGGGTTGCGACATCAGCCTTTTACTGGGACACAAACAGTCAAAACAATGCACTCCCTTCTGGACAGTGCTCTCCTGACCCAAAAACCCGTGGAGGGTCTCCTGCTGTGAAGGATTCTTCTCTTCCTCAGCCCTGTTCAGACCCCATTCAAGTAAGCTCTTTGTGCATTGATGTCTCTCTTGGTCAGATCTTCTTTCTGGATCAGCTCCCAATCATAAGTGAGGCCCACAGTGGTGTCCAGGACATAGCACTGGTCATTGGGTCTACTTCCCTCCCATCAATTCCAAATCCCAGCCGTATGCACTGTAGATTTGGATGAAGATCTCAGGGAAGTGGTCCTGGTACTCTTTGATGACACCATTCAACATTGCTGCCTTTGTGATCCCCTCTTTTGTAAGGTACCTTAGGAGAAGGATGGTGAGCAATGAGCACAGATTTCCCAACAATGTCCTCCTGGTTACACTTCTGTGGGTGACTGCCAAGAAGGACAACTGTGCCCCCAAGGATGAAATCTGGGAAGCCCTGCAGGTCATTGGGGTGCATGATGGAAAGGAACATAGGATCCCACGGGGGCTCCTCACTAAAGTTTGGGTGCAAGAACAGTACCTGCTTGTACCCGCAAGTACCCAACAGTGATGTGGCACACTACAAGTTCCTTTGGGGCCCCAGGGCCCACGCTGAGACCACCAAGTTGAAAGTCCTTGAATTTTTGTTCAGGGATGATAGAATGGGTCCTAGTTCCATCCTATCCCTGTCTGAAGAGGCTATGAGTGGCAAGGAAGAGGGGTCCTAAGCCAAGTTGCACCCGGGCACGTTTCAGGTCCATGTCTGGCTGCTTCTAGAGCTGGGTATGATGTGAGGCTAATTCTTCACTTTATATGAGGCCCAGGGCAAGTTGGGGAGAGGCGGGGGGAGTGCTGTAGCATCTTTGGGTACCTGTGATGATTTTGAAATGTATCCTTGTTTTGTATGGGAATTTTTCAAATGTTGTTTCTTTCATAGAAGGCTTCACAAGCTTCAGCATCTAAGTGTGTGAATGACATTGGCCAAACCTGTATTTGTACTACCCAGTTAAAAACTGATCCTGCACCGTAGGAGATCCTGAGGAGTCCCAGGGCCCACGCTGAAACCAGCAAGTTGAAAGTCCTGAAATATTAGCTCAGGGCCAATAGCAAGGATCCCAGATTAAAGGGTCTCATGGGGCTTCTTCACCAGCTTAGTTGACACTGTGGAAACTGTGGGTTCTAAAGGTTAGCTACTATTGAAGATGCTGAGCAGCAGCAGGAATTTGGGGAAGTGTTGTGGCATTGTGGTTGTGTGTCTACATTTTCCTTGTCCAATGCAGGTGATTTCACTTTTAATCCTCACTCATAATAATCCTTCTTCTCTGCTCCTGACACATCCTGGGCGCAGTAGTGCCCCCTCCAGCATTGGTCCTGGTATGGCAGTGATCTCTGCAAGTGTGAGCCCCTCCTGATTGAGGATTTCGGGGTCCTCGGGCTTCAGAACGGAGGGCACTACAGAATCCACCTCCTGGTGCTCCTGTCAGCTCTACGGGCCCTGGGTGGGGCTGTCAGGCTGAGCACATGCCTCCACATGCCCAGGAATCTAGGGGAGTCGAGCAAGGTCTGAGGGACACAGACTCGGGTCCCCAGAGGCCAGGGGCCCTGGTGTTGTCAGATGCCGGAGGGGAACAGAGTCACCACTCCCAGGCCTCCAGACCCATCTCTGCACCTGCTCTCAGTCCGGGGGACCACAGAAAGCCCTTCCGGAAGTCTAACCCCTGACTTCCGCCCCGGAGGTCAGAGCGAGGAGAGCGAGCGCCATGTCTGGGAGGCCGGCTTCGGGTCGCTAGAGGGACGGAGCCCAGGTATGACCCTGAGGGACGACTGAGGCCCCAGGTCCTAGGGAGACCCCGGGGTGGTGGTGGTGTCTGAGCAGGATTTCCTCACCCCTCGCCCGCCTCCTGAGAGAACTGGGGGTGGGGCGGGGGGGGAGGGTGTCTCAAAGACAAGCGGTGAGGGGAGCGGTATCAGATCTGCAGGACCCAGACTCTGCCTGGAGCCCGGTGAGGACCCCACGGAGGGCCCCGGGGTCCAGTTCAGTCCCTGCCGGAAGCCCTGGGCACTGAGGCCCATGGACAACCCTTCGTGTCTCGGGTCTCAGGCTCCCGGTTCACAGAAGGAGGGCCAGGGCCTGCAGGCCTCATGGTGACGTCCACCTGAGAATCCAGGGAGCTGAGCGCCATCTTGAGAAGCCGGCTTCAGGCCGGCGGAGGGGACAAGCTGAGGGGAGCACTCTCAGATCTGCAGGACCCAGACTCTGCCTGGAGCCGGGTGAGGACCCCACGGAGGGCCCTGGGGTCCAGTTCAGCCCCTCCCGGGAGCCTTGGGCACTGAGGCTCACGGACCGCCCTTCGGGTGTCGGGGTTGAGGCCTCCGTGTGGGGTCCGGGCTCCGGTTCACAGAGGGAGGGCCAGGGCCTGCAGGCCTCATGGGGACTGCCGTCTGCCCCTGGGGGGAGACAAGGTGACTCTGGGCCCCAGAGCAGTCAGTCCCGGGAGCCCCAAGGTGCGGGGTGACCACCAGCTTCGAGGACTGACTTCCGCCTCTTCCGGGTGGAGACACTCGGGGGCTCCGTGTCATGGCGGATTGTCAGGTCGGCAGAGGGTGTCAGGGATCTGCCCGGAATTAGTGTGGGGACCCTGAGGGAGATTGGGGGCCCTGGACCCCAGAACAGTGTCCATCGGGCAGGCCTCCCGGGGTGGGGGAGGGTAACCTCACACATTGTGCTTTGTGAGTTCTGCATTGGGTCTGAGAGACATTGGGGGTTTTGTAGGAGGAGCAGGGCTTCAGGCATCAGGGAAGGGGAATCTCAGATGCTGATGCTGTCAAGTTGAGGACCCTGAGGGAGATTGGGGGACCCTGGACCCCAGAACAGTGTCTGTCCCGCAGGCCTCCTGGGAGTGAGGGAGGGGTGATCTCGCACATTGAGCTTTGTGAGTTCTGCATCTAGGTCTGAGAGACAATGGGGGTTTGGCAGAAGGAGCTGGGCTTCAGGCAGTAGAGGGGAGACCCCAGGTCCTGCTGCTGTCAAGTTGAGGACCCCGAGGGAGAAGTAGGCGACACTGGACACCAGAATACTCTGTCCTAGGAGGACTTGTGTGTGGGGTGACCACAAACATAGTTTCCTGACTTCCCCATCCAGGTCCAGTGTAAGGAGCAGAGCCACAGGTCAGTTTAGGGAGCACTAAAGTGACCCTGGACCCCCCAATGTCGGGGACCCTGGCAGAAAGGGCTGGATGTTGCAAACTCCTACTATTGCCACATGCCTGTGGATTGGGGGATCTTGGGGATGTGAGGACCTTGGCATGAGAGTTAACCCCAGATCAGCAGCAGGGCAAGTCCCAGGATCTGCCCGGTGTGAACACCCAATCCCGTGAAGCCTCAATGCACACCCCCTTCTCAGAAAAGGAGGGATGATTCAAAGGCCAGCTGTCCACAGCCCTCAACCCGGAAAGGAAACAACAGTGGATCTAAGTGGCACACTCCTTTCTATTATGTGTGGGAAAGTGGGGAGTCCTCGGTGAGGTGGGGTCTTTCTCTAAGGGGGAGAGAGAGAGTATCCCAGGTGGGAGGCATGGAGGTAGGGCCTGCACTGGCAGGAGTAAAACTGAATAACCTACAGGGGCACCGGGAATGCAACCAGGACAGAGCGCCCAGAACCTGCTCTCAGCATTTTGTGATGATGGCAGGGATCCTGGGGGTGGGGACAGAAGGGGGGGTGGAGAGGGGATATGGTAGCCACCTGAGGCTACCCCTGGAGTTTGTGCAATGTAGTGCCTCCGCATTTGTCTCTTGGGGCTCTCAGGTAGGTGAAGACCTTGGTCTGAGTGGACAAAGTCCGGTCATCTGAGGAAGGGTATACACTCAACAGTGACAAGAGTACTGGGTCTGGCTAAAGTGAAGGAGAGGACCTCGAGGGAGGAGGGAGTATACCCCAAGCCTTGAGGCAAAAACGGGACACCACAGAAATCCAGCCTTCCCCTAATCTCAGCCCTAGAAACCTTGGGCTAGGCTGTCAGTCTAAGTCCCTCCTGATTTTTAGATTGGTGGTCTGGGTGAGGGGAGAGCCTTGGTCTGAGGGTCTGGACAGAAGTTGAGTCAGGTTCCCATGAGTTGGCAGGGTGGTCACAATGAGGAATGAGGGCACCCTTGAAACAAGCATACATAAAGCTCAAGGTCTGCCGAGCCATTTTTGTCAGGAATGGGGAGAGCTGGTATTGTGGATGTACTGTCTCCCCTCACTTCCTCTGCCGTTGTCTAGGGAGATGAGGCCTTTCCTTTAGGATGGTAACCTCAAGTCAGCAGATGCAATTGCTTCAGTTCCTGTACAGTGAAAGGGTAAAAGACTTAGTGGGACAGATGGAATCAATAGAGTAAGGTGGCACATTATTGTTCCTTGGTGACACCTATTAGACTCTGGGGTCCCCACAGGCCTGTGAGAGAAAGGGAGTGTGAGGGGCCTCAGATGAGAAACGCTGTTCTTGGGTCCAGGGTCCCCCAATCTCCCTCAGGGTCCTCAACTCTTCATCGACAGGACCTGGGGTTCCCCCTCTGCTGCCTGAATTCTTGCCCCTATTAGATGTGGGGCCACCCGAAGTCCTTCTGGTTACTCTCAGAAGTGCGTGTCTTGTTCTGAGAGTCTTGTCTCAGGCCAGCAGAGGGGGAGAAGAAGGCCCTGCCCGGGGACTGGTGAAAACCCTCAGTGAGCACAGAGGTGATCATCAGGACAGAGGAGACCCCACAACACCCAATCCCACCTCACCACATGTCTTTCCCAGAGCCTTGGGCTGTGCTAGCTACACCCTGAGGAACCTTCTCACTTCCTCCTTCAGGATCTTACTGGACAGGCCAGTGAGGAGAGAACCGTGTGAGGCCCGAGAACACCCCTAAAAAAGAGACCTGTAAGTTACCTTTGTCCGATCTGCCTAGGGTGCGTTTCTCAGCTGAGGCCCCTCACACTCCCTTTCTCTCACAGGCCTGTGGGTCCCCATTGCCCACCTTCCCACACTCTGTCACTGTACCAGCACGAGTCACCATGCATCGCCATCAGATGAGTGAGCTTTGTAAGCCCGAGGAAGACCATCAGGACCCAAGGGAGAACCAGAAACTGGTGGCAGTGCAGCTGTTCAGCGCTGAGGGGGAGGAAAAGGCTGTGTCTCCCTCCCTCTCAGTCCTTTTCCAAGAGAGCCTAAAGGAGGCAGCTGCTGCTGAAACACCAAGTCCTCCTCAGGGTGCCTGCCTTCCCCCCACTGCCATGGCAGCCTCTCCATGTAGCCAACCTGAAGATGAGAGCTCCAGCAGCCCAGATAAGGAGGGGCCAAGCAGCAGGTTGGGCTCTGAAGAGGCTGAGTCCACTCTCCAAGGCGCCCTATGTTTGAAGAAGGCTTACCTGGTGGCATTCCTGCTCCTGAAGTATTGCGCAAAAGAGCCAACCACAAAGGCAGAAATGCTGAGTATGGTCATCAAAGTGCACCAGGGCCACTTCCCTGAGATCTTCGACGCAGCTTCTGAGTGCATGCAGCTGGTCTTTGGCATTGATGTGAAGGAAGTGGACCCCAGAACCCACACCTATGTCCTGGTCACCACCTTGGGTCTCACCTATGATGGGATGGTGGGTGATGGGCACAGGTTTCCCAACACTGGCCTACTGGTCACAGTTCTGTGGCTGATTGCCACAGAGGGTGACTGTGCCTCTGAGGAGGTAATCTGGAAAGCCCTGCATGTCAGGGGGGTGCATGATGGGAAGGAGCATTGTATCTATGGGGAGCCTAGAGAGCTCCTGACCAAAGTTTGGGTGCAGGAACAATACCTGGAGTACCGGCAGGTGCCCAATAGCCAACCTGCTCGCTATGAGTTCCTATGGGGTCCCAGAGCCCACGCTGAGACCACCAAGTTCAAAGTCCTGGAGTTTCTGGCCCAGATCAACAGGAGTGACCCCAGATCCTTCCCACACTGGTATGAGGAGGCTTTGAGAGAGGAGGAGCAGAGAGCCCGGGCCAGAATTAGCACCACAGATGATCCTAGTGCCATAGCCAGTGCAAGCTCTTCTGCCAAGTCCAGTCGCTTCTGCCCTCAGTGAAGTCCAAGGCAGATTTCTTTCCTTTGTGTTTTAAGAGGGAAGTCAATGATCCAAGTGGTGGAGGGCTAGGCTAGGGGATTATAGTGAATAACATCGGTGTGTCTCTGTTCCATTGGGTTGACTTAGAAATGTATCTTCTTTTATTTTTGGTATTTTATAATGTTACTTTAAGTAGAATGTTTTTTAGCTTCAGTCTAAGTCTACAAATGACATGAATCACACGTTGATTGTAATTTAACTTAAGACAAAGAACTTTGCTATTTGGTAAAAAGAAAAATATGGGAATCCTTCATTGTATTTGTACTCTGTAATCAGATAATGTGGACTTGGAATAGGCTTTTTTTTAAAAAAAATTTTAGTGTGAAAGAGCATAGCTGTAAAAACAGATAAAATAGTTAATTTTTGAATGTCTATATCATATTTAGTCTGTCATTCTGTAAAAACAAAATATATATACCTGGATTTTCTTAGCTTATTCAAGAATGTAGAAAAATAAACAGTAAAAGACTCTTCTCACTGGTTCATGTGCACCCTAAACATTCATTGAGCCTCTGTCCTCACAGGGAAAGGCAACCCAGCCAGAGAAAGGGAGGGGACGCAGAGCAGGAGCCTGGAGCCAGGACTGGAAGGACACTGTTTGGCAAGGGAGTAAACACAGGCAACTTTTGTTCCACAAGCCTTGTCTTTGAGAATGGGCATGTTTCCATACACAGGAGGACATAATTGCTGAAGTGAAGTTTATGTCCTTTAAGACAGGAGGGGAGAGTTACCCAGAGTGGGGTGTTGTTCATGTGGAGTGTGGTACTGAGGCTTAGGCCCTATGATGTTGATGTGGAGCCACCGGTTATGACTGTCCTATTACATTACAGGCCAGGTCCTCATCCCCTTGGAATCCAAGCTCCATCAGGTACTAGGACCCCCTTCCCCAGGGAAAAGGCAAGGACAGTGGGTGATGTAGTCAGGGCCCCCATGATCCAGGGCCATCTATTCTTCCCTCTGTGCCACCTTCCCCACCACCGTTATTTGAGGATTGAATTCTAGGATTTGTGGATCATGCCCATCTCAGGGCCTGAAATGGGCATGGTGTGTGTGTACTGGTGCCAATTTTTCCTGCTCCAGTTATTCCTTTCTCTGGGCTGCAGTGGGGCCAGAGTGCCTGCTGACAGCAGATGGCAGTGGTGCAGCCAGGGGATGGAGGAGGGTGGCTCCCAAAGAGGACAGAGGGAAACACTTGATAGGATCTGAGCTGAAAACGTGGTGTCCCAGGCCCCAGCTGAGGTTGCATCCCAAGTATTTGCAACCAGCGGCCCTGGAAGAAGGACCAGGGTGCTTGGGATCCTGCAGTGCCTTGGGGTGAAAAGAGGAGGTAGCTGACTGTGCTGGGGTGGGTGGGGGTGAGGTGAAGAGAAGAATCAAAGCCTAGGAGGGTCTGTGCTGGGAGAGGACTAGAAGCCACTCCCCAGGTGTGAAGGCAAAAAGGCCCTTTCTCCCCCCTCTGTGCTCCCCTGGCCTCAGTGACCTCCTTTGTGGAACTGGCCACATCCTGTGCTGAGTGCCTCTCTTTACCTGTCTCCACCTTCTTCCTTGAGCCTCCCAAAGACTCCATCTGATGGAAGAGGCATCTGCATTTTCACCCCTTTCCATTGGGCCTGGCCCCTGATTGCTTGGGGATTGGAAGAAGGAGCCAACCACTCTGCTCTCCCACCACCCGTCAGTGGGGTTCCAGGGCCCTAGGGGACACTGGGGAGAGGTCAGCCCACAGACTATGAACATGGAGGGCTGATGCATGATGCTTATTGACAGTCACACTTGTGGTTTCCCCAGGCCACATGAGGCCCAAGGATGTCTAGGGAGATGGAGTTCTCCTGCTCCTCCTTCCTGCAGCTTTATGCAGGCTTGGTCTTAAATGCGGTGAACACTCTGGAGATTTACCGGCAACCCTAGTGAGCAGCCAGGGCAACTGTACCATCACCACCCACATGGCCCACAGGGACTGAGAAGACATCCTCAGGCGGGACCTGCTGCTGGAGAGGCTGGGGTGGAACCCAAGCATGTTCAGGCCCTGCTCTGGGAAGGGAGAAGTATGGCTGAGGAGTGATCCTAGGCAAGATGTGACACCCTGAGCGCAGCTCACCCCCCTCCAAGAGTACCCCCAGGACCTTGCTCAGGAGTTTGGGTTTTTTTTCTTTAAACCTGTGGTGGTGAGGCTGTGGTTTCTGTAAGCAGCACACCTTCAAAGGGGCGCCAAGGGGCCCAGGCTGGGGTTCTGTGGGCAGAATTTCTATGACCTGGGTCAAACCTTCTGTCCACACTGGTTCTCAGTCCAATGGGTGACGTGAGGGGCAGGGACAGGTCTGAGTCTTCATGTGCTGTTGTCGTGTTCACACGTGTGTGTTTATGTAAGTGCACACACACGTGTGTGTTTGTGTGAAAGACCAGGGGAGGCTGCACAGCACACAGAGAATGTCAGGTGGCCTCCAGACTCAGGCTCTCTGCTGATCTCACACAGCTGCCCCACCTCCACTGCCCATGGCATCCTGGGATCATTAGCTCATCCCTCAGTGGTCGAAGTCCCACACCAGCTCCTTTAACCTGGGGAAGCGCTTGGGAGCTGAATGCCAGTGGGTTCCCCACAGCAGTCAGGGCTCCTCTGACCTGTGTGTGCTGCCCACAGCAGTCAGGCTGGGACCTGCCCTTTATTGGACCAGGCTCTGTCCTCTTCTTTTCCCTCTCTTCCCTGGCCTCACCCAGAATTCCCTGAACAGCATTTGACACATGGGAAGTTCTCAGAGGGACTCTGCTCACTCGGTGTCCCTTTGGTGAAATCAGCGTTGCTCTGGAGGGCATAACTTTAAAGAACCCTTTCCTTTGGTTGATGGAAGGAAAAACATCTCAGTGCTTCTCTCATGGTGCACGGGGCTCCCTGACATTGGGGCGACTCTGCAGTGCCCCAAAAACATGGCTCCTGAGGAAGATGTGGAACTGGAATACCAGGCTGAAGCAGAAGTACCAGACTGCACTTTCAAACCCCATGTGGTTACTGACGCTCATACCCAGGAAAGGGGAAAGGCTATCTTCCACGTAGGCATCCCACAGCACCTGATCCCCTAGGGACAGGAGGACTCCACAGGAAGGTTACTGAGAATCCAGATGAATCATCACCATCAAAGGGCCATCATGCCACAGATGTGGAACTGAATTGGCGCTGCGATGGAGAGGACCACACACCACCTGCTGTTCACGTAAACAGATTTCTGTGCCCTGATGTAGGAGACTGTCCTTGTTTAATGCCTCTTTGGGCTCATTGACTGTCTCAAGAACTCCGTCTGACTTTAGGGAAATGGGGAAGCTGCCAGGACATATCTTGGTGCTATCACTCTTTTTGGTCCTGCTCATTCCTAGGTTTTATAGAGAAAAAAAACCTGTTTTAGCAGAACTGATTATGGTTTGGGACTCCCATCTCTTGGTTCTGGTCAAACTCACAGAACACTTCAGCAGCACCCAGGGACCCTGTGGGAAGTCTGGGAGCGGGCACTGAATGATTGCCGGAGGGTAACCAGCCATGCATGGCTTCATTCACTGTGAAAGGGACATCAGACTTTGAAAGAAAGCACCTGCCTCTCCTGGCAAGTGACTGGTCTGCTGTAAGTGTCCCTTGGCTCACGAGGGCTTGTGTTACACATGTCACATAGCTACCTCGGGACCCAAGGACAGATCTGAAATACAGCTCTGATGGAAAAGTGATGGGTAGAGTTTTTTGTTTTCCATGTGGGCACTCTTTAATTTATTTGTGTCCCTTCTAGCAGGGTTACTAATGGTTGTTAGCTGTGAGGACGATGGGCTTTCTCCTGGGTGTTATCTGGAATGGCCAGACTGGCTCTGGGGTACATACACCACTTAGCAGATGGGGTGGCTCAGGTTCTAGGTGGGCCTCTCTGCAAGGTGCCTGAAACTTGGGCTAGACACACTCAGATGCTGATCAGAAACTTCCTGGCATCATAGGGGGACCTGTGAGCAAAGACCCTCCTGTTTCAGGATGCATGACTAATGTAAGGTGATTCCCCCAAGGTTAGGAGCCAGGCAGTTCTGTCTCCTGTTCAGTAGGCAAGGCTCAGGGTACCAGGTCTTCCTGGGCTTGCCTCAGGATGCCCAAGCCAGATCCTTGGCTGAGTGGGTGAACTTGAAAGAGGACAACCGGGATGCACGTCTTTCTGGGGCCAGGATTTCTAGCCTCCTCAGGCTCATCTAATGAGGTATGTGGCACAGAAACAGAAGAACATGGACTCACAATTCTTATTGGATTGTTTATTTTGTGGAATTAACAAACTGGAATTTTGCCTTTACTAAAGCTGAAATGGATTCATGGTTACAAAGCCTGTGATACTATGGGCCGGCATTGTTTTTGAGGGAACACTTGTTATCCAAGAGGCCCTCGTGGTCCTCCTCAGACTGGTGAGAGTCCTGAGATGGAGCCACGTCTAAAAGGCCAGATATAAGAGTAGAATAGCATATGTTGCATAAAGACATCACTGAACCTTGTAACGGTTCATATGGGGGGTTGGGGGACAGGTCTCCTGTGCCAGCGGTTCCGGCAGTAGCTGTGGGCACAAACATGAAATTACCAGAAGTGTCCTCCCCACTTGAACCACTGGCTGCAATAGGACACTGGACCTCTCTGGCACTGCTCAGGGGCTGAGGAGCAGAGAACTCGAATGCCTGGGTGGCACTGGATCCCCATTCATTCTTATCTGTCTCCTGAGCCTTTTGTTCGGCTTCTTTTTTGCTGTCCTCCTGGTGTAGTCTTGGAGAGCGTCTTGTGGGGGCCATCTTCTTCTTTCTCTTTGCAGGGGTGGCACTGGTCCCTGGACAAACTCGGGCCACTTGATTGCCTTTTGCGTTAATGTTTTGGAGGAGCCAAGGCTTGTCTCTCTGGAAATTGCTGTTTTGGTAGATCTGAAACAAAATTAATTTAGTCATTTTTGGAGAAAAGGTATCTATTTGACATTAACTGTCCTCTCAGAGTCTTTACTCATCCCTGCAGGTTATCTCTAAGGGGGTTATAGTTTCAAATAAAAATCTATAGTTTCTAATTTTTTGATAAATACTGTATCAAGTGAAAAAGGTTTAGGCCCTGAAATGAAGCCTTTTCAGTTGTCATTCTTCTGGGTCCACTAGGAAGATGTTTGAGTAACAGGGAATATGGGAAATGGGAGGACTTTGTACTTTACCATTATCTTATTCCTTGGAGAGCAAACTGAAGAATCATCAGGGTGTATTTTGCTAAAACCATGGAGGTTCATCAAGCGGATGAAATTCTTCAGGCTGTTCGATTCAAAGATTCGTTCATCGCCCCTTCGGCAGAGAACCTCCCTTTGGAAAAGGTTTTCCTTTATGATCATGGTGTGTCCGTCTTCATTCCAGCACACAGACTGGAAGGCATCATCCTCCACTATCCTCCAAAGCTTTCTTGGGAAGGACAGTCCATAAAGAATGTTGTTTCCTTCCACATTGTCGGCGCTTTGGTTTGGGGCCTGCGGTTGAGGGTTGTATTGTGGGCTTGGATCTTGGCTCTCTTCTTGGCTACCATGCCTCTCCAAAGCATCTCTGGGACCCACATGGGGGCCTGGGGATGTATCATATTGGACCAGTATTGGTGGCTGCCCATCCTCTGATGGGGCCAGCCTGGCTTCCTGCATCTCATTGGTACTCTGACTAGTCATGTTGATGCTCTGTCTACATCAACAAGCATTTGGTACCCTAGATCCTATCTCTTCAAAAATGGGGTCAGAAATGCCTGTGGTTACAGCAGCGATGCCCTATATATACTGTCCTTAAAATTCTAGAGTCTTGGTCGTGGGGCAACCAGCTGCTTAAGTCATGTGATGTAACAAAGGTGACATGGCTGCTCTGGAGTGTGGGCCCTGGCCAAGTATGAGGAAGTGGACATCTTTAGGGACTCCATTTTCTTTCTTTTCAAAAGGTACAGAAAAATAGGGGACAAGTTAATAGAAAAGGTGCCTAGTTAATAAAAATGCTTCCAGGAAGATTGTTTCTTCTTGTTATACACTGGGTGTGTTGAAAAATCATGTTCCTATCTCCACTCCCACCTCTACAGATAGGGGAGGCCTGTTGATGGCCCCTTTGTTTGCAAGTAGGTAATATGGGTGCCTGCCAGAATTGAAATCTAAGTGAGAAGCAAATACTTGAATCTATGAATACTCTTGATTTCTAAGTTCTGAAATGATACCATAACCTGCTGGAGCCTTGTAGGATATTATGCTTCTGAGTCAGAAGAGGTTGTCAAAGGTTTTGAAAGTTGTCAGGAGATCAAAACATCCTTATGACCTTTTTATAGTTATAAATGATTCAGCAACATCTGGATGAAATTTTCTCTCATGCACTCACAAATTCTAACATGGCAAAAGGTGATGAACAAAATATGTTGGTCAGACTCCAAAAGCAGCAGAGGATGTGGGGGACCCCAAATGAAATCTCACTTGTCTTGCCAATGTAGAGTTGAAGCCCAATTAAATACTCTATTGAAAATCTTGTCTCTCACCATCTATTCCAACAACTATGGAGACCTGAGAAAGCAAATGTCAAACACTTTTGACCACATACACTGGAGGATGCTATATTCAGGGCACCACAAACTGCTTTTTTCATACCTTCTTTATCTAACTTGCTAGCTGTGAATATAAGCTTTTGCCTGCCATGTAGAACATAATCCATACTATGTATTTCTTTTATAGTCACTCCAAGTCAAAAGTGACCCAACCACTAAAATGAGCATTTTGCACCTGCCAGGAATTTAAACAGGAGGAGTTCTTTTCTGTACTGTATCCTCTGCTAAAACTCATTTAAGGATGAGGATGAGCATGTGGGTTCTTCTTCCTAAGTGGCTTCTGACACAACAAATCCAAAGCATACAAGAACATCCATGTTTGCTCACATTTTAGCATGGTATTTTTAGTGGGTTGAACAGGAATTTGTAAAATTTGGAAAGGAATGGATTTTGTCCTCTGTAAGTATTTATAGCTGTAGCATCATGACAGTAGACTTGGGAGTGGTGAGTTAGGTACTAACCTATGGATTAGGTACTGGGAGCACTATATGAATCAGCCTTCCTAGTCCTTCATATATGACATATTGTCAGAGAGCCTTATTCACAAGGAACCAAGAACTAAGCATATTTTGCTAATGAAATACAGTTGATCTATCACACAAAAAATGGAAGAGACTTTGTGAAAGGATGTTATAAAGCACTATTCATTCCATTATTCATTTTTTCTTTTTTTATCGCTTAAAGTATTTCATATGTCTCTTTTTTCTCCCATTGACTCTTCCCAGCCATTCCCATCCCCCAGGACAAGCCCCCACCACTCCTGTGTCTGTGTCCATTGATTATACTAATATGCATGCATACAAGTCATTTGGTTGATCTCTTATCCAACCCTCCCACTCTTCCCTGCCTTCCCTCTGAGGTATGATGGTCTGTTAGGTGTTTCCCTGTCTCTGGATCTACTTTTGTTCATCAGTTTATGTTATTCATTATATTTCACTCCTAGGTCTTTCTGAGTGCATTCTATATATTGGGAACATTCCCTGTCTTGGCACTCAAGCAAGGCATCAGACAGAATGGGATGCTACCAACCAGGGATTGAAGTTGTCTGTAGGAACTGTGAACTTAAAGTTGGAGAAACCTGAAATACAAATAAAGAGGTGACCTGATATATATTACTGGGATAGAAAAAATGGAAGAGCTTATTTGGGGGTGTTTTCCCCTTTAGGTCCCTTGTGATATGACTCATCTGTTAACTGATTTGTGAATTACTAATATCCATTTCTCAACAACTGGAGCAGGGCCATATAAGGAGTGCCAAATACCAGTTGTCAGACAACAATCTGAGGCAGGCCAAATCAGTAGCTGTTCCCAGCCTTTATCCCAGCTTTCTCTCATTGGAGAGACCAGTTCCCATAAGTACATGAATTTCTGGAATTCAACAAATTCTAATCAAGAATAAGTAAACATATTTCCTATTACAAATAAATATGCTCCTAACTGAGAAGGCAGAAAAGCAAACACAAATCTGTTCCAAATACAAACAAAATCTCCAAATCATATGGGGTCCACACTGGTGTTTTGTCTTTTCTACCTCTCAGATCTTGCCCCACTCCTGCCACATGTAAAAAGTATAGGGCTGAGTTTAAATTGGAATTTCAGATAAACAACAAATATTTTTGTGTTTGTATGTCCCTATTATTGCATAGGATATACATATTATATTTATATATTTATATTTATATTTCCCAGCCAGCGTGGCTCAGTGGTTGAGCATCAACCTATGAACCATGAGGTCATGGTTTGATTCCCAGTCAGGGCACATGGGTTTCAGTCTTGATCCCCAGTAGGGGGCATGCAGGAGCCAGCCGATCCATGATTCTCTCTTATTACTGATATTTCCCCTTTCCTCTCCCTTTCTCTCTTAAATCAATAATATATATGACACCCTAATTTGCAAATAGACTGAACGGCGAAACAACGAAACAACTGAACAACCAGTTGCTATTGACTTACGATGACCACCAGGGGGCATGTGTGGAACATGGTGGGTATCAGTAGCAGGTGGCTGGGAATAGAACAGGGTGGGGATTGGCCATGGCAGGATGATGGAGCAGGTGAGCGGGGACACCAGACCAAAGCAAGGCACCTGTAGCTGTCATTGGGGTGAGTCTCTGGTAATTACTGAAAATGATTTGCTCCCACATGCTGTGGTTCTGCCCAGCACTCACACCTGCTGCTGGCACCAGAGCCACCACTCGCACCCACTGCCAGTGCCCGGTGCTAGACCCAATTACTCGGCACTGTCAGTGGGCGCAAACGATGGCTGCTGGCCTCAATAACCCCTCAGGGCTTCTCCACCTCCCCCTGCTGCTTAGGGGTGATCAGGGCAGTAGCTGCCACTAGCACCAGCTGATAGCACCAGACTTACTTATGCCCACTGCTGGTACTGGCCCTAATGACTCTGTATCATCATCAGCAGGCACTGTCAGTGCATGGGAGCAGCAGTAACTGCCAACAGACAGGGGCTGTGGCAGGAGGGGCTGGGCTGAGGTGTGGAGGATGGGCCAAGACACCCCCTGTGCGCACCACAGCCTCTCTGCCCACAGTTCCTTTCAAGGTGCGCAAATGCATGCACTGGGCCCCTAGTAATTTTATAAAAAGTATTAATTGTCTACCTGAAAGTCAACTTTAAGTAGTTATACAATGTCTTTATTTGCTCATCTGGCCACCTTATCCCTAACATAATTTTCCTACCAATCCATTGGACCTCCCATGCTCCTTTCTTTGATTTCTCCAGGACTTTAATTTCCACCTTTCCACCTCACAAGACTAAATAAAAGAGGGTCCTGGGAGTCTGAGCTCCAGCTGCCAGAGTCTAGAGATGGCTGGGGAATTTCTCCTGGCATCCACAATTAGCCCTTGGAACACATTTTCCCATAGAAACAATGATATTAATAGCAGTGAGCTGCCTAGTGCTATGGGCCCTATAGTCCAGCCATATTCTGTTAAAGAGGCTTTTGTGGACTGGCCTGGGAACCTTCTCACCATTTGAAACATTGCTTCCATGGGAAAAATGCTTCTCAAGTTCCAAACTCACAAACACACTTTTGGAATAAAATGCATGATAAATTGGGTAACGCTTATAGACTTTCACAGAGTCATTCAAAGCCTGTGACTTCATTCCAAGATGTCAGCAAAGTTTAGGACTACTTAGCATAGCAAAGAGAGGCCAGTGGATTTGCCAAAGAAACCTGAATAAGCAAACAGACAAGACTGACAAATCTATACTAGACAAGCTGACTCTGCCTTTGACTGGCTACATAGGCCAGTATTTACATTGAATGATTTCCCTTAATCAAACACATGCCTTATAGGGACAGAGTGGACACTTATCCCCATAAGTGTGTGGTTGTTAAGGATATGGCAGTTACTCTGTATCTAAGTGTGCATTTAATATCCTCTCATAGACACTAGCACTCCCAAGGAAGACAAGCTTATTTTTTTCCTTCTATTGTCTGACATGTCCAATGTTTTCATTGGTTCATTTACCTTCATGAAAACAGAGCAATTACACGGCTTTCATCTGCTTCCTTGAAAGACATATGGAAAATTCTGCTTTCAGGACCAGGATGTTAATTCAAAAAATACTTCAAGGCATTCTGAGAGGCGCCCTCAACCCCCATTTTTGAAACTACATGCAGCACTGCCGCATTTGCATAGAAAATGTGACAGGATAGGATTAAAACAAGAGGAATATTATGTACAGAGATACTTCATCTTATTAATTATTATTTGAAATGAAATCTAGTGTCAGGAGCTATAAAGTGCCAGAATTAGAAAAAGAAAATCATCATGTATTTAAAAACCCTTATAGCCAAGCCTATGTGGCTCAGTGGTTGAAGTCAAGGTTGGATTCCCAGTCAGGGCACAACTCCAGTTGCAGACTTGATCCCCAGTTCTGGGCTTGGAGGAGACAGCTAATCAATGATTCTCATCATTGATGTTTCTATCTCTTTCTCTCCTTTCCTCTCTGAAATCATAAAAATATACTTTCAAAAAGAAGGTCATTATCTCTCTTTAAAAAATAAAAAATAAAAACTTTTACAGTGTATAATAATCCTATAAATAAAAGCCTAATATGCAAAATGTCCACTCTGGCGATCATTTGTCCGAACCAGGAGTTCGACTGCTCACTATGATGTGTGCTGACAACAAGGGGGTGGCACAGAACATGCAGGGCATCAGAGACACAGTGCTGGCAGTGTGTGGCAGTGGAGGTGCAGCCAGCCCTAATGGGACCGCTACAGGATTGTGGAGCAGGTGAGTAGGCAGCACCAGGCCAAGGCAGGTGCAAGCAAGCCCAATAGCCCTGCCGATTGCCCCTTAGACTTTGACCAGTGGCAGCAGTGGGGGGCACAGCACTGAGGGAGCCGGGCTGGGGGGTGAGGGGTCTGGCCCAGATAGATCGCCCCGCAGGAGGTGGGATGATGGAGCAGGTGAAGGGGCAGTGCCAGGCCAAGATGGGGTGCCAGGCAGGGTTGCAGGGCTGTGAGACTGGGGATGTGAACTGGGACCTATTCCCCACAGGCCACCCTGAGGGACTCCACCTGAGTATGAATTGGTTTACTGAGCCTCTAGCAATTAAGAAATTACTACACTACTGATATTTTAGAAGCAGTACAATCACCTGGTCAAACCTTTATTAACCACCAATTTACTTCCTTAACACTGCACAGCAATAATTATTAAATGGAAGAATACAAAAAAATGAAGATACTAAGAAATAATGTATATCATATAGCAATAGTATATTAAAATGCATCATTTTAATTAAGATTTTTTTTTCACTAGTAGAGAAATTTATATTTTAGGTTTGGTTTACAGCAACATATAGTTTTTCTTAAAAATTAGCAATGCAGCCGAAACCGGTTTGGCTCAGTGGTAGAGCGTCGGTCTGCGGACTGAAAGGTCCCGGGTTTGATTCCGGTCAAGGGTATGTACCTTGGTTGCGAGCACATCCCCAGTGGGGGGTGTGCAAGAGGCAGCTGGTCAATGTTTCTCTCTCATCGACGTTTCTAGCTCTCTATCTCCCTTCCTCTCTGTAAAAAATCAATAAAATATATTTTTAAAAAATTAGCAATGCATATTAGTAACTATTATTGTTGATATTGTTAATTTGTTTTAAAATTAACTTTAAGAGATGATTTTTTCTCCTCTAAGCAGCAAGCAATCACTACCATGAAAGTGCTTTAACAGGGTAGTTCAGTGGATTACATTGTCAAGGCTCTATAGGGGCACTGGGATCTGGAGTCACAGTTTATGACAGCGACATTTTCTTGAGCATGTGACCCTGGACAAGTCACTTAACCTTCCTCAGATGCAATTAGTTTTGTTTTTTTGCAAAATCTTTTCAAATTTTATTAAAACTTTCCCAAAGATTATGGTTATTTTATTTTTTAGAAGAGATCTTCAGGGAAATTATTTTTATTTATTTTTTAAATATATTTTATTGATTTTACAAAGAGAGGAATTGAGAGGGAGAGTTAGAAACATCGATGAGAGAGATACATCACATCGACCCGCTGCCTCTTGCACACCCCCAACTGGGGATGTGCCCGCAACCAAGGTACATGCCCTTGACCGAAATCAAACCCTGGACCTTTCAGTACACAGGCCGAAGCTCTATCCACTGAGCCAAACTGGTTTCGGCTGGTTATTTTATTTTAAAAATTAAGAATGTGGAAACTTCTTACTAACATATAAAAACAGTTAAGATCATATATTTGGCCGAAACCGGTTTGGCTCAGTGGTAGAGCGTTGGCCTGCGGACTGAAAGGTCCCAGGTTCGATTCTGGTCAAGGGCATGTACATTGGTTGCGGGCATATCCCCGGTAGGCAGTGTGCAAGAGGCAACTGGTCGATGTTTCTCTCTCATCGACGTTTCTAGCTTTCTATCTCTCTCCTTTCCTCTCTGTAAAAAAATCAATAAAATATATTTTTTAAAAAAAAGATCATATATTTGGCAAAGTTTATCATATAAACACTAAATTGTTTTATAGGTTGAATTGTAAGAACTAATTATCACTGCTTATTCAGAAACTTTGTTTTATTTTATTTTATTTTTTTAAATGTATTTTATTGATTTTCTACAGAGAGGAAGGGAGAAGGATAGAAAGTTAGAAACATTGATCAGCTGCCTCCTGCACCGCCCCACTGTTGATGTGCCCACAACCAAGGTACATGCCCTTGAACCTGGGACCCTTCAGTCCCCAGGCCGACACTCTATCCACTGAGCCAAACCGGTTAGGGCTATTTTATTTTTTAAATGAACAAAAAGTAAAATCAAATTTTGTATAATTCTATTAATTTTAACACATGCAAAATTTGTGTAACTATCAACCACGATCAGGTTATACAACAATTCTGTTACCCCTAACTCCCACCACCACTGCCACCCCTTTATAATGACACTCTCCCCACACCCTAACCCCTGGCAATCACTGATCTCTTCTCTATCATTACTGATTTTTCTTTTCAAGATTGTCTTATAAATGAAACCATACAGTATATAACCTTTTGAGACAGGCTTCTCTCAGTCAGCAATGCCTTTGAGATTCATCCACAATTGGATGAATGTATAGATTTACTACAATTTGTTAAGTAATCATCCATTGAAGAAGATTTGGGTTGTTTCTACTTTGATTCTGTTTATAGTTGATTAGTCAGGTGATTATGAATAGATCTATAAACATTTATATGCAGGATTTTGTGTGAACATAACTTCATTTCACCACAGAAAGGTGATTGCTGAATCATATGGTAAGTATATGTTTTGCTTTGTAAATAAGAAATTGCCTGTTTTTCAGACAATTGCTCTATCATTTTTCATACTCACTAGCAATGTATAAGAGTTCCAGTTTTTCTGTACTTTTGTCAGCACTTCATATTGTCAATATTTTTTTATTTTTGACATCTAATGGGTTTTTAATTGTATCTCATTATTATTTTTTATTTACATTTCACTAATGTTTAATGATGTTAAATATATTTTCATGTCATGATTTTCCATTTGTATATCTTCATTAATAAGTCTGTTAAAGTATTTTGCCTACTTTTTAAAAATTGTGTTATTTCCTTAATGTTGAATTTTGAGAATTCAATATATATATTCTGTGTACAAATCTTTTGTGAGATACCTGGTTTACAAATATTTTCTTCCAATCCAACTTTTTTTATTATCTTGATAGTGCCATTGACAGAGCAAAAATGTTTAATTTTAAAGAAGTCTAATTTCTTTTTTTTTTCTTTTATAGCTCATGTTTTTGGTGTCATGTCATGGCTTTGCCTAAATTCAGGTCAATTTTTTTCAAGTCTTGCTATTTTAGCTTTTACATTTAGATTTATTATACATTTTCAGTTATTTTGTATAAAGTATGAAGTTTAGGTCAAATGTTATTGTTTTGACAGTGTATGTCTAATTGCACTGGTACCATTTGTTGGAAAGTCTATCCTGCTTCCATTGAATTGTTTTTTCACCTTTGTCAAAAATAATGTGGTGCCATGATCTCTTGCCCAGACCAGGGATTAGCAAACTATGGCACACAAACTGAAACTGAACCACCACCTATTTTTATAAATACAGTTTTATTGGAACAGAGATAAGATATGCCCATTGGTTTGCATGTTGTTTATATATTATCTATGTCTGCTGTTGTTGGCTGGATTATTCCATAAATGTCAATGAATTCCTCTTGGTGGATGGTGTTGTTCAGTTATTCTATATCCTGGATTATTTTTGTCTACTAATTCTACCACTAACAGAGAGGCGTGTTGAAGTCCATAGTTACACTTGTGGATTTATCTATTTTTATTTTCAGTTCTGTTAGTTTCTGTCTTATATATTACTAGAGTCCCAGTGCACAAAATTCATGCACTCTTGGTGGGGGGGAAGGATCCACTTAGCCTGGCCTGTGCCCTCTTGCAGTCCAGAAGCCCTTGGGGGATGTCCAGTTGGTGGCCTAAGCTGTTAGTCAGACATCCTTAGTGCTGCAGCAGAGGCAGGAGTGGCTCCTGCCATGCCACCACCCCTGCACTTGCCAGCTGTTTCTGGCTGAGCAGTGCTCCTCCTGTGGAAGTGCACTGAGCACCAGGGGGCAGCTCCTGCATTGAACACCTGCCCTCTGGTGGTCATTGTGCATCATAGCAACCGGTTTTCTACTATTCAGTCAACTTGCATATTAGTCTTTTATTATATAAGATAAATCTCTGTTGCTGGTGCATACACATTTCGTATTGTTATTTCTTTTTTGTGAATTAACCCTTTTACCGTTATATAACGGTCTTCTTCACCTGTGATAATCTTCCTTGTTCTGAATTCTAATTTGTGTGAAATTCATTTATTCATTCCAGCTTTTATTGGGCTAATGATTAATGGTATATCTTTTTATATACTTTTATTTTTCATCTAACAACATAATTATATTTAATGTAAATTTAATGTATGTATCTAATTTATATTTGGGTCCTATATGGGGAGTGCAAGAGGTAGCCAATTAATGATTCTCTTTCATCACTGATATTTCTATCTCTCTCTTTCTTTTTCCCTTTCTCTCTCAAATCAATAAAAAATATATAATTTGAGCTCTAGCTGGTTTGATTCAGTGGATAGATTACTGGACTGCGGACTGAAGAGTCGCAGGTTTGATTCTGGTCAAGGGCACATGCCTGGCTTGCAGGCTCAATCCCTTATAGGGGATGTGCAGGAGGCAGCTGATCAATGATTCTCTCTTATCATTGATGTTTCTCTCCCTCTCCCTCTCTCTTTCTCTCTGAATCAATAAAAATGTGCTAACTAAAAAGTCCCCTGGATCTTAACCTCCAGGCATTTGCCAAAGAGAATTTTCTACATTTGTTACACATGATATGGAAAAAAGACGTATTTATTTTTTTATGTCTAATTCCCCATTCAAGAATTTTCCTGTATTAGAGTCATACGATTAACTCCTCCTGGGTCTCTCCTAAGCTTGCAGACACCCACCACAAATCACCTCTTAACTTCTGTTCAGTTCTTCATCAAACCAATGTTCCTTGTTTTTATGTATGCAAATCCATCACCTGTTTTATAGACACCCAAACGGTAATTATTGCATGCTTGAGTTGTAAATGCCACACATGAGTGTCTTAATATAGGTATGTGTGTAATTACATAAATATGTCTGAGCTAAAGGAAGAAATATAACCCATTCAAAACACTCCAATTTATTTATAAGTAATTGTACTTGTCTGTTCTCCTTAGTTGCCTAATTCCTCAAAGGCTCTTTTCTCCTCTGTTTGCCTTTTATTTTAAAGAGGACAGACTTTGTTTAAAATTATTAAATGCAATGCATGGTGTAATCAAGATGTGAGACTTTGTGACTTTTAAATGTGTCTTTAAAATTTGCTTTACATTTTATATTTGTTGTAGTTCTGTCATGTTGCAGAGTTTCCTTCTTCAGCTTCATTTTACCACCCCAAAGTTGCCACTCCTGCTTGATCATACACTCTCCTCTCCTTTCTATTTCTCACCTCTATCAGGAATGACTCACATACACTCACACTGAGATTTGTTTCTGGTCAGGTATGCAGAGATAAGTCCAAATACACTAGGATTTGGCTTGAGAGTAACTCACAGTGGGGAAAAGATTTTATATAATTCCATGTTTTTTATGGGAAGATTTATTTATTTCTGTTCTCTGGGATTCTTGTCAAACCAATTCATAGAGCTCTTCTAAATAATATTTGTATTTCTCTGCTTACAAATCATTTTTATGTGTTTGATTCTCACAAGAACCACTTGAGACAGGCAGCATCATTGCTTTTCTTGAATAGATTAGGAAATTAATGCTCACACAAAAATGGGGGCGCTATGAGCTATGTATTAAACTAGGTAGCTTTCCATGATTGCTTTTTTATTCATTTAGTTATTTGACAAATGTCTTCTGCATTCTCAAGATGTGTAAGTTTCTGTGCTAGGTGCTAGGCACTGCACAGATGAGACAGTTTCCTTTAGAATTAGGGCAACAACATTATTTTTGTTTAACTAAAACTGAATTTTTATTTCCAGAGCAAGCTCAGGCATATTTCAGGTCTGTCCAAGTTGAAATATAAAGTAATGAAATAAGGCAGACAAAGCAAATCGGGGCTCAAAAGCTATTATATACCAAGTTTGACTCAGCCTTTTGTAAGTATGACTTGAAACAAATCAGTTCACCTCTCTTGCTCTCAGTTTTTTCATCTTTAAAAAGACACTAGAGTATCAATAGCTCTATGAATATGCCTGTAAAGTTTCATGTTAATTGGCTCTATCTATTAAAAGATATATTAGGTCTTTGACTCACTCTAGGAAGTGGGGGCTACATTCACCAACATGGGGTTTTGTCAGATTCTTGGGGTACATCCAATTTGAAAGTGTACTCTTAATATTATAACTGAATATTTTAAAAGGGGAAAAAGCCTACTGATTTTTTTTATTTTAAACTGCAGAATACAAAGTTAATGTAGTATTCTAAACTGAGAAGAACATGTACTCAATTTTAGAGGTGATATGGGGAAAGGAGTAGCAATTATCTGTTGAGCTAAATGGTCTGTGAAATTTAAGTAGAGGATGCTCTATTTGGCTTGTAGGAGTGGCAGGAAGGGCAGGGTCAAACTCCAGTGACCATTTGGTCACACTTTTACTCCCCCTCCTCCTTCTTCTAGGGGTAGAGAGGAGGGATTTCTACTGTAGTGCTCTCTCCTTGCTACATCAGTTCTCCTCCCTGATAGAATTACTGATTGAATCACTGCCTTTTGCATGCCAAGTAACTGGTTACTTAACCATTTACCTTGTTTCAATGTCTTCCCATATAGACAATTTATTTCTTGTGATGAGAACTTCTTTATTAAAAATTTTAATGTTGACATTATTGCAAACATACCCCATTTCCAACCACCTTTGTCCACCTCCACCAACTCAGCTTCCCCTCCCTTGACTTTCACCACACTTGTCCATGTCCATGGCACACGCATATTTGTTCTTTAGCTAAACTCTTTAACTTATTTATCCAGTTACCCCTACCATCATCCCCTCTGGCATCCACCAATCTGTTCCATTTATCCATACCTCTGGTTCCATCTCCATTTTGTACTTTTTTTTTTCCTTTTTGGTCTCCCAATTTGTTGATTTCAGCAGGTATGCCCTTGATGATCAATGCACTTTTTTTAAAATTTCATCTCTCATTTCATTTAACCCATCTGCTTACACTCTTGCCCATCACTCACTCCTGACATTTTTCATCTCCATGTTGACAATTATCAGATTGGTTTACGCTTCTTCTTCCAGGTTCTTCCATGGCTTTTGTCCATCTAGCATTTATCCAATCATACCCTTCTGTCATATTCTTGTGGATTGCTAGACCTGAAACATTGATCCCTCCCCCCCTCCTTCCGTTGCCTGAAAAAATAGTTACTAACTAAATGATTGTATTTTTCAAGTCTCTCCTACTGGAAACCCACAAATTATCATTGATCAAGGACTTTCATTAAATGCATCAATAAGCAAACACTATCCTTTAACACACCACAAATCTGTCTTGCCCAGAGGAAGGGAGCAGGGGAGAAGACCAGAGCAATTCTTTTGCTAAGTTCTTCATATGAATGCAGAGTAAGGAACAACCCTTCATCTTGATGGGGCCCGATCCCTTCTCCACAGGAGCACATAACTGTCAGTGACATAAATAATTTTTTTTACAGATTAACACAGGCTTATGTGCAGAAGATAGGCCAGATGCCTAGTGACTTGCATCAGAAGAATGTTCCTGATTTATTTTCTTGCCACCTTTAAGATAAAATAAATGCAAAAGCTTGGAGTTGAAAGTCTACTGAATACTAACAAAGCTCTGTTGAACAAAGAAACTTGTTATGCACTGCTGAAATTTCCTTTCTCTCAGAAATGCCACTAGAGCAGCCTTCCAAATCTCCACCCCTGTGGCACTGCTTTGAAAAGCCATTGTTTCTATTTCAACTGATAAATATAGCTGATGATTCCTCATTTTCCCCTTTAAAGACAAGCAAAAAGGGGAAGTTGGAGGGAGGAAAGCACCTTGAAAAAGCTTCCCAAGAACAAACATCAAAATGCCTGCACCCTGCATGTGCTTTAAAAAAAATATGGAAACCCAGTGGAAGCCATTAGCCCATGTTTCTTATTTCTGAAACTCCAGAAGGCTTCACTCTGCCAAAACCAACTTTTGAAATGGAAAAAAAAGAAAAAAAGAAATGAAAGGGTGATTAACAAAGAAGAAAAGCCATGCTTAAATGATGATTTCCCCCCCCCAGCTATGTCTTTCCTGCCACATTAAAATACCTCCGGAGTAGATGAAAGTACTTGCTATCCAAACGAGGTAGTAATGCCCATCAAGACATTTCATGCCAGGTGCCTAAATGCCTTATCAAAGGTTTATTGAAGAATACAGTCATCTTGCTACTCTCACTGGTTTTAAAGAGTTCCATGAAGACAAATGAAATGCCCCTTTCTTTCATGCAGTTTCCACCCAACCATTTCTGATAACTTTCATGTATAAATCATACTTATCTGATAACATTTGACAAGGCCTATCATATTAACAACAGAACCAAGACAAGGCCAGAGGTCTGAGTAAATGCATTATATTCATTTAAAGATGCAGAAATGTGTTCACAGCATATTAAACTCCAGAGAGCAGTAGGCTATGTGTGTGCTACAATTTTACTGGTGCTGGTACTTAGGATTCAGGGAATGGTATAATAAATATGTTATTGAAACTCTCTATATACATAAAAATTATTTATTATATAAATAAAAATAAAATGAAGCAGCTATCTTTACAAGTGGTTTTATTCAACCCACCCTTAAGTGATCTTTTTCTTTTTTTGTCCTTAAAAGCAGATTCAGTGCTCCAGACACTAGCAGTGGGTCTGAAATCTCTTGTGTATTAAAGACTGCTGTCCCATCACCACCATGTCTGTTCCTCAGGCTCTAGGCTTTTAGCCATCTTTGATTCCTTACTATCCCTTAGTCTCTGTTTCTCATCAATTGTCATGTCCTACCTTGAATGGCTCTTGTGACAATTAAGTGAAAAGATGCATTTCTATTTTATTATAGAAACTTATTAAGTTCTCAATGAATAGGAACTGCTATTTTGTCATTTTTATTATTGGTGACTTTATACTCCCAACAAACAAAAGTCTTGGACAGAATGGCTTCACAGGTGAATTTTAACAAACATTCAAAGAACTTACACTTAGCCTTCTCAAACTATTCAAAAAAATTAAAGAGGAGAGACCATTTTCATGCTCATTTTATAAGCCAGCATTATGTTAATTCCAAAATCAGATAGACTTTACAAAGAAAGAAAATGGTAGGCCAGTATCCTGGGTGAACATAGATACTAAAATCCTCAAAAAATATTAGCAATATGGCCCCAGCAACACATTAAAAAGATCATATACCATGATAAAGTGGGATTTAATCCTGGGGTGCAAGCCTGGTACAATAGTCACAAATCAATCAATGTGATATACCACATAAACAAAATGAGGAATATAAAAATCACATGATCATATCAATAGATAAAAAAAGGCATTTGATAAAATCTAGTACCCATTTATGATAAAAACTCTCAACAAAGTGGAAGTAGAGAGAACATACCTCAACAAAATAAAGGCCATATATGAGAAACCCACAGCTAACATTTTGTTCAATGGGAAAACATTAAAAGTGTTTCCCTTAAGATCAGGAAGAAGACAGGTATGTCTGCTTTCACTACTCTTATTCAACACTAGTGGCCTGGTGCACAAATTCATGTACACTGAAAGGAAATTAGAAGAAATATTTTAATATCACTATTCTCCCTTTCTCTATAATAGAAGTGTCAACCAAATTCATGATTAACAATGACAGATAGAAACACACTTGTGTGATTGGCACCAGTGAGAGCTTTATATATATCACACATGTGTGAGCCAACATTTATTTTTAAATTGCCAGTGTGTGTCATATGTACTGGCCAGTGAGCAGGTCAAATGGTCACATGGATGGATGGTTGGTCACTTAGTCTTATATATATATATAGACTAGAGGCCCAGTGCACAAATTTATGCACCAGTGGGGTCCCTTGGCCTGGCCTGTGGGATCGGGCCAAAACTGGATCTCCAACATCCCTTGAGGGGTCCTGGATTGCAAGAAGTCACAGGCCAGGTCAAGGGACCCCACTGGTGCACAATCAGGGCTGGGAAGGGATGCAGAAGGTCTCTAGGGAATGTCTGGCACAGCTTGCTCAGTCCCAATTGGCTGGAATCCACCAGCAAGCAAACCTACCAGTTGGAACATCTGCCCCCTGGTGATCAGTGCACATCGTACCAAGTGGTTGAGCAACCTTATCATATCACTAGCATATTACACTTTGATTGGTTGAACGGATGACCAGACAACCAGACACTTAGCATTATTAGGCTTTTATTATATAGGATAGTATTGAAAGTCCTAGCCACAACAATCAGAAAAGAGGAAGAAATAAAAAGCATCAAAGTTGGAATGGAAGAAGTAAAGCTCTGATCATTTGCAGATGACATGATGCTGTATATAGAGAACCATAAGAACTCTACCAAAACCACCATGGCATTAAGAACTGAAAAGAGAATTCATTAATAGCAGGATACAAAATTAATATTCAGAAATCAGTTGCATTTTTATATACCAGTAATGCATTATAGAAAGGGAAAGGGAAACTAAAAAAAAATCCATTCACAATTGATTCAAAAGATGTAAAAGGTCTATACTCAAAAAATTAGAAGACACTGGAGAAATAAATCAAAGAAGATACAAATAACTGGAATTATATACCATGTTTATGGATAGGAAGAATTAACATCATTAAAATGAACATAGCACTTAAAGTAATGTGTGTATTCAACCCTATTCCTATCAAGACACCAATAGCATATTTCACAGAACTAGAACAAATATTCCAAAAACACAAATGGAACCACAAAAGACCCTGAATATCCACAGCAAGCATGAGAAAGAAGAACAAAGTTGGAGGAATCACACTACGTCATATCAAACTATACTTTAAGACCATAGTAATCAAATCAGCATGGTACTGGCATAAAAAGTCATACATATCAATGAGATAGAATAGAGAGCCAAGAAATAAACTCACACATTTATAGCCTATTTATATGTGATAAAGGAGGCCAAAATATACATGGGGTAAATATACTCTATTCAATAAGTGGTGCTGAAAAAAAATTGAACAGAAACATGCAAAAATAAAATAAAGCTAGAACACCTTCTTATATCATATATAAGAATAACTCAAAATGAACTAAAGTCTTAAATTTTAAACTCAAAACTATAAGAATCCTAGAAGAAAATATAGGCATTAAATGTTCTGATATTTCTCATGGTTTGATTACCTCAAACTAAATAGATTTTGCATAGCAAAGAAACCCATAAAACATACAAAGAGAAAAACAACCTAATTGGGAGAATACATTTACTTATGATACATCTAATAAGGGTTAATATTCAAAATTTATCTTAAAAAACTTATACCACTCAACACCAAACAAACAAACAATCTAATTTAAAAAATGGCAGAGGATCTGAAAGACTTTTTCCAAAGACAATAAACAGGAGGTCATTAGACATATGAAAATATGCTCGACGTCACTAATTGTCAGAGAAATACACATTAAAACCACAATGAGTTATCACCTCACACCTGTCAGAATGGCTATCAACAATAAATCCAAAATAGCAAGTGTTGTTGAGGATGGGAGAAAAGGGAAACCTAGTGCACTTTTGGTGGGAATGAAGATTGGTGCTGTCATTGTGGAAAACAGTATGGAGTTTCCTCAAAATAAAAATGGAACTGTCTATTACCCAGAGATTCCACTTCTGGTAATTATCTGAAGAAACCCAAAACACTAATTCAACAGAATATATGCACCCTTATTTTTATTTCAGCATTATTTATAACTAGAGGCCTGGTGCATGAAATTCATGCCCGGAGAGGTGTCCCTCAGCCCAGCCTGCACCCTCTCCAACATGGGACCCCCTGAGGGATATCCAACTGCCCATTTAGGCCCAATCCTAAACAGGCAGTCAGACATCCCTATCACAATCATGGACTGCTGGCTCCCAACTGCTCACCTGCCTGCCAGCCTAATTGCCCCTAACTGCCCTCCCCTGCAGGCCTGGTCCCGCCCCCCCAACTGCCCTTTCCTGCAGGCCCAGTCATCCCCAACTGCCCTCTCCTGTTGGCCTGATCACCCATAACTGCCCTCTCCTGATGGCCATCTTGTGGTGGCCATCTTGTGTCCACATAGGGGCAGCCATCTTTGACCACATGGAGGCAGCCATCTTGTGTGTTGGAGTGATGGTCAATTTGCATATTACTCTTTTATTAGATAGAATAGCCAAAATTTGGAAGCAGCCCCAGTGTCTATAAGTAGAGTGGATAATAAAGCTATGGTACATTTACACAATGGAATACTACTCAGCTATAAAAAAACAAAGGAGGAAATCTTACCCTTTGGACAGCATCAATGGACCCAGAGAGCATTACACTAAGTGAAATAAACCATTCAGAGAGAGACTAATACTATATGATTTCAGTCATGTGTGGAATCTAATGAACAAAATTAACTAACAAGCAAAATACAGACTCATAGATAGAGTGTGTGCTGACTGCTGTCAGGTAGCAGTGGGGGAAAGTTTGCAGGGGGATGGGGGATTGAGCAAAAAAGAGAAAAACCTCATGGACACATACAACAGTGTGGTATTTGACAAAAGGAGGGGGGAGGAGCAGGTAGAGGAGGTTATAGAGAGGATAAATGGTGATGGAAGGGGATTTGACTTGGGGTGATGAAAACACAATACAGATGATGTATAGAATTGTACAGCTGAAAACTATATAATTTTATTAACCAATGTCACCCCAATAAATTAAATAAAAAGGAAAAAGTGAAATAAATAAAAGTATATTTTAAAGATAGAAAAATAAGTGTAATTTTATTTGACATCTACTTTTTAGGAACCTTAAAATGTGCTTATATAAAATCAAACAAATTATAATTTTAAAACAGTATTTATCTCTATTAACTTTTCTGAAAACAGTTTTTCTTATCAAGTGAATGCTAGTCCATCATAATTAGCTAGGAATTCCTTTGTAATATTTTTCAGATTATCAAAGATGTCATTAGCTGAATCACACAAACCTCATTACTTGATCATATGTGACAATGATTCAACTCATTAAATTAGAATTAAAATATTTTTCTGATTATCTTGATTTTTAACATGCATTTTTATATCTATTGATGGCACTCTAATGAGAACTATTGGCATCAGAGCTACCACAGATATTAGAAATCATTTTCCCTTATGCCATATATGAAGAGTCAATTGATATTTTTACCTTGAGATGGGATTTTCAGGTACAAGAGCTAAGAAATTTGAACTGATTGTGAAATACTTGATTCTTAAAGGCAAGTCACAAAAACTGTGCCATTTTTGTATATTAAACACTCTGTTGCTTTCTTTGGGGTTGGACATGAATAGAAATAACTATGTGTGGAATTCCTTTGCTTTGGAGGAATTTCTTTTGTTTTTTAATAGTTAAACCAGATTTATCTTCAGAAATTAAATGTCTCTCTGGGTAATTTTTACGAATTCACTGTAATTGAAGCTTGCACATTTGGCAATCTGTTTGTCCTTTTACATTATGCCATCACTCATTCATAACCTTGTCATAAACTAACAGAAGACTCCTAGCAGTAAGATGAGATAGAGAATATATTGATGACTTCTCCCCTCAAGGTCTCTGGTTTAGAAACTCCCCACCCAAGTGGAGGGAGGAAAGCTTATTTGAGGTCCTTGAGCTGTTTTCTATCCATTTAGTTCACTTACCACCTTATCAGGCCAAGTCATTTAAAGAGCATTAAAATTAATGTCCAAGATCATTAAATGTAAGTGAACATATCCGGGAAATTTAATTACTCTGTCTAATCAACCTAAAGGCTCTTAAAACTAAACAAGAAGTCGTCTATAACAGGAATTACACCAACTTTCCTAACACCATATCATGAGCTTCAAAACAAAGGCCAGTCAAAATAACAGATTCCTGCCATGCTGATAGATGGAGGCCTTCTTGGGTGACCCAAGGTGAATCCACAAATGTAATGGCTCAATAGTGAGGAAGAAACAGTGAAGAAGGATCAGGAAAACAATAATCTGGTTATGATGTTAATATATGCCTAGAAACACAAGCCAATTTCACCCAGATGGCCTTTTTAGCCTTAAAAAATTAGATCAACACAAATGAATGAAGTTCTGAAAGTTCAAAAGGGTTTTCATTGAGAAAAAGAAAATAAAAGATTGCTTCCTTAAAATCAAGCAATCATTCAGGAGGCATGCAATGCTATTACTTCCAAATGTCTCTCATTATCACACTGAATATTTTTGTCTCAGATTTATGGCAGTTCAAGTTTGTTTTCCTTCAAATATTTCTTTATCCAAACAACCCCTTTTAATTTGGAAATTGGAAAAAAAAATCCCTGTAGACATTCGCAGGCAGCTGCTACATAATGTTGTAAATTTACTTCCAAATGGAATCCAATTTTTGCTCGTTTTCAACATGAATCTTTTTGTTCTGTATAGTAAAATCATGCATTTATATTTCTACTGCCTTTTGTACTTCTCTTGTTAAGACTTCTAGGCCCTGAATATGAAATTCAAGCTTTTGAAGGCAGATTAATAAAAATCAGAAACAAGAACAGATTTCTGTTCTCAAGAACACACATAGCCATGCTGAAATCATCAAGAGCAGTGTGAGTCAGAGATCAGAGTCTGACTCAGCAGACAAATACAGGAGTGGGCAAAAGTTGGTTTACAGTTTGAGTGGCATTCTTTTGAGTTAATAAAGCTATTGTAATAATTATAACCTGCATGTCTTTTTCTATACAAACAACTGTAAACTTATTTTTGCCCACCCTTGTATGTTTATTGCAAATTTTAGTCACTTGAATTGAATAGGCAAATTCACTTAGCAATTCAGTTTTCACATCAAACCTCCAAGGTTTCTTTCATCTTGAATAATATTCTTATGCCTTCCAGATGCTGACAACATTAGGTGGTAACCATGATGTCTGTTGTATGTGTCAGGGGAGCAGTCAGGAGGTAGCCAATAGTGTCCTTCAGGAAACTCCTCGTGCGAGTATTGTTGTTTTTATTTGCATGGCAGTACTAGTAAGTGCTGTATACATGCAATCTTTGTGTGGTTTGGAAAGGGTTTAAAAATGCAAAGTTTGCAAAAAGATGGTAAGACAGAGTGGCCATAGACAATCTATATATATATATAAAAGCCTAAGCAACAATTACAATGGAACGACCGAAACAGATAGTCAGACATCCCTTTCACAATACGGGACTGCTGGCTCCCAACCTCTCTTTTGCCTGCCTGTCTGATTGCCCCTAACTGCTTCTGCCTGCCAGCCTGATCACCCCCTAATCACTCCCCTGCCAGCCCGATCAATGCCTAATTGTTCCCCTGCCAGCCCAATCGTCCCCAACTGCCTTCCCCTTACAACTCAGTCACCACCAAATGCCCTCCCCTGCATATTCCCTCTTTATTAGATAGGGTTTTTTTCTTTGACATATTGGACAGACCTAACTGGTTTGGCTCAGTGGATGGAGCTTCACCTGTAGACTCAAAGACCCCAGGTTCAATACTGGTCAAGGGCATGTACCTTGTTGGGACACATACCCAGTGGGGAGTGTGCAGTAGGCAGCTGATCAATGTTTCTCTCTCATAGATGCTTCTAGCTCTCTATCCCTTTCCCTTCCTCTCTGTAAAAAAAATAAATAAATAAAATATTTTTTTAAAAAAAGGAAACATTTAAGATTCCTCCATATCTGCCTGGCTGGTATGACTCAGTAGTTGAGATCCCAGGCTGCTGCCGCTGGGAGGGGGATAGCACTGTGGGGGTGCACTCGCCTCCCAGGGTGAGACCCCAGCCCAAGGTGCTGCCCCTGTTAAAGGATCACATACCCAGTGGGGAGTGAATTTGTTTTTGCTTTTTATAAAGGGTCAGGAGGGCCTCAGGGCAGCATTCCACCAGGCTGCTTACTCTGCCAGCTGGCTCTTAACTGTAGCCTTTGCTGAGACTGGGAGACTCCGGCAGGGCTGAGAGAACTGGGCATCAGCATCTTGTGGCTATGGGTGCCGCCCTTTTGTCATGGAGTGGTGGTTAATTTGCATATTACTCTTTTATTAGATAGGATAGCCATTCTTACAGGTGTGAGGTAATAACTCATTGTGGTTTTAATGTGCATTTTTCTGACAATTAGTGACATTGAGCACCTTTTCATATGTCTATTGCATTGCCCTTCTGTATGTCCTCTTTGGATAAAGGTCTGTTAGGAGATTTCAAACATGGCTGTCTTTGAGACTGTATTCATAGGATTCCACTGGTCAAAATCTCATTCTGGCATTCATATAAGAGTAGAAAAGGAGAAGCCTGAGGGCATAACTGACACCAATTCATTGGACATCAAGTATTTTTTTATTCATATATTGAGAAACATTGCTCTTTTACTTATTCAGGCCCAAATAATAGAGCAATGAAACAAATACTCATAGTCTCATGATAGATTAGTTTTACAGCCTACCTTTTTTCCACTTGTGGGTCTGAGGAAACTGAAATAAATTTTGACCATGCAGAGACCACCATATTTTTGCCTTTGAAACCCCTATGATTTAGGAAAGAAGCCCCCAAATGGTCTGAAAAATAACAATAGTAGCTGCTTTCATGGTTTCAGGGGTTTGTGGTAAATACTTGTATGAAACTGAACATAACATTTTGATAACTTCTATAATGTTTATTTATGTTTATGCATTTTTATCCTGCCCAATTCTCAGGAGGTCATGAGTCAACATAAATCATATACTCTACAATAAGATAAAAATAAATGTGAAGTTTTTCCTCAAGAGAGCAGATTAAAGACATGCATCTTCAACTTTTTCTGTTCCACATCTTTATAAAATACATAAAAATATGTTTTATAGGAAAGTAATAAATGGAAATCAATACTGATAAAGAAGAAAATTGCCATACATCTTAGGGAATCCCTAAAATATGAAAAAAGAGATTGTACTAAAACTAAGGTAAACATATATGGGAGATCACTTTAAGCTCACAAGCAATAGATGCAAGTAGCTGGAATGGCTCCAGGATAACTGTCAGGGTATTTAACTGGGGAACTGTTTTTCCATAAGTGTTATAGAAAAAGAGATGATTGAGATGATAAAAAAAAATAAACGAAATAATAAAAGAAAAAGTTCCCAGAGCTAAAGAAAGACACACCTTTAGAAATACAAGGGACTATCTCATGCCAAAGAGAATGAATAAAAAAGATACTCACCTATCTACCCTGTTTCCTCAAAAATAAGACAGTGTCTTATATTAACTTTTTTTCTCAAAGTTGTTTTAGGTCTTATTTTCAGGGGATGTCTTATCTTTCCATGCGCTAGGTTTTATTTTCAGAGGATGTCTTATTTTCAGGGAAACACGGTATATCCTGGGTAAATTTTATAATCCCAAAGATAAGGGAAAAGAAAACAAAAGCTGTCAGATATTACATAAAAAAGAGTTCTCATCAATAATACTAGATGTTAGAACATGAATTAGTGAACATGAAAATTATTTTGAACCTTGAATCTTAATTCTAACTAAACAAGTTTTCATGCAAAAAGAGGTGAAATAAAATAACTTTCTTAACACATGGAGACAAAAAGCTTATAAATTTCAGCCACTTTTTCATTTCTTGATGTTTTATTTCAGCAAAATAAATAATAAATACAATAACAAAATATATCATACAAGAACCAGATTGAACAAAGAAATCTGTGAAACTTATAGTTAAGTCCAAGGAATAGTTAATGAATAATATTTTTAGAAGTAAAAAGAAAAATAACAGTAAGAAATTAAGTATCAAATGCTTTAGTTCAGGATCAGTTGATTGGAGTGCGGTCCCATGCATAAAAATGTTGCGTGTTTGATTCCAGATCATGGCACATACCTAGATTATGCATTTGATTCATAGTCGGGGTGTACAAGAGACAAATGATGGATGTGATGTTTCTCTCACACATCTATATTCTTTCTTTCTCTCTTCCTCTCTCTAAAATCAATAAAAACATATCCTCTTGTGAGTATTAAATAAAATGCTCTAAAAATGAAAGAGGGAAATGGCAATCAATGAACACATGCTAAAGTTCTTGTTATGGTCCAAAGGTCACCAACACTGACTCTATCAATACAGAAATGCAGAACAGTAGCAGTGGCCTAGAACCTGGAATGTAGAATTAGATTGGCTCAGTCAAATCCTAATCTCTGCTATTTGCTCACTGTATGACTTTGGGAAATTATAACTAATAATTCATGGAAGTGTTATGAAGCTGTAATTAGTCAATATTTGTATAGCAATTGGAACAGTGTCTAGTGCTCAATAAATATCAACTATTATTGTTTTTAGTATCAACTTCAGATGTTGACTTTTAAAAGTCATATTTAATACATAACACTTTATGAGTTTAAAGTGTATATCTGACTACAATCTATACTACAGATCTTTTTTCCCCATTGTTTTTATTGTTTGAAGGATTACAAATAGTAGTACATATGTCTCCTTGGGTCGTGGCAAATAAAGGGATTGTAGGGACGGAAAATATGTGAAATATCATTACTTTACTCATAATCCCACCAAATCTAATAATATTCCATCAGTTGCCTTATTCCACAAATGAAAATTAGTAGCAAGTGGTGGGAAAGAGTTCAAATCTTGGAGCTCAAGCAACTTGAACAGGGTTGTTTTTAAGAAATCTCTATATCTTAGCCTTCACATAAAACATTGTGTCAGCTTCACCCTAAAGGGGTCAATTCGGACTCTTCTAGTTAAAAAACCCATTACTGAAATGGTCCACTTGAGCAAGTCTCTCAGTCAGAATAATCTTTACTGACATTCTTTCAGAATCTTAAGGAGATTTCATTCTTATTTACAAAAACTCATGTAGCATCTTGTCCCTTCACAGCCAACATACTTCACACAAAAAAAGCAGTCTTGGATTCACTGCTTGATTCTTCCTCTGTTAGCCAGAAGAAGTGAAATTAGAGACCATATTTTGATCATATTCATCATTGTCACATTTCTTTCAAAACTGAGATGTGTTTAGGCGGCAAGTTCTTGATCACCAGTTGATTTCTATGAATTAATCTATTCAGATATTCACACAACCTTAATTTTTTGTTTTACAGCACTGTATACATTGTAGATTATCTCTCAGTAATAATCCATATGCCCTATTTCCTGCAGTTAAAATCATCATTCACAAAGTAAATCATTAACCAAATGAAGAACAATTCTTCTACTTCTGTATTCTAGGCTGTCAGTGATAAACGGAACAATAATAAAAGTAATTGAATGCAACGATAATATAGGCCCACACATATGCTAAGAGCCAATTTATACTCTGCACATCAGTGGTTTTGTTTAACTATAGTGTGAAATATCTGCTTTCATGCACATATGATAGAAAGTAATTGCTCTTCCTTTTGTTTGTCATTGATGTTTTGTAACATCCAACAGGGTCATTTAACACATTTTTATTCTTTCTCTCTGAGCAGAATATTTGTCATTAAATTTGTAGCCTGTGATCACAGTCGTCTTGAAGTCAAGTAGCTTTTACATGGATATTAAGACTGAGTATGTATTTAGCTAGAAACCAAACTTATCAGAGACTCAACAGACTAGAAGTTGATTTTTATCTCACATAATATTCTGGGATAGGAAGGTTCAGAATTGGCATGGAGGCTTTTCCAGAAGTCATCTTGAGATCTAGGCTCCTTCTAGCTTATCACTCTGCCTTCTCTCAAGCATTGCCCTCACCTGTATAGTCCAAGATGGCTCACCACCACATCTATAATTGCAGGTAGCAGATGATGGGTGAAGATACATGTCTCTTCCCTTTAAAGACATACACCAAAAGTTGAACATATCTGGATGGTTAAATTCAGTCACATATTCCCACAGAGTTATAAAGAAGCTGAGCAATTGAATATTTATTTTGAGTGGCCATCAGTTTCTAACTAACACATCAGTTTCTGTTTTTGAAAAAATAGTGTAATATGGACTTGGGTGACTTCTAACAACCTCTCTAACATCTGGTTTTGCGACAAAAAGCAAATACTTTACTAATTCACCTGTAGTTTGGCCTGTTCTTTGTTTTCAGTGAGAAAAATATCATTACTGGAGAGCATCATTGTGCAAGTGCTTTGGAAATATTCAATGTCGTGTGCCTTATTAAAAAGGGACATGAAAGCTGTGATAGTTTTTATGCAAACTTTAACCAACATTTTATTTTTAATACAGATATCACCATATTTCCTAGTCAAAGTTTTCTTCTTTTATTTTTTGACTATTTATGTTAAATTATCACAACCACATTTTCACTTGTCCTAGAAGATACAAATACACAGTCTATATTGGTATTTGAGTCTTATTCACTATTTAAATTTACAAATTTCTGAGCATTTATATTACTGTTTTCTTAAGTTATTTTATACCTCATTGAATCATTTTGAATTATTTATTTGAATTGAGGATATAATCAAGCACAATAAATATGAACAACAAAAATATAATACCTACAAATAATAAGATACAAATAACATGAAAATGAGAAAGTGAAAAGCAATATTATAAATGAACTAGAGACCCAGTGCACAAAATTAATGTACACTCAGCCCAACCTCTACCCTCTCCAATCTGAGACCCCTCCAAGGATGTCCTACTGCTCATTAAGGCCAATCCTACCAGCCTAAATGGGCAGTATGGACACCCCTCTCACAATCCAGGACTGCTGGCTCCCAACTGCTTGCCTGCCTGCCTTCTTGATTGCCCTAACCGCTTTTGCCTGCCAGCCTGATCACCCCTTAACCACACCATGGCCAGCCTGATTGATGCCTAAGTGCTCCCCTGCCAGCCTGTTTACCCCTAACTTCCCTCCCCTGCAGGCCTAGTCACCCCTAACTGCCCACCCTTGCAGGGCTGGTCGCCCCCAACTTCCCTCCTCTGCAGGCTTGATCATACCCAACTGCCCTCCCTTACAGGCCTGGTCCCTCCCAACTGCCCTCCACTGTTGGCCTGATCACCCACAACTGACCTCGCTTGCAGGCCTGGTCCCTCCCAACTTCCCTCCCCTGCTGGCCATCTTGTGGTGGCCATCTTGTGTCCACATGGGGACAGGATCTTTGACTACATGGGGGCAGCAATCTTGTGTGTTGGAGTGATGGTCAATCTGCATATTACCTTTTTATTAGATAGGATGGAGGCCTGATGCATGGGTGGGGGGTGGGTGGTTTGCCCTGAAGAATGTTCCAGATCAGGGTGGGGGTTCCCTTGGGGAATGGGGAGGCCTGGGTGATGGGTCTGTGGTGGTTTTCAGGCTGGCCAGGCCCTCTGGAGACATAAGAGGAGGCTCTGGTATCTGGGGTTCATTTATCTTCTACAATTGAAACTTTGTAGCCTGGAGCGAAGCCAAACCTTCTGCTTGCTCTGTGGTGGCAGCCATTTCTGTTGGAATTTATGTATCTTCTATAATTGAAACTGTGTAGCCTTAAGTGGAGGCCTGGGCTGGCCAGGGTGTGCAGAAAGCTTGGCTTCCTCCATTGCCAGGGAAACACAAGCCTCCCTCCTGCTCTCTGTGGTCATAGTCATCTTGGTTGGGTTTATTTGCATATTCGCTCATGATTGGCTGGTGGGGTGACTTGTGAGGGTGGCTTGTGGGTATAGCTGGGTGATGGTTAATTTGCATATTACTCTTTTATTAGATAGGATTATTAGATAAGACAAGTGACAAGTTCTGTCCTTTAACATTGTAATAATTATTAGCAACATTAAAGAAGTTCTGTTATAGTCATAATTGATCTTACATTTCAAATCTACAGAGAATGTGAATTAATTACATTGCCTTTTCTATTAAAGCTATGGAAATCTCTTGAAATTACTTGATAATCCTGCAGGGATCTGTTAATAGTCTAAAGCCTGCACTTTGAAAGATGCTTTCTTAAAATTTAAGTTGACCTGGTGTGGTTTGTATATTCATTTGCAGGATCCAACCAATAAATTTCAGTCTGGTATTACAGCCAGCATAAAGACTCAAGGCAGTAGGGTGTATGCTCCTATTTGGATTGGGGGTAGGGATGTAGCAGGAGGTTAGGGACAAGAGAGACATAGAATCAATATTATTGAATTCGAATTTAAATAAAATTTGATTAACAGATATTTTAATATCTGAAAATTAGAGTCAGTTGTGTAGTATATTATAAAATCACCTTTGCTATTTAGTTGTTGCTTTCTCCACATTTAGAAAGTGTTGGTAAGATTATATATATATATATATATATATATATATATATATATATATATATATATATGCGCACACACACACACACACACACACACACACACACTGAGTGGCCAGATTATTATGATCTCTGAACGCATAATTATCTGACCTCTCAATGTATATCCTATATAATAAAAGGCTAACATGCAAATTGTCCCCTCAATCAGGAGTTCAACCAGCAGCCAGGCCACCCAACTACCCATGCCCCCTTCCCCTGGCCAGGCTGGCTAGATCCCACCCATGCACAAATTCATGCACCAGGCCTCTAATATTTATATACTGAATGTCCAGGTATTTATGTGTTCAGAGATCATAATAATCTGGCCACTCAGTGTATATTAGAGCTGGGCCCAGTGCATGATCAATGCTTCTCTCTCATTGATGTTTCTATCTTTCTCCCTCTCCTTTCTTGCAGAGGAGGGCAGTTGGGGGCAACGAGGCCTACAGGAGAGGGCAGTTGAAGGCAACCAGGCCTGCAGGGGAGGGAAGGCAGTTTGGGGGAACCAGGCTGGCAGGGGAGAGCAGTTGGGGTGATTAGGCTGGAAATGGAGTGGTTAGGGGGTGATCAGGCCGGCAGGCAGAAGCAGTTAGGGGCAATCAGGCAAGCAGGAGAGTGGTTAGGAGCCAGCAGTCCGGATTGTGAGAGGGATATCCGACTGCTGGTTTAGGCCCAATCCTACAGGGAGGTCAGATATCCCCCAAGGGGTCCCAGATTAGAGAGGTAGAGGCTGGGCTGAAGGACCCCCCACCCCTAGTGCATGAATTTTATGCACCAGGCTTCTAGTATTGGTATAAAATCCATGGGCACTGACAGTAGATTTGGATATAGGTCTTTAGAAAATATAATTGCTTAAGCAGAAAGAGTATTTAAAAGCCACTCCTTGACATTCTAATAGGCATATTGTTAGAGCTTATGGTGGAAAATAAATAAATAATAGTAACACCACACAGCTTTTTTTATAACTCTGAAAAATTAGACAAGTAGCCTCCAAATCCCTAAATAGGAAGAAGCTTCCAGAGATTGGTGCCATGAAGAGTGATTTCAAGATAGCTTAGTGATATATTTGGACTATATCTTCTTATTGAACATTAGTTTTTCCCTATTAAAGGTACAGTATGTTTACTCTCCTTTGGAAACTGGAAAGGCTTTTGTATGTGCCTTCAGAGAGGACTGGTCCCTGCACCCAAGTAGAGTGGATGAGAATATGGAAGAATATTTCAGCTGCAAAAGTACCCCCTGAGGAGAGTGAGGTCTCAATCTCACACCAGAAACCCCTAAGCAAGAGCATCAGAACTGGAAAGAGGAGCCTTAAAAGAATCTGGCCGCAAAAATCAGCGGGGATTCTGTCAAATAGAAAGAGAAGGGAGTCTGTTGGAATCATAGATAGTCCCCTAAAGGCTCATCACACAGGAGATCACTCTTGGGCACTCACCCAGGGCTCTGGTAGATGGAAGGAGACACAAGGATTATGGAAGCAATAAAGAGAAGAGCTAGCTGAAACCAGTTTAGCTCAGTGGATAGAACGTCGGTCTACAGACTGAAAGGTCCCAGGTTTGATTCTGGTCAAGGCCATGTACATTGGTTGTGGGCACATCCCTGGTAGGGGATGTGCAAGAGGCAGCTGGTCGATGTTTCTCTCTCATTAATGTTTCTGGCTTTCTATCCCTCTCCCTTCCTTTCTGTAAAAAAAGCAATAAAATATATATTTTTAAAATAATAAAAGAAAAAAAAGAGAGGAGCTGGGTTGAGTGGCTCTGGGGAGATTTGTAGGGTTGGCTACTGAGGTCCCAGTTCTGAGACAACATTCCACTCCACCCTCAGGCTCCATCTTCCAGTGTCAGATACTCTTATATACTTATAGCACTATATGGAAGTGCACTAATCTGGTCCTCCAAATACTGGTGACACCACCCTATCAAGTTCAAGTCCAGCAGAAAGACAGACCATAAGTTAAGACACAAAATGATTCTTGATAATTTCAAGAATTGAAATCATATCAAACATCTGCTAAGATCACAATGGCATAAAACTAGATATCAGCTACAATTTAAAAAAAAATATTCAAATACATTGAGGCATTTTATTAAACAATGAATGTGTTACCAAGGAAATCAAGGAAGAAATAAAAATTACTTGAAAACAAATGAAAATGAACATACAACAGTCCAAAATCTATGGGAAACAGCAAAAGCAGTCCTGAAAGGAAAGTTCATACATAGCATCACTTTCATAGTATCAAAAAAGTCAAATAAATAATATAACATTACACTTAAAAGAAATGGAAAAATAGAAACAAACTGAGTTCAAAATAAGTAGAAGGAAGGAAATAATAAAGATTAGAAGGGAAATAAATGACACAGAGACTAAAATAAACAATACAAAAGACCAATGAAACTGAAAGCTGGTTCTTCGACAAGATAAACAAGATTGATGAACCTTTTACCAGATTCAGCAATATAAAAGAGAGGGGACCCAAATAAATAAAATCAGAAATGAAAGTGCAGAAGTAACAACTGACACCACATAAATACAAAGGATTGTAGGAAAATACAATGAACAAACAAATATACTAACAAAGAAGACAACCTGAGCAAAATGGACAAATTTTTAGAAACATACAATATTCTAAAACTGAACCAGGAAGATTTTTTTTTTTAAAAAACTGAATAGTCAGTTAACAACTAATGAAATTTAAACAGTAAGCAAAAAAGTGAAAACAAAAACAAAAACAAAAACAAAACAAGTCCTAGACTTGATGGCTTTATAGGCAAATTTTACCACAAATTCAAAGAACCAATACCCATCACCCTCAAACTATTCCAAAAAATTCAAAAAGGAGGAATACTTCCAATGTCTTTTAACAAATCCAGCAATATCCTAATTCCCAAACCAGATAAGATTACTACACAAAAAGAAAATTATAGCCCAATAGCCTTGATGAACATAAATGCTAAAATCCTCAAAAAATATTAGCAAATGGGAGCCAGCAATACATTAAAGAGATCATACACCACGATCAAGAGAACTTTATTTCAGTGTTTCAAGGTTGGTACAATATTCACAAATCAATTAATGTGATGCATCAAATAAGCAAAATAAGAGATAGGAATCACCTGATCATATCAAGAGACCCAGAAAAATCATCTACATATATAAAGGCCTAAGTGACCATTATGACCAAATGGCCTGACTGATCAGTCGACTAGTTGCTATGATGTGCACTGACCACCAAGGGATAGATGCTCAATGCAGGAGCTACTCCTGGTGGTCAGTGCACTCCCACAGCCAACCTCCTGCTCAGCTGGCTGGCCTCCTTCGCCAGCCAGGCCGAGGGACTGCATCCATGCATGAATTCGTGCACTGGGCCTCTAGTCAGTATATAAATGGATAGAAAGGCTCTGGTGCATTTACACCATGGAAACTATGCAGTAGTAAAACAGAAGAATCTGCTACCCTTTGAGACAGCATGGAGGCACCTTGAGAGTATTATGCTAAGCAAAATAAGCCAGTCACAGAAAGACAAGTATCACATGTGGAATCTAATGAACAGAATAAACTAAAGGAACAAAATATATCCAGAGATATAGAAGCATGGAACAGACAGTTGAATCTCAGAGGGGTGGGTAGGTGGGAAGAGATCAACCAAAGAACTTGTATGCATATATGCATCACCCATGGACACAGACAATAGGTTGGAGGAGGCCTAGAGTAGAGGGCAGGAGCAGGGTATAAGGGGTCGATGAGAGAAAAATAAGGGGGGGGGGCATATGTAATACTTTCAACAATAAAGATTTTTTAAAAAGCTGTGGTACATTTACACAATGAAATACTATTTGGCTATAAAAAAATCTCTTATCCATTGTGATAGCATGAATGGACCTGGAGATTATTATGCCAAGTGAAACAAACCAGTCAGAGAAAGACAAATATCACATGATCTCACTCATATGTATCATCTCATGAACAAAATAAACTGAAGAATAAAATAGATCCAGAGGCATGGATGCATGGAACATATTGACAACTTTCAGAAGGCATAGATATGGGATGGCTTAGTTGAAAGAAGATGAAAAAAAAAATAGCGAAAAGACCTATATATGTATTATAATCCGTAGACACAGACAATAGTATAGTGCCAGGCAGAAGGTGGGGCAGTGGCAGGGTGGAAGTGGGCAAAGGAGGTGAATTTTGGGACATTTGTAAATAAACAATAAAAATAAAATTAGCTCTGGAGAGTGGCTCAGTTGGTTGGAGTATCATCTCATAAGTCAAAAGATTGTGGGTTTGATTCCAGGTCAGGGCACATTCCTAGGTTGTGGATTCAATCTCTGATCCAGGCACATGCAGAGGCAACTGATGGATGTTTCTCTCTTACACTGATCTCTCTCTCTCCCCTTACTCTCTCTCTAAAATAAATGTAAACATATCTTCATCTCAGGGTAAATATTTAAAATATAATTAAATAGCCCTGGCTAATGTGGCTCAGGTGTGATTCATGTTGAAGGTATATGCCCAGATTTCAGGTTCAGTCACGGTCTCTGGTCAGGATGCGGGAGATAGATGTTTCTTTCTCACATTGATGTTTCTCTCTATCTGTCCCTCTCCCTTCCTCTCTCTCTAAAGTCAACTAAAAAGAACATATTTAAAAATAAAGTTTAAAACAAAGATGTCCTAAATCTCATTTTCCAGTTATTTGTTTAAACTTATCATTTGTTATTATTTCTGTGACAATAACATATAGAAATCAAAAGCAAAATAATTCACTTGTGATTCCACCAGCTAAACAAATCAAACAAGATGTCATAGTCAAAAGGCAATTAGTTCTTTTGTTTGTTTGTTTGTTTGTTTGTTTGTTTTATTAATCCTCACCTGAGGATATTTTTCCATTGATTTTTAGGGAGAGTAGAAGGGAGGGGGAAAGACAGACATATTGATTGGTTGCCTCCTGCATGTGCCCTGACAAGGCCAAAGATCAAACCTGCAACCAAGATATGTGCCCTTGACTGGAAATGAACCTGGAACCCTTCAGGCCACGGGCCAATGCTCTATCCACTGAGCCAAACTAGCTAGGACTAGTTTTTTAAATTTATCTTTATTGTTGAAAGTATTATAAATGTTCCCCCTTTTACCTCCATTGACCTCTCTACCCTGTTTTTGAGTCCTGAATCTGCCACTCCCTAGAAATGTGGTCTGCAACTACTCAGTTTCACTGAGCTTCAGCTGTGCTCATTGGCAGAAAGAGAATGATAACAGTGCAGACCTCCCAGGGAGTTGTGAGCATTAAATGAAATAATGTGCATGAAAGTACCTCATAACTGTAATTTACTGGGTACTTTGGTTATAACTATTTTTTTCTTTTATATTCTTTTCCAGCTTTTGTTCACAAGCATGTAACCTTTCCCAGCTATGATAGTTGTACACACAAGTTCATTGCTTGCCTCTGTTATCATGGAGGTGCTTTCCTGTTTCTATATCATCATTATCATCATCTTTTAGGACAGTGTCCTATCTTAAGTGACTATGCCAAAATGCATCAAACCATTTCTCCACTATTGGGTGGTATATCTGTCCCTGAAGCTTTGCTACATGAATAACAATGAGTAATTTTAATGGCTTATAATTTTTTTTACCATTAACAGGGAACTTCAAACTCAAGGTCTATAAGGGCTAAATAAGTTATTCTTCTGAGAGCATAATTGGACAGTCAGGCTTGCTGCCAGTAAGGCTTTCATGAGCCAGAGTAGTCCCACCACAAAGACAGTGCCTCAGGACCCATAAATTGTACTTTGAACCCCTGCAAAGACAGGAAACAAAGACAGAGAAGGGTTTGGGCATTAATTTTTCAAATGTAACTGTGGGAATTGCTATGCATATTGCTGGGAGCACTTATGTAGAGATTGGAATAGATTTATATTCAACTTTCAAGTACCAAAAGCCAAAGTCCTTGCTGAAAGAGGTTACAATTCAAAACATTCTAATTGGATATTGGAACAAAGAGGAAAGTGGCCCAGGCTGACAGTCACAAGGAGTCTGAAGATGGAATTGGCGCCATAGGAGATTTTGCCAAGAGGCAGGTCTGGGGCAGGCTAGAGTCAGGGGAGCAGTCATAATGAAAGGAAGCCAGCAACAAGAGCCATTCAGAGGAAGGAAAAATTAGGAGAGCAGAGTTAGTAAGGTTCAGCAAGAGGAATTAAAAACCTACCATAGGGGAAGTGGTTTTTCTAAGCTGTCTCAATAAGAGAGACCAGGTAAAGTGAAGAAAAGTGGCCTCTCCTGGTAATGGGAAAAAAAAAATTTTTAAATCAGGTAGCAGTTGTGAAGCATAAAGTGGTCCAAGAGGACACAAGTGCTGACTATCAAACTAACCCAGGGGGTTTCAGTCTGGTCCTGGCACTATTATCTGTGCCACATGGAAGATGTGATGAGGGCAGAAGCAATCACAGGTGAATCTGAATGCTACCTTCATGCATAAAACACTTAAAAGCTTCCCCTTTGCACTTAGGACAAATTCTGACTCAATCACATGGCTTAAAAGGCCCTGAATGCTTTGACCCTGGCCCACCTTATCAGCTTCATGTCTTTCCATTCCTCAGTGTGAGGACTCAGAGCACCTCCTCTCATGTCCTGAAATGATTGGTGCTCTTTCTCACTTTCAAGCCTTAACTTACAAAAGTTGGAAAACTGTTCAAAGAAATATAGAATTCTTTGCTTTCTGCCAAGGGAAGAGCATCCCGTAGAGTGGTGTAGTGTACAACTTACATAATTTTCCAGCAACCTTAAACCCACATATTACTCATGTCAGAAAATGGACTTTTGAGAAGTGTCTATTCAGGTACTTTGCCCATTTTTTAATTGGGCTCTTTTTGTTTGTTTGTTTTTGTAACAAAATAACTTATAATTATACAAGAGGCCTGGTGCACAAATTCATGCATGGGTGCAGTCCCTAGGCCTGGCCAGTGATTGAAGCATGAGCATCTGGTATGAAAGGGCAGGTCCCAGCTGACCTCTGGGCCCTGGGAAACACCTCACACACCCCCTCCACCTGAGTTACAGAGCCCAAGTCCCCACAGGGAGATGCGATGAACACAGTCAGATGTCAGATGCCTTGGCACGGGGCACAGCATGGGTCTCTGGGCTGCCCAGCGGGACCACATGGAAGTTGGATAGGCAGCACGCTCTCTTCCAACCAGCCTTGCAGAACAGATCCTGCACCAACCCACAGGGAGCCCAACCAGCCCTAGCAGTCCCAGTAGCTGCAGCCAGGATCACTCAAAAGTGGCTGCGCAGGTGTGGGGTAGGCTCCTTGTCAGCACCTGGCACCTGAGTGTGGGAACTTTCCAGGCATGTGAGCCCTATCATCCTGGGGGAGAGTAGCACGGGGAGTGAGAGTGAGCTTAGCAGACATCCCGCATTCTCACTGTAAATCTATCCCTGTCATCCCACCCCCAGGTAGCTGGCAAGAGGTTGCAGGCCCCTGCCAGGGAGCCGAGGGAGGTTGTTCATTGCTACCCACCCCCAGTTCCCAGTCCCAGCCCAGGGCCAGCCCTGATCAGGCAATCAGAGCCTGCTGCCACTGGTTGCCATCTGTAGGGCGATTGGTCTGGGACCGAGACCCCCTGCCCGCCCCCTTCCCCCCAGCCCCCCCCCCCCCCCGGCTCCCTCAGTGTCTGGAAGCTGGGCAGCAGCCCAACCCCTACTGCCACTGCTGGTCTCTGTCTGTGGGGCAATCAGGACCACCTGGTGCCTCTGGATCACCTACTCCACCATCTCACCCTGGTTCCCCTCTCATCAGGGCCCATTGGGGTAGAGCACCTCCACTGCTGCCTGCTGCCAGCACTGCATCCATGTTCTGTGTCACCCCCTGGTGGTCAGCACACATTATAGGGAGCAGTTGGTCAAGGGGGCAATTTGCATATTAGGCATTTATTATATAGGATTATAAATTCTTTATAATATAATTTTGGATATTAAACCCTTATCAGATGTATAATTTGGGAATGTTATCCCATTCAGTAGAAAAGGGGAAAGAGTGCATAGAAGGGATAAATGGGGGTGGGAGGAATTCAATCAATCAATCAATCAAAAAGAAAAAAACAAATACTTAATTCATTAAAATAAAACAGGGGCTTGGGAGGCCATCAGTCTGGCCCAGTGAGGCAAATATTATGGTCCAGGATCAGTGAGGAAGAAATGGCTTGTGAGATGAGCAAAGTAGATTAGAAGAGCCTGCTATTCTAATCTACCAGAATGGCTCCCATCAACAGTGATGGTGGCAGTCCTAAAGCTATCTCTCCTTCATGTGCCCAGCAAAATTTTCCAGGATGACTCTAGTCAGAGACCAAAGTTGGATGTGTGATTGGGAACAGGATTAATTGAATGGGCCAATTGCTACAGGTGGTAGAAAACAGATGCCTTTCTGTAATGGCCCCTTTGTGTAGTACTTGAGTAGGTCTTCTCAGGCAAGATTTTCTCAAAGTCATTTTAAAGGGGCCATACATTTTGAAAACTTCCTCAGATACCTTAGATGCCCAGACACAGATAGCAGTAGTGGACTTGTCATGGAAGTCTCCTGATATTTATTCCCCCACAAATGAAACCTTTATAGCACATGATGGTTACATTTATCTGGGACTAACTTATTTACCAGCAAGTAAAACATGAAATTAGTTGGCCCCTAAAGACAATTTGTTCTTTTATGCTTGATGCTTTAATAAGTCATCACAATCAAGGAAGTTTGGGGGAAGGTACCACATTTGCTTTCCATATTCTCACATTCTGCATGAGCAATCCTTTTCCATATAGGGCCTGTGATGATCCCCTTGAGACTGTCTTCATGATCCTGTGATTTCTAGTTTCTAGGGAACTGGCCATGTGTTTGCCTTGGCAGACTACAATAGGAAACTTTATTTTGCTTTTTTAATTTTATTTCAAAGTTTAAAATTCTGGGAATATTTCAGAAACTGCCCCCTGATCAGGACAATGTTTCTACTGTTTTAGGACATAACAGGAATTATTCTCATGAGCATAATTTTTCTTCTTCCCCAGCCACATATTTTAACAGAGCCAAAGAGACTTGATTTGAATGCTTTATTTCTATCAATTCCCCTGCTGTTGTGAGAAATGTGAGTGTGATTAAAGCACTCTCCCCTTGTGTTGACAATCCATGAGCACCATATCATTTTTTCTACCAAAGTTTGGACAGCATCGGCTCCTGCCATGTGGCCCAGGGCTGGACCTCCTCTAGCAGGGGTCCTTGACCTACAACTGGGAACAGGGATTAGATAAAAGTTGCACTGTTTGATTTCACTAACTTGTGAGTAGAATATAGAATTTCCCCCAATTAATGAATGTAGGTAATAATCACCCACAATGGTATTATTAAGAGTTGGTATTTGTAGCATGTAACCAAAAGAAACTAGAAATATTTGCAAATTACATTAGAGTTGTTAAAGATATTTCAAAATGCTATTTATACTTAATACTCTAAAATTACAGTAGTTGTTCAAAAGACCTTGTTAAGAAGTATATATGCTATTGTATCACAAATTTGTTTGGTAAAACATTTTATAACTATAGTCAGTATTGTGGGTTCCTTTTGTAATCTCATATACACTGAGTTGCCAGATTATTATGATCTCTGAATGCATGATAATCTGGCAACTCAGTGTATATCCAATATAATAAAAGGCTAATATTAAAATTGTCCCCTCAACCAAGAGCAGGCAGGCTGGCCAACAGCCTATGTCCCCTCCCCCTGGCCAGGCTGGTCAGACCCCACCCATGCATGAATTCATATTCATGCACTGGGATATATATATATATATATATATATATATATATATATATATATATATATATATTATATTGAGTGGCCAAATTATTATGCATTCAGAGATCATAATGATCTGGCCACTCAGTGTATTTTATGGATTTAAATACTTTTCTGATATGGGCCTATAGGCTTCAGCAGACCACCAAGGAGGCCAGGGCACAAACCAGATTAAGACCTCCTGCCCTGAAATCAATGACACTCTCACTCAAGGCAAGGATAACCTCCAAGGGTGAATAGTTCAACACAAACTCATCATAATAACTGTATAATTTAAAATCATTCTGAAATAGCAAGCTACTCACGGGTTTGGCTCAAGAAGGAACAATAGCAATGCTGAAAAAACTATAATCATATCATTGGTCAACACCAAACCTCAGCCAAAGTTCAGTCCCTTCTTAGTAACCTTATAGTCTGTTTCCTATATGATCTCCTGGGCAATAGCATCATTGGCCAAGTAGACTGATTTCTGCCTCTCAGTGAGCAAGGACAAAGCAAGTCCTTATTCTTCATTCTAGCAAGAAATGATTGGGTCTGGATTTGTACAAAGAACATGATATAAAAATAACTTGTCAAATATATATATATATATATATATATATATATATATATATATATATATATAATCAATCCATGCCCTGTAAAATCTTTCCATCAATGTTGGACATTGAAGGTGGTTTGGAGAATGCAGCTAACTCTAGATACTCTGGAACATTTCTCACTTGCACCATCACCCTATCTCTTACAGTTCCTTCCCTGCTCATTTGCTGACTTTCTATACATTGCAATTGGTCACACTGATAGAGATACCACACATATGTGGCATTGCCCTGGGATGAACTTAAAACTGAAAAAAAATGTGTTCAACTTATGTTCAACTATTCATTTTAATCCAAGAAATAATGCTTTGTTCATGCATTTTTTTTTCAACACATAGATTTCTATGTGCACAATTGTACCAGGATACACTATTGCCTCATCTGTATTTAAAACACTATAATTTTCATATGAGAGAAATATCCGCAGTGTCAGAATGTAGCAATAGTCCCTTAAAGTAAAGGACTGGCCATTTGCAAAGTACTGGAACAGTAATTCACAGTTTACATAGCACTTCACAAACATCATTTTAATTAACCTCCACAACTCTGTCTGGGAGGTAGCAATATCTCCACTTTATATAGACAAGGTCAAATCCTTGCCCAAGGTCACAAAGGCAGCCAGAAACAAAGGTGGCATTTGTATCTTCATTCATCAAGGCTCTTCATACTGCCCAACAGCTCCAGATTATTTTAATTCTTAAGAGAGTGCACAGTGAGAGGACAGTTACAATGGTCCTGTCTCACCAATGGATGACATTCTCTTCCAAATCCCCAAATGTTTGTTTAGTGATATACCCAAAGAAAGACCTAGAAATTAATTCTTCTCTTCTTGGATTTCAACTTTACCTCTCTTCCCTTTCCCAATCAAACACAGATGGAGGATATTAATGAACCAATGAAGGCTGAAAGATGAGGAGAGATCTTGCTCCAGCTGCAAATCCTTTCAGAAGGCAGAGAGTTGGATTTTCCTCTTTGGACCTAATTTCACTAACCGGCAACAGAGTGCTCATTTCCATTCCAAGACTCCTGGGACACACAATCACTAGGACCTCAAAGGGACAAAGTCAATTAGACAGGATTCTAAGAATTTCCCATTTGGAAGTACAGAAAATTAACGTCAGAGTAATTAAGGGACATGCTGTTTGAAGGTCTCTGCCAAACTTCCTCTCTGAATTTAACTGTGGTTCCCAACCTGATACTAGAGATGTCCAGAATACACCTGTACATGCTCAACTGATGGTGCAATTATGGGAATTAGTTGACCATCTGTCATTTGGGGGAAACAACTGCCTAATGGCATCCTTACTTGAGTATTTGCATATGTGTTCCATACATGCAAAAGAGAAGGCCACTTAGAGACATGACCAGGGGCCTTATTACCACATTATCAAATCCTTCTACAACCAAGAAGAGACCAGCAAGTCAGAAACTTTCTCCCAGATTGGCCAATCTGGGACAGGGAAGTACAGAGTGAGAAAGAGGAGAGCAAGCCAAGTCCTTCTCCAAGGGCCTAAACCAGTCTTCTGGAGTGAATATCATTAACCAAGCTCACTTACTTCAAGAAAAGAGCCTCAAGATATTGACTGGGGAAAGAGAGAAGGAGAGCAGCTGGCTTCCCATGTCCTCAGACCTAATATGAGACAATACTTGTTCAACATATGTAAAGTTCAGTCATATCCTCCAGAACATCCAGCCTTCATTAACAAGGAACCACAGTGATTGAAATGTGGTCATTGTTCTGAATTGCTGAATCTACCAACAGAGCTGCCTGGGAGCATGTAATATTTTATTTTATCTTATTTTTAAATTATTAATTGTACATTTATATAACTGGACATATTTATTGAAAAAAATCTGAATATAAGTGGAACCATGCAGTTCAAATCCGCATTGTTCAAGGATAAACTATATTTCCAAATTCACAGTTCAGAGAGTCTTGGACATATGCCTTGTGAGTCTGAGAGGCTGATGCTGCTGGTTTGCTGTGGGTCATGAATATGGAGCACCAGAGTTGGCATCTCTGGAGTGCCCACTCTCCTCAGTTTTGCTCTTTGTAACCAAAATAACACCTGGCAACCTAGAGCAAAGGTCAAAGAAGTGCTGGCCTGTTTAAAATGGCAAAGCCTCAAATTTGGCTCAAGTAATCTCTTTTTTTTCCTTTTATGATCATAAAATGAATTGTGGAAGGGTTTTATTTGCTCATGTCTCTCATCATTATGATCAGACTTATCTGTCGGTCAGAGAATTGCTGCCTATACAAAATGACAAATACGAGAATTTAGAAGTGTCAGAACCGGAAGGGCCCTTGGCAAGCATATAGGGCCACCTTCTTTTATTTTGCAGATGAAGAAATAGAGGTAGAGAGAGAACAAGCTTATATGAGGTTATACAGACAGGGAAAAGACAGAAACTAGAATTCAGGTCTCCTGGTACAGGAGACCACCTGCTTGCCAATTGCCATTTAATATGAAATACACATCGATGACACCTTTAAGTAAATGTTATATGTGATGGATCCTTGACAGAGTCGTGACATATCACTTTTACCGCCTCCCACTTCCAAACCTGTCTTAAGGAGCCCAGAATTGCACCTCAATTCTAATGAATATTTGGCAAATAGAATTTCTTATACCAATGTTGTCTCAAATATTTCCTAAAGTTAATGCCAATGGAAATAGGCATAAATTAATTATGGCTATAGATGTCAGAATCTTGTAGCAGGCAAAACCATAAAAATCAAGAACAAACTTCACTCGTTGTAAATATAAAACTCCTCTGGGACCTTATCTGAAGGAAGAATGCTTCTATAACACAGTTAAAATCTAAATTACATTATTCAAAGCTATATAAGTGTGGACTAATAAATAACACATAAAATAAAACAGCACTTTATGAGGAAGTCTAATCATATATTTCAAGCATTTTCCCACTCTTAAATTTGTTATTTTATATGAACACTTTTAGCCACAAAATTTCTAGAGTTTATTCAATATCTTTTATGTGCTTTACAAGGTCATTAAAGAATTTATTTGCTCTTTCCCTTACAGATTGGAAGGTGGGCAGTGATATATGAGGTTTCACATTTTATTTATTCACCAAACTGTTCCAGATGTGATCCCATCATTTATCCACTGACACATCAAACCTGCTGGGTGCCCTCCACACTGACCTCCTCTCCACATTTGCTTTCATGCTCTTAAAGTTATAGCAGGAGTCACTTCTATGAGAAGACAAGAGAATTGCTATTTGGGGAGCGGTGGTAGCGGGAAGGAGGCAATCAAACTTCAGTAATAAAAAATTTAATTGCTCCGCTACAATTTGAAAACGATATCCAGGTGGAAAAGCAAGCCAGTACCATTCCCCAAAACATTGCTTTCCACTTGCTCTCCAAACAGGCTGCATGTCTCATATTTGGAATGCACGGGATCTGAATAAATGGAATTGAGCAGGTACTAAATCATTTCCTTCTTCTCCAAGTGATTTGTCACCATAATAAGCATTCTGAGGGTGATAGACCTTTTATCACTACACACTGTTAAGCAGGAAGGAGGCTGCAATGTATTCCTGGTGCTCTTCAGGGAAAATAATTACCCTATGCAGACGTGTTTTTTTTAAATATTGATTTAACAGAAAGTTATATTTAAAATCAAGTGCTTATTTATTGTAAAATATGAAACACTGTTGTGTAGGAAAGGATAATGATGACTCATTCTATGACACAACAGTCCCAACCTATTTTTTATTGTGGGCAAAGAGAGGAAGAGGAGTTCTCATTTGAAGAGCCCCTTTATAATGCCAATTTTACACATACTACATCTAAATATTGATATTATAATCTAATATTTGAAGAGCATATCATAATTTGCCAATGTCATGTGCACTATCTCATTTCACAACCACAAGAGCCCTGTGAGGGTTTTAGGTCTGATGTTATTGGCTCCATTTTCCAGAAGAGGATACTGAGGCTCAGAAAGTCTGATATGATGATGCAAAAAGAATATAGAAAACCTGCACGGAAGCTAGGGTATTCAAATTTAGGGGGAAAATTTTATATTACATAGGACATACTTATACTAAAAATATTCACTGTTTATTTAAATTCAAATTTAACTAATTTGTTTATCCTATATTTTGTCTGACAACCCTAAGTATAGTGAGGCTCTAAAATGGGAAATCCTAACCCTTTATTGACCCTGACAAAAAAAGAAATGTATGGGTTGGTTAAGAAAGTGTGGGTGATTTTACCACATTCCCATGGTAAGTAAATGGCAGAGTTGGAAATGCAAGTCATTTCTTTGACTTCTTAGCTGAATGATCGTAAACACTCCTTTGCTTTCCCCTACCTTTTACCTGGAGCCAGAGGCAAGGGATCTTAAAGTTGCTGTGACAGGATAGCAGCATGCTCAGTCCAACTGAGATGGGAAATAGTTCTTTTAGGCCTTTGAGGTCCCTAGAAACAGAGGAATGCAATGATCCAAAGAGCATCTTTGACTGGTATCTCCCACACTTTACCCTGTAGAGCACCATCTGAATGCAACTAATCCTAAAACCACAGTACCCAAATGGATGGTTTTTTTAAAGTAAGCATAAGAAAATATTATGTATCACTTACAAATAAATGTACATCAAAGCAATGTACTAACATTTTCTGCTTATCAGATCAACAAAACACAAAGCAATATTATACCCTGTGCTGCTGATGATGAGGGAAATAGGCCTGTCATATAGTGTTGGTGAGAGTATAGATACCATCTTTTAAGAAATCAATTTTGCATTATCCACAGCAATTTAAGACTCACATGTCCTTTGACCCAGAAATGTTACATTGCTGGAAATTAACTTGGCCATAATGCCACCCAAGCACAAGCTTACACAGTTCAGCCCTATCCAATGGCCCTAAGGCTTGACTGGACAAATTCAACTCAATCTTGCTCATACCAGAAATAAGAGCACCTAACATTTGAACCAGGCACTAAGCCTAGTTCTTGGCTCATGTTTATGTTATTTAATCCCATAAAGTCAATACTGATATTAACCCTATTATATTCATGTGAAAACTGAGGCTTGAGGAGATTTAATTACTCACTTTGAATTCTACAGTTAGTAACTGGAGGAGCAGGAATTTGAATTCAAATCAGTTTTACTCTAAAGTTTGTGTTTTTTCACCTTTTCCATACTGCCACTCAGAGAGAGAGCAAGAAGGAAGCCATAACAGACTCCCACAGAAGAGCAGGAAATACATGTTTGTCTTCTTGGTTGAATTGTGGTATTTTCTGTCATGGTGAAACTGCTAAAAAAAATTCTGGAGCTAGTCATTAGCAGGGAGAAGAAATCTATACAGAATCTAAGGTCCCCAGTGAACCTCTAGGGGTATAAAGTATAAATGAATGAATGCATCAGTAAAAGTAGTATTCTGCTCACCAAAGAAATTAATTTGCCTCCCCCAATATTCCATCTGAAATACATAGGCTAAGGCCCTATAAAAATAGTGATATCAATGATTGGTTTCAATCAAAATGTATAAAAATATTCTTAATTTATTTTATTTTATTTTTGTAGTCATGTCATTTCATCAAAAGCAAATGACAACTGGATGGGATAAATTATAAGTTTGGAATTTTGAAGGGTTAACACTACTCAAATTAATCAGAAAAATAAACATTTTGAAAAAAAAATCTGGTTATATTATTAGCCCTAAAAGCAGGAAAGATGCAACCTTGTTGAGATGGTTTGTTATTTTATGAAGTAAAAGATGAATTGAAACATTCCAATTCTCCTCCCAAGTAAAATGAACAAGAAAAAAAAGAAGATGGGTATTAAGTACCTATAGTATACTAGAGGTATAGTATACTAGAATATATAGTATCCATGCACTGGTAGAAACCAAGATGACGGCATAGGTAAACACCTGAACTTGCTGCCTTACACAACCACTTCAAAATTACATGTAAAAGACAAAATGGACATCATCCAGAACCACAGGAAGGCTGGCTGAATGGAAATTCTACAACTAGAAGAAAAGAGAAAAGCACACTGAGACTACAGGAGCTGTGGAAGTAAAGTGCACGCACAGGTACTATGGTGTGCATGCAGAAAGGACTGGCAACTGAGGATGCAGGTGTCTTTTTCAATCTAGAAGGAAACACAAGCTCCTGACTCACTGCTCTGAACTCCAGTTCTGGGTGAGACTCTGGGGACCCAGACTCATATGGGAAGATACTGGACTGTCTGGCTTTGGGTGGAACTCCAGGGCGGCTTTCTATCAGAGATGCTTGCAGCAATTACTGAGGTACACTGAGACCCAGGGGCCTATTAGGGCAGGGCTGAAGATCAGCCTTAACTGTTTGCTCCACTCTGTTGATTTCCTGAGACCCCGCCCACCCAAGCTGTGCTCAGAGGCTTTTGCACATGAATGGTTTGGCCCTTTGCAATCTAAAATTACCTAACAAACTGAAGCTGGGTCAGAGAGTGCCAGAACTTCCAAAAGAAGGCCCTAGACCCCAAAGCAGCTTGCATTGCTTCACAGCTGGGCCTCATCTGGGCACCTCCAAACCCTAAACAAAGAAGAGGAATCTTCAGATCTCTCCATAGATCCTGCTGGGTGACCTCAGGCAGAGGCTAAATTAGCACTTTCTTGGAGATCCAAGAGACAGTGTACCCAGTAGTCAGAATGGGACCATCCAGATTACAACTCCTCAGATCCATAGGGACTCACTCAAGGGGCAGACTCAGTGAGCACCAAAGCTCCACTGAAGCAAGTCTTGCCCTATAAGGGTGTCCCCAGCACAGGAGTTCTCCCAGCATAGACCCAGCTGATCCTCACAGCCAATTGGCTTGGAGGTCAATTCCTCCCAGTGACACCAACATCAATCAAAGCGTAACTACAGCCAAAACCGGTTTGGATCAGTGGATAGAGTGTCATTCTGTGGACTGAAAGGTCCCAGGTTCAATTTTGGTGAAGGGCATCTACATTGGTTGTGGGCACATCCCCGGCAGGAGGTGTGCAGGAGGCAGCTGGTCGATATTTCTCTCTCATCGCCATTTCTAGCTCTCTATCCCTCTTCCTTCCTCTCTGTGGAAAAATCAATAAAATATATTTAATTTAAAAAGAGCTTCACTACAACAAGACTGTGCATGCAGCCCACAAAGGGGTGCACCAAGAGTGTCCACCTCAGGTAATTGAGGAGGCTGAGCCACTGGGCCCTATAGGACACCTAGCACACAAAGCCACTCTATCAACACAAGGAAGCAGACAAAATGTAGAGACAAAAAAACAGGTCACAAATGACAGAAATGGAAGAAAGCAAACTCCTGGATATAGAGTTCAAAACCACAGTTATAAGGTTTTTAAAAATTTTCTAGAAACCGCCAATAAATTTAGTGAGACCATCAAGTATATGAAAAAGGACCAACTAGAAATTAAGCATACACTGACTGAAATACAGAATAATATACAGAGATCCAACAACAAACTAAAGGAACACAAGAATCAAGTCAAAGATTTGAAATATGAAGATAAAAAAAAATACCCAACCAGAAAAGATAAAAGAAAAAAGAATCCAAAAATATGAAGATAGTGTAAGGAGTCTCTGGGACAAATTCAAGCATACCAACATCCGAATTATGGGGATTCCAAAAGAAGAGAAATAGCATGATATTGAAAACTTATTTGAAGAAATAATGACTGAAAACTTCCCCCACCTCGTGAAAGAAATAGACTTACAAGTCCATGAAGCACAGAGAACCTCAATCAAAAGGAATCCAAAGAGGACCACATCAAGACACATCATAAGTAAAATGCCAAGAGCAAAAGACAAAGAGAGAATCTTAAAAGCAGCAAGAGAAAAACAGTTATCTACAAGGGAGTATCCATAGGACTGTCAACTGATTTCTCAACAGAAACTATGCAGGCCAATAGGGAGTGGCAAGAAATATTCAAAGTGATGAATAGCAAGAACCTACAACCAAGATTACTCTACCCAGAAAAGCTATCATTCAGAATTGAAGGTCATATAAAAAGCTTCACAGATAAGAAAAAGCTAAAGGAGTTCAGCACTGCCAAACCAGTATTATATGAAATGTTGAAAGGTATCTTTAAGAAGAAGAAGAAGAAGAAGGGTAAAGATAAAAACTATGAACAACAAATACATATCTATCAACAAGTGAATCTAAAAATCAAGTGAATAAAAATCTAATGAATAGAATAAACTGGTGAATATAATAGAATCAGGGGCATAGAAAGAGAATGGAGAGGGGTGGGGGCATACGTGGGGAGGGGTTTGGGATGGGAATAGGGGGATGAGGACAATTATGTGATACCATAACCAATAAAGAAATTAAAAAAAAAGAAAAGAAAGGAAGTAGACTGACAATTCTTAGGGAGAAAGGGGTGTGGAGGGTGCAGGAAGAGACTGGACAAAAATCGTACACTTATGGATGAGGACAATGCGGGGGAGGGGAGTAAGGGCAGAGGGTGGGGTGAAAACTGGGTGGAGGGGAGTAATGGGGGAAAAAGAAGAACAACTGTAATAATCTGAATAATAAAGATTTATTTTTTAAAAAATGAGAGAGCAAGACAAAGCCCAAATACAAGAAATAGAGAGGACTCTGATTTATCTAAAGAAATCTAATAAAGAGGTTCACATCTTTTAAGAAAAGAAAGAAAGAAAATTCACACACTGGAGAAGGTTCCCTCTGCCTGGCCGGCTCCCTCTCACAGTCCAGAGCCCTCAGGGGTGGGAGGAGACCAGGCGATCAGGGGAAGGTGACTCCCGTCACACCTCTGCTGCCACTGCCTGCAGCGCAAGCCTTGGCCGGCCCTGGTTACCTGAGCCTCGCGAGGCCCTGGTAGGCTGGGCAACTGACATCTGAGGCTTGCCTGTGCCTTGGGCTGGCTCTGGGTGGCTGGGCAGCTGACATCTGAGGCTTGCTTGAACCTCAGTCATCAGCTGGGAAGCAGCCATCCAAGGCTTGCCTGCACCTTGAGCTGGCCCTGGGAGGCTGGGAGGCTGAGGGGACTTGGGGACTCTAGGGGCAGGTGTGCAGAGAGGCCAGGCTGCCTCCAGGGGCCAGCCTGGCCTTGTTGCATGCCTGCCAACCAGTTGGGGCTGAGGGGACTGGGCACCACCATCTTGTGGCTGTGGGATCCACTATCTTCTAGGGTGGGGCAGTGAGTTAGCATATTCCCTCCTTATTGGCTGTGGGCACCACCATCTTTGCTATGACATGAGGATCCATTAGCATATTCCCTCTTTATTAGATAGGATAAGGAGGACACTGTGGCAGACTTACGCTCCTATGAGACTGTCACAGTCTTGCCCTGCCCTCAGAGATCAGAGATGTGTCTTAAACTGAAAATTAAAGCCTAGCCTAATATTCATATTAGTGATTTAAGTGCCTTATATTTTCCAGGGCTTAATTTCTTAACTTATTGATATGGAAATAATAATGCCTGTTTTATCCCATACAGGGCCATCACTATGTTAAAATTACAATTAATAGAGGTGAAAGTATTGACAAAAGTAAAATTATAGCATAAATGCCTGGTGCTGTAGTAATTAGACTGGTACTGAGGAAGACATTAAGGTATGTATCAATGCTGCATGGGCTGCACTCATACCTTTGGAGGTGAAGTTTCTTCACTTCCAGGACTTTCTAAGTTGGGAGAGAACAACAGGGCCTACTTTGGCTACTTTTAAGTTGTAAATATGTGCAATACATGGGCGATGGCCCCTATAAAAATAGTGATTTCAGTCTTGAATTACTACATCCTCAGAAAAATTTTTCTTGGAACTAAAATTCCATGGTTACAGATGTCATTTATATATTGTAGTGGCCAATGTATAAAAATTGCCTATGTTGTCTTAAAGCCTATTCTGTCATGTGTTACCTGCTCCTACTCATGGGGTCTTCCTTTTACCAAAGTGTCGACAGTGAACATAATTGATATACAATGAACTGCATTTATTTAAAGTGTAGTCTTATTTTTGAATATATAAAAATGCTTTAAATATTGCAATACTTCATATTATGTCTGCTTCACCTGTTGACCTACCTTTATATTGTATATTTCTTCATAGATTTATATTTCTTCATGTGTAGCCTGCTCGAGGATACTTTGCTCTTTGTAGTTGTCCACTTTGCATTTAGCTTTTCATTAGTTTTAACTCTGGTTTGGGTAAAAAAGAAGCATTTTACATACATTTTTTCTTCATCAGTTTACAGATGTTTATGTTTTTATCATCTCTATAATAATATTTTAATCTTTTGATATCCACATTGTTTCATCTATCGTTAATAAATTGTTCAACCACTGATTAAATTTTTGAATTTAGTAAATCCTATTTGGGGAAAATTTAAGTACACACTGAAGAATATAAGAATTTAGCTCTAACAGTTTAATTTTTTGTTCTATGGATAATAAAATATTTCTGAGTTCATCTCAGAGCTATTGTGTCAGGCTGTCAAGAGGTTGCTGGTGCCTCTGTCCATCTGAAAGCTGCTTTGAGATTTATACACATCCATGAAAGGTCAGTCTTTGTATTATGGACAGTGCTACTCACATGTGGACAATCATTTTTACCCATGCCACTCATGCTATCAGCAAGAGGAACCAAATTTTCAACTTCAAAAGACCAAGATAGTAGCTTCAAAGAAGTTACCACCATACCATTAAATACAGAATGGGGGATGTCCTTCTCAGATCACAGATTCTGAGTTCTACAAAGTTTTCTCTTATACAGAGCCAGGGACTTTTGATGTTTTAATAACTTATGAATATAACCCAGCTTCCTTTGCTCTGTAGCCACTTGTGGTACACTCCCTTCTGACCTGAAGCAAGGGAATGGCAATTTGATAGCTCTAAAGCTAACTAAAGCAGGGGAATGACAATTCAATAGCTTTAAAGCACACTGATTTAGAAAGTGGATAAGATGATAATCTCGCCCTAGTTGATTTGGCTCAGTGGAAAGAGCATTGGCCTGTGGACTGAAGGGTCCCAGGTTTGATTCTGGTCAAGGGCACATGCCTGGGTTGCACACTTGATCCCCTGTAGGGGCTGTGGAGGAGGCAGCCAGTCAAAGATTCTCTCTCATTATTGATGTTTTTATCTCTCTTTCCCTTTCCCTTCCTCTCTAAAATCAATAAAGATATATTTTTAAAAAGATGATAGTCTCATTTTACCCAGTGATGAAACACATGCATAGCAACTAACACTCCAGAACACAGAAAAAATGATTCTTTAAAGTTTAGGATCTGGTAAAATCTGCATGTGACTGACAACATAGTCAAAGACCTGAGAGACCCTTGTAATGCTAACCAATCTCTCCTATCTTCAAGAATCCTTTTCATTGTCACTTTTGTTGTCCAAAGACAGGCTATTTTAATGCTCAGGTGAAGAGTGATGCTGGCCCTAACTTGGGCAGCCAGCTGTAGGGTCAAACAAGACAGGAACAGTATGAAAGCTATGTTGTCAATAGTAATATAAATCCTCAGCTGCCTGTCTGTATTGTCAAAATTAAAGTACAGCTGATCATGGAGCATTTCTCCTTAACTCATTTTGTGGCAAAACTGACTTCAATTGGGGGTAGGAGGAGATTTATATTTATCCTACATAATGTGTATATTCATATATTTCACTGTATAAAATGATTTGATTGTGTGTGCTGCCCTGTTTTATGTGATATATGATATTGTAATATATCATCTTTTTAAATTTTGAAAAATTTAATTCTCTGAAGCACACCTTGTTCCATGGATCTCAGGTAGATATGTATAGCATAGTAAAAAGGTGGGCTTGGAAGCCAGACTGCCTAATTCTAATCCCAACTATACCATTTAATATCTGTCTGACCTTTAGTATGTTATGTTGCCTCTCTAAGCCCCAAAGAAAACAATGGCCCTTACTTCATTGGGGTATTGTGAAAATTAAGTGACCAAATAAACAAAAATTTCTTAGAAGGTCCTTGAAGTTACAAAGAATGGCCTAGGGACAACTGGCATAAACCTGGATTCCTCCGGAGGCCAGTTTACTATACTCTCAGAGTGATCAACCATTAACAAAGAGGTGAATTCAATAGGATAGGGCAACCCTGAATACTGGAAGAGAGTGGAGAAAAGCATTTGCTGGTAAAACTAAACATTAGTGCTATCAAATGGGGCTTCACTGTTTGAGACCTAACAGGTTCTCCGGGACCTAGACTTGACTCTACAGTCAATTTATGTTGTGTCCTTGTACAAACCACTTGCCCTCTCTGGACCTTTGAAACAAGAAGGGATAAATTAGATTATTTCCTAAGAATGTCCAACTTGAACACATTGACTTAAACAGAAACATACTGCAGAAGAACAACCCTGAGGGTTTGAAAACCTCTCCCTTGCTAATTCCTGAGGGCTAAGGCAACACAATCCTTGTTTTCATAACCTACAGCTATGTCCAGGGCCATACCAGAAAAGCAGATGGACATACCTAAGACCTAGATGTTTGTAATTGATCAGGACACGCTATAATGAAGTAATCTTCTTGTCTTCATTCTCCATGTCAGCAAGATCTGCCTGCCACGTAGAAAGGGTGACAGAGTAATCTGAGCTTCAACTGAAAACCTGCTTTTTCTCTATAGTTATTTACCCTGCCACAAGATGTGGCAGGCAGTAGGAAAGAGTCCAGATAAGCAAGAGAATTTGGCTGTTCTCAAAATATCATATAGTAACTTTAAAAAAATGAACTGATTTATGCTTTGTAATGCTTTCAGTAATGTGCAAATTAATTTAGAGTTTGAATCCGAGCTAAGAGAAAAATTTTATGTTGCCAGTCATCAAAAGGCCAAAGAAAAATCATATTGTATGATCATGTTCCCTCTGCTGTACCAAGAATTGCACTTTGCACAAATAATGGGCTCTGGGAAAGAATATGTAACATTCATTCTTTTTCAGTATCAGAGAATGTTCAACATTACCTGGAGATCTTGAAGCATCTATCTTATATAAAAACTGCTGTTTGAAATTTTAACCCTGCTATTATAGCTTCTGTAAATGCCTGCTTAAATAATAAGGAAAATAAGACTACTCCCATTGCAGAGAGGGCATTAAACCTTTCCCAGATGAAGTTATCAGTGCTGGCACCAGGCCAAGCTTTTGGTTGAGGTCTCAAAGCCCTAGCACATAGCGGCTCTTTAAGAACTTGCAAAGGGGATCGGAAAACCCCATATTTGAAAGACAAAAAGATAAAAAGGTATAAATACAGGAAACTTCCTGTGTGACTTCACTCAGAATTTGAGAGACATATTCCTCTGGGCCCGTGGGTAATAATAAAACTAATAATAAATGTAACTCTATCTCTCTAAGCATTGCTTGGTTCTTCTCCAGTTTTCTGTAACAATCTGAAAACTCTTCTGGGCAAAGGCATTGCCATTGCAGACCTGGTTTACAAGCTCTGCCAACTCAAGGCGCTGCCATAAATTGACACAAGCCTCAACCTTCTCAATTGAGATATGGATAACCCAGGCCCATAATCTTCCCCTAACCAGACTCTGAATTAAGAAATAAGCCACATTCCCAGTAGGGACCTATGCATATTATGATACCTTCCCACTCACAAAAACTGCATTAAAGGCCAATTTGTGTGACTCAAAGTAGTTAAGGATATAGAATGCCCTTCACACACCCATTCTCTGAGCCAATGACCCATTTTCCCCCTAAGGTTCTTACCTTTCACTATTTTTTTCACCTCAGAGAATTTTACAATAGCTAGTTTTGTAACAAACTAAACAGAGACATGAAGACAGCAAAACTAGTCACAGATAATATTGAAACAAAGAGTTAGAAAATGAAAGTATATCACAGGCCTGAATGTTATTGGTTCATTTGTTAGTATAGCACCCTGTCTCCCATCTATAAACAGCTACATACGCCCTCCTGAAACCCAAACCTTGAGATGGTCATTCAATCCATCCCATTTGTTATCAGTCTGATTTGATATGGGTACTAGTATAACAAACATCTCTGGGGTACATCTTGTTTCTGCTTTGTGGAATCTTTAGCACAGCACTTGTTGGTCCTGTGGGAACCTTTTAATGGGATCTACCCTGTTTCCCCGAAAATAAGACGGTGTCTTATATTAATTTTTTCTCCCAAAGTTGCGCTAGGTCTTATTTTCGGAGGATGTCTTATTTTCAGGGAAACATGGAATCCAACTTATCATCAAAAGACAAGGAGAATTTGACATTTGCATTACTAAAAAGCTTCTCTAGAAGTTGACATTCTGGCTAGTTCTGAGGAGTGCTACAATAGATCTTTACAGTTGAAAATGCTGTACATGAAAACACACTGTTGGACCAAAAATTACTGTAGAGCATACAGATGTAATGTGGAAGCTCTAAAATTGCACAGGTTACCTCAATTATAATTTTATTTTATACCTTTTAAGTTATAAGATATAAAGGAGAATAGTAAACATAATTCAAGGACTTTCCTTCTGGAGAAGGGGTTAATGTGTTTTAGCTTGTACACAGAATAATTATATCATGTTAGATGGATTTATGGCCTTGTTATTATCTTTATTTGTAAAATAAGTATGATTTATAAAGAAGAGTATGGGTGCCAACTTGACAAGGGGTAGGTTATAATGACTACTATTTTTTGTCAACTAGACTGGGCCAAGAGGTATCTTTTTAAATATTATTTATGGCTGTATTTGGCTGTATCACCATGCTGGAGAGGTGCATTCAATGCAGAATGAGGACATATGACAATCAGAGAGAAGGTGCTGACCACTGGAGCAGCCAGAGAAATAGCATCTTGGCATTGGGAGTAGTACATCCAGAGCTGAGGTGGCAGATTAACAACAATGTAAACAGGAAATATTAGAGCTTAGGTCACTGTCACAAGCATACCAGTGAGAGAGGTCTGATAAGGTGAAGGCTGAATGGGAAGGTTCTTGCCAAGGAATCTATACATGGAAGCCTAGATACATTGCAACACTGGAAGATCTAGAACAACTGAGAACCTGATGTCCCAGCCACATGGCTAGTGGCCCATTTTTACATGCAGATTCTTGTCACACTCACAACCAGCTCATAAAATGTTAGAATGATTATTAATGGTAATACAAGCCTGCCATAAATACAGTATTTGTACTTTTCAAAGCATTTCTTCATCACTTAATTGTTTGCCTTTATAGAAAATCTTATGCAAGTAAGGCAGGTGCTATCTTCACTTGCATAGAGAGAGAAGTTTCTTACCTATGATTATCCAATCAGCCAAAGACAGAGAAAAGTGTCTAGTCCGTAGTATTACGTGTTTGTTTTTTGGGTTTTTTTTTTTTTTCCAACAGATTCATGTTTCTTTTAAGGGTTGACTGGCACAAAATCAGTGAGGTTTCTACTGGTGAATTGCTCATTTCCACAAGGTCTCCAGATCCTGGGCTTCTTGGGACTATGGCTCCTCATTTTTCATCAAGTCTTCAATTTGAAGACTGGATTCTGATTAGAAGTATTTGGAGCTTATAAAGGCTAATTACAGTTAAGGAATATGAAAATTTGGAACTCAGAAGAAAATTGGCTTCTCTTACTACTGCCCAGGCAGAATAATCAAGAAATTAGCAGAAAGTGATGGAAACTATAAAGAGGCACTAGAGCATAATTAAAATATTCAAATTAAAGATATGCTGTAAAGTGGTCTATCCCTTGAGAATCCAAACCATCTTCTTTGCTATCAGGACATGATACAACTAAAAAGTTTTCAACAAGGCAATTTGGGCTCCGTAGAAGGATTGTTTCATAAGCTATGTCTGGGACTCTGGTTGAGGGACAATGGCAAATGGAGAAGCTTTCATGCAAGACACAAAGGGATTCTGGCTGGACCCCATGCTTTTATGGTTGCTCTGAAAAATTAAAGCAAGTACAGAAAGGGACAATCAGAGAAATAAAGGGTCTGAACTCAAAGTAATAGGGATACCAAAATAATAAGGGATTATAGGTCGTCACTAGAATCCCAGAGGAAGAGTTAAAACTACATTGAAAGTATTTTAAACCAAATATCTTGACCTCATTTCCCATGCCACACCATGGACACACACTTTGCATATATAGTCTCATTTAACCTTCAGGATCATCCCATGAAGTACGATCAGACCTGTCCCAAGGCCAATGCTCTTTCCATTATATCTCACAGATCTCAACTCATTATAAGAAACACTCAACATTTAGAGACATGCAACAATGAAATCTATGCTAATTGAGGCAGTGACTCTCTATTATTTGAGACAGTCAAACAGACGCTGAATAAAAATTGCCAGGTATTCAGGCATTAGGTATGGGTTGGACCACATAACCTCTAATGCCCATACCAACAGTGAGCTGTTTGGATCAAGCCACTTCAAAAGCACATGTGAATAATATACATGAAAACACACTGTTATAAATAAGTGTTATTTATTTATAACAGGGGCACATGTTATAACTAAGCCTCTGATTGATCCATAGTAACTAGAAAGAGAAGACATCAATGACTCACAAATCATTCTAAATCCTTTTCTAGTCTCCTAATCCAGATACTATTTACTGCCCACTTCACAAAGTTTACTAATTTGACAGCAGCCTTCTGTTTTCTTGCCATTAATGGTAGAAAAATATCCATAGAGGAAAAGAGGGACAGATGGTCCAGCCTGCATATGCAGCTTAGCATTGAGAAGTTGTAAAAGGTCCAGGGGGTAAACTGATATGACCCATCTTGACATAGGAATATTTTTACCAGTTGACCATTTTCCAGAAGGCACAGGGTCATACTCTAGCTAATAAATGTTAACTTCTACCCTTCATCTTCACATCGGATCCTTAAGAAGAATGTTCTTTCCTCTAAATTGCTCCAGCACATCTTGTTACCATCCTCCCAAGAAATTGGGCTTCAACATTTTCATATGATCTCTGGGCAACCTATAACATATGAGCTTGGAATATACTTTCTGGCTGAGCATTAATGTGAATTTCAACACAATTCCATTTTGTAATGTGATACAAGCAGATATATCTAAATAATTAACCTTAGAGATATAAATGCTTATGGAGGTATAAGCAATGTTTTTATATATTTATACACCATCTACTCCAGAAAGATTTTAGCCATTCAAAATACAATATTTTAGTGGCAATACAATGAAACCAAATTATATAAACAAGAGCAAAAAATTAAAAAGGTCAAGTAATAAGAATGAGTAGAGGAGAGAAAAAAATTGTGTAAATGTATTGCAGCTTTTTTATCTACTCATCTGGTAATAACCGAGAAGGTAGAAGACATATACTTGGAAAACTACAGGATGTTTTAAAAAGAGATAGAGGAAGATATAAACAAGTGGAAGAATATACTGTGTTCATGGTTTAGTAAATCAGCATCATTAAAATGTCCATACTACCAAAGGAATCTATGGATTCAAAGCAATCCCTATTAAAATACCAACAGCATATTTCACAGATGTAGAAAAAAACATGCCAAAAATTTATATAGAACTAAAAAAGAACCTGTATAGCCACAGAAATCTTGAGAAAGAACAACAAGTTGGAGGAATCTCAATACCAGATGTTAAGTTATACTAAAAAGCCACTGTACCCAAAACAGCATGGTACTGTGATAAGAACAGGCATATAAATCAATTGAGCCAAACAGAGAACCTAGAAATTGACCCAAGCCATTATGCTCAATTGATATTTGACAAAGGAGACAAGAGTACAATGGATTCAAGACAGTCTCTTCTATAGATGGTGTTGGGAAAATTGGAAAGGTACATGGAAAAAAAATGAAATTAGACCACCAACTTACACCATACACAAGAATAAAATCAAAATGGATAAAGGACTTAAATGTTAGTCCTGAAACCATAAAAATCTTAGAAGAAACCATAGGCAGCAAAATCTCAGACATCTGTCATAGCAATATGGTTATCATTACATCTCCTAAGATAAATGAAACTAAGGAGAAAATAAACAAATTGGACTACATCAAAATAAAAAGCTTCTTCATGGCAAAAGAAATCATCAACAAAATGACAAGAGAGGCCTCTGCATGGGAGAACATATTTGCCAATGATATACATCCAATAAGGGTTTAATCTCCAAAATATACAGGGAACTCATACAACTTAACAAAAGGAAGATAAACAATCCAATTAACAAAATGGTAAAGAACACTTCTCCAAAATAGACACTTCTCCAAAATGGACAAGCAGAAAGCCAAGAGACACATAAAACATACTCAAAGTCACTAATAATCTGAGAGATGCAAATCAAAACAACAATGAGGTATCACCTCACACCTGTCAGAATGGCTAACATCAACAAATCAACAAATGACAAGTTCTGGCAAGGATGTGGAGAAAAGAGAACCCTAGTGCACTGCTGGTGGGAATGCAGACTGGTGCAGCCACTATGGAGAACAGAATGGAGTTTCTTTGAAAAATTAAAAATGGAGCTCCCACTTGACCCAAGGATCTCACTTCTAGGAAGGAATATATCCTAAGAATTTAGAAACACCAATCAGAAAGAATATATGCACCACTATGCTCATAGCAGGACAATTTACACTATGCTCATAGCAGCTAAGATTTAGAAACAGCCCAAGTGCCCATCAACAGATGAGTGGATAAAAAAATATGTGGTACATTTACATAGTGGAATATTATGCAGCTATAAATAAGGGAAGAACTCCTATCATTTGCCACAGCATGGATGGACCTAGAGAATATTATGCTAAGCAAAATAAGGGTGAAGTCAGAGAAACATAAGTATCACATGATCTCACTCATATGTGGAATCTAATGAACAAAATAAACTGATGAACAAAATAGATCCATAGACATAGAAGCATGGAGAGGAAAGGCAGGAGAGAGGGTTGTTGGGTGGGAAGAGATCAAGAAAAAAACTTGTATGCATTTATGCATAACCCATGAACACAGACAATAGAGTGGCGAAGCCTGTGGTGGGAGGTGAGGGTGGGCTTGAGGAGGTCAATGGGGGGGAGGGGGGGTAGATGTGACCACATGCAATACTTTCAACAACAAAGATTTTTATTTTTAAAAATAACACCCAAAAATAGAATGATAACCTGTTTCTTATTTCAGAATGCTCAGAAAAAAATCTGTTGCCTAGGTCTTTGCCTAAAGGAACTATCACAACATAATGGATGGTATGCTTAACAGAAGTTTTACCCTAGAAATGCACTGATATTTCACATATGGTATCTATTAAGTGGACCCTCAGGAAAATCCAAATGTATAATGTTAAGCTATAGTTCTGTAAAGTCAATTCCACTGGGGAACAGTGATAGATACCAGGTCTGTAGCTTCTTGGAGCTCTGGTATGTTATAAGGATTAAGCCTTGAAAATTTGGAGGAATTCCCTAAAACTGGCACTTTTGAATATCAATGGCTTCCTCTGGGCTTTTGACAGGAACTATAATGCAGATAATTCAAACTAGAAGTCTCAAGAGGTGGTTGAAAAGAAGGGGAGGTGCTCTTTAAAGTTGACAGAAATAGGATCCATATCCAACTCAGCATGGAAATAGCCAGAGTATCACCTGCAGACTGCTTGTCTCAAAGGGCAGCTTCATTCATACACTTGGGATGTATTTTCTCTTTTCTAATCAGCATTTAGCTATAGTACATCTGTGCATACCACAGACACCCAAGAGCCATAATCACATCTATGCTCATGGCTTTCAAATTGATAACTCCAGTCTAGATCTATTCCTTGAGCTGCAGATTTGAATAATCAACTGTTCTCTTTATATCACTCCTTTGATTTCTCATAAGTATCTTGAATCTTACATGGTCCAAACTAAATTCAATATTTTCTTTCTCCAAATTTACTTCTCTCTCAGTCTTGTATAACTTAGCAAATGGCATCAATATCTCCCCAACTGCTCAAGACAGAAATATGGGAGTCATCACCATTGATTCCTGCTTCTTGATATCACATTAAGGCATAGAGGAGAAGAGCCTGGGCCCTGAAGTCCATTGCTTGGGACTGAATCCTAGCGCTACTTTCAACCAGTTGTGTAACCCTGGACAAGTCATTTAAATTCTCTATAACTCTTTTCTCATTTGCAAATGACAATAATAATAATAACACCTAATTTTACAGTCTTAGGAGGATTAGATGAGATAGAGCATAGTAAGCTCATGGGATAAAATCGGCACTTAAAAGTACATATTCAATAAATGGACAATGTTTTTATTCTCCTCCCAATCTTGTATTCCTAATCTATTAGCAGTCTTCTTCCTCTGTAAAATATAGATAACACAGCTTGTCTTGCATGGTTGTTTAAATGAGATAAAGAACATATAGTATCTGAATGGAATATCCTCAATAAATAATTGTTTTTATTAGTGATAACTATTATTTTTCTGAGGCATCAAGGAGTAATAAAATAATCCGTATATTGATGATTCAACATTTATTTTTTCAAACATCTACTAAATATCTGGCATTGTGATAGATACTGAGAATAGAGTAATAATCAAAATAAAGATCCTTGCCTCGTGGAAATTTATTTTCCAGCGAGGGCTTGAGCAGACAATGAATGTAGTAAATAAGTCATTACATAGTATGTTAGTGAAAAGTGCTACTTGGAAGAATAATCCAGAGAAGAAAAATAGTAAATTTGGGAAAGGATGGGATTACAATTTTAAACAAGCTGGCCAGGGAAAGCATCTCTTAGAAAGTGACATTAAAGTAAAAACATGGAGAGAAGGAAATCAAGTGAATATCTGAATAGGATTGTAGCACCTTAAAAAGACTTGCTAAGGCCCTGAAGCAGGGACATGACTAGCCTCTTTGAAGAACAGAAGAGGCCAGTGTGGCTCAAGTGGAAGGAATGAGGAAGAGAGTGGTAGCAGATGAAGTCAAATAGACAACAAGGGACCAGAGCCCGAAGGGCTTTCTAGACTCATGCAAGGAATTTAATTTTTACTCTGAGTCAGATGAGGAGCCAGTGGAAAGTTTTAGTGATAGAAAAAAACCTGTTTTATTTTTGTCTGTGTGTTATTGTTTTTTTAAATATATGTTTCAGTTGTACAGTATAGTGGTTAAACAATTACATAATTTATGAAGTGATACCCTTAATAATTCTAGCTGCTACCTGGCACCATACATAGTTATTACAATGTTATTGACTATATTCTCTGTACTGTACTTTACATCCCATAACTATTTTGTAACTACTATTTTGTATTTCTTTCCCTCTTCACCTTTTCACCTATCCTCCCACTCCTCCCATCAGTCTGTTCACTGTATCTATGAATCTGTTTCTAGGTTGTTGTTGTTTTTGTTCTTTTACTTTGTTTTTAAGATTTCATATATAAATTAAATCATGTGATATTTGCCTTTGTCTGAGTTTTTTTCACTTAGCATACTACCATCTAGATCACATGTGTCAAACACAAGGCCCGCGGGCCAAATCCGTCCCGCCAGGCCTTGCAATGTGGCCCGCACTGCGCTGTCATCACTGCACTCCGCTGCGTTTCCATCACAATGACAGTTTATGACTGTTCAGTAAACCATTCGGCCCGCGATTTTGGCTGGATTTTAGATTTTGCCCCCTTCTCTGATTGAGTTCAACACCCCTAATCTAGATCTACCCAAGTTATCAAATAGTAAGATTTAATTCTTTATTATAGCCAAGTAATATTCCATTATATATATTTACTACATTTTCTTTATCCATTTGTCTTTGGATGGGCACTTGAGTTGCTTCCATATCTTGGCTATTATAAATAATGCTGCAATGAACACAGATTTTTGAATTCGTGTTTTGGGTTTCTTTGGATATATTCTCAGAAGTAGAATTACTAGGTCATAAGGTAGTTCTATTTTTAATTTTTTAGGAACATCCATACTGTTTTAATAACAGCTGCATCAATTTGCAATGACACCAATAGTTGACAAGGGTCCCCTTTTCTCCACATCCTTGTCAACACTTGTTGTTCGTGGATTTATTGAAGATAGCCATTCTAACATGTGTTGGGTGTTATCACATTGTGATTTTAATTTGCATTTATCTGATATTTAGTGACAATGAGCATCTTTTCATATGTCTGTTAGAAAGATGTATGTCCTCTTTGGGGAAATGTCTATTTAGGGCTTATGCCCAGTTTTTAACTGCAGTTTGTATGTTTGTTTTTATGCTGTTCTTTATAAATGTTGTATATTAACCCCTTTTTGGATGTATCATTGGCAAATATGTTCTCCCATTCAGTTGGGTTGAATTTTCATTTTGTTGATGGTGTCCTTTTTTATGAAAAACCATTTTTTGGTTTTATGTAGTCCAATTTGTTTTTGTTTGTTTCCCTTGCCTGAGGAGATATATAACAAAAGATATTACTGCCCTGACTTGTTTGGCTCAGTGGATAGAGCATCGGCCTGTGGACTGAAGAGTCCCAGGTTCAATTCTGGTCAAGGGCATGTACCTTAGTTGCAGGAACATCCTCAGGAGGGAGTGTGCATGAGGCAGTTGATAGATGTTTCTCTCTCACTGATGTTTCTAACTCTCTATCCCTCTATCTTCCTCTCTGTAAAAATCAATAAAATAAATTAAAAAAAAAAGAAAAGAAAAGATATTACTAAGAGCAATATCAGAGTTCATTGCCTATCTTTTCTTCTAGAAGTTTTATGGTTTCAGATCTTACATTTAAGTCTTTAAGCCTTTTTTATTTTATAGTTGTACCCTGTTTCCCGGAAAATAGGACAGTGTCTTATATTAATTTTTGCTCCCAAAGATGCACTAGGTCTTATTTTCAGGGGATGTCTTTTTTTTCATGAAGAAGAATACGGTACACATTTATTGTTAAATGAAAATAAAGGAAATTTATTACCTGTATATGGTACGGTAGCACGGTAGTTGTCAACACAAACCAGACAAACTGTGAATCCTACAGTATCAAGAATTTACTCATTTATTCAATGACAATCATGTCATCATCTTCTGGAACATCATCATAACAATCCAATTCCTGAATTTCCTGGTGAATTTCTTGTGACTCCATTTCTTTCAGAATCAGTGGACCAAATCTCTCATGTTTACCTGGGGGGGCCTTATTTTTGAGGGATGCCTTATATTTCACTCAGAAGCAAACCTCTAAGTAGGTCTTATTTTCGGAGGATGTCTTATTTTTCGGGGAAACATGATATATAGTGTATGAAAGTAGCCTAGTTTCATTCTTATATCTGTCCATTTTCACAACTTCATTTATTGAAGAAATTCTTTACTCCATTGTATAATTTTGCCTCCTTTGTCACATTGTAATTGAGCATATATGCATGGTTTTATTTCTGGTCTCTCTATTCTCCTCCATTCATCTGTATGAACTGTTTTTGAAAGTACCATGCTGCTTTAATTACTATAACCTTGTACTATACTTGTTTGATATCAGATAGAATGATACTTATAACTTGGTTCTTCTTTCTCCAGATTGCTGTGGCTATGCCAGGTCATTTATGATCTCATATAAATTTTAGGATTATTTGTTCTAGCTCTTTGAAAAATGACACTGGTATTTTCATAGGGATTTTATTGAATTATTAATGGCTTTGGAAAGTAAGGACATTTTAACAATATGTTTTTAAAGGTTCACTCTTTCTGTTATATTGAAACTAGACTGAATAGGGCTAGGGTAAGAATGGAAGCAAGAAGGCTGCTGCAATAAGTTGAGTCAGAGATCATGGCAGCTTGGGTGAGAGTGGTATCAATGGAGATAGTAGTGTTCAGATTCTAGATATATTTAAAAAGTAGGGTTTGCAGACTGGCTATGATGTATAAAAACAAAGTCAATAATGATTTCAAGTTTTGAAATCAGAAAGATCTGGGTTCAAATCCAGTTTACAACTAATCATCTGTATTTGAATCCAAATGGCAAATTACAAACACTGAAGCAGAGGACCATACATACCTAAAACCCTGAGAGAGGTGAAGCTTTTTCCCCACTACAAGTGCTTTGTTTCAAGGGATTGGAAACTAAGTGAGAAATCATTAACAAAATATTTAGAAAATCCTCAAACTTTTGAAAATGAAATAACATCATTTAAATAATACATGGATCAAAGAAGAAGTGTCAGCAAAGTAATGTATATGTGTGTGTACACATATATTTAACTGAATGAAAACACAACATATCAAAATACGTTGGCTGTTGCTCAAAGATTGCAAAGAGAAAAGTTAATAGTACTAGCCACTTATTGTAGAAAAGAAGAAAGATCTCAAATCAATAATCTAAACTTTAACTTCAAAATACAAAAAAATAAATAAATAAAAGGAAATAGTGAAGATAAGAGCAAAAATCAATTAAATTAAAAGCTAATAATAGAGAAGAACAATGAAACATAAATTTTATTGAAAAGATCAATAAAATCGATAATCCCAGTAAGACTTATAAAGAAAAAAAGAGAGAAGACATATTATCAATATCTAAAATTAAATGCATTATAGCTTTATGGTATATAGACAATAAAAAGAAAATAAGGGAGCTGTAGGAACAACTCTATTTACATGCATTTAACAACCTAGATAAAATGGACTAATTCCTAGAAACTGTGGTATATCTATACAATTGAATGTTATGCTGATGTAAAAAAAAAAAAGAGAAGGAATTCTTACCATTTGCAACAGTATGGACAGAATTAGAGAGCATTATGCTAAGCGAAATAAGCCAGCCAGAGAAAGATGAATATCACATAATCTCACTCATTAATGGAATATAATGAACAACATAAACTGATGAACAAAAATAGAACCAGAGTCATAGAAGCATCTAACAGACTGTCCAACCTATGAAGGAAAACAGGAGGTGAGAGGCTAAGAGATCAACCAAAAGACTTGTATGCATGCATATGAGCATAAGCAATGGACACAGACTGGGTGATGGGGGATGAGTGCATATGCTGGAGGGTGGGGGTGGCTGGGGAGAGGTCAATGGGGAGGAAAGGAAGATTTATGTAATACTTTAAACAATAAAGAATTTAAATTTAAAAAAATGGCCTGATTACTTGTATATCACAATTTAACAAAACTCATCAAATATTAATACATAATCTAAATAACCCTAGAATTTAAAAAAATTAATCTATATTTTTAAACTTCTAAAAATGAAACCAGTGCTCCTAGATAAATTTATGAATGAATTATACTAAAATTTATATGAGACACATTTTACATAATCTCTTCCTGAAATTAGAAAAGGACTACTTCCCCACTCATTTTATGAAGCCATTATATCATGATACCAAATCAGACAAAGTAATTGCAAGAAAACTCATCAATGCAAAGTTCCTCAACAAAGTATTAGCAAATCAGGATTGTGTAAAAATAATAATGTCATAACCAAGGAGTATGTAAAATTCAGGAGTATGTAAAAATAATAATGTCATAACCAAGTAGGATTTATCCTGGAATTGCAAAGTTGGCTCGACATTCAATAATCAATGGATAAAATCAACAATATTAGCTATCTAGAAACAAACACATGATCCTTTCAATAGTTTCAGAAGAACCATTTGACACACTCCAATATGCATTTATGATAAAAGCTTCCTACAGCTAACATCACATAATGGTAACACAGAATGCTTTTTCTTTAAGATTTGGAATAAGACAAGAATGTCCTCACTCACAATTATTATCCAACATCATACTGAAAGCCATAATATAATAAATAAAGAAAAAAATAACTAAAGGGCATACAGAAGGAAGAGATGAATTAAAATTGTCCCTATTTGCAGATAGTATAATTGCCTATGCAGAAAATCCAAATAATCTACAAAAATTTTTGAAAAACAAACAAAAAATAAAAACCCAAACCCCTAGATCTTATAAGTTTATAAAAGGCACAGAATAAAGTTAACACACAAAATCTACCATATTTCTACATACTAGCAATGAACATTTAGAAACCAAAATTTTAAATCTAGATCATTTACAATAGCTTGAAAAATGAAATACTTAAGTATAAACCTAACAAAACATGTACAGGATGGGTGTACAGAAAATTATAAAACACTGACAGGAACAGTAAAAGACAACCTAAATAAATGGAGAGACAAGCTGTGTTTATGGATTGAAAGACTCAACAGACTGAGAATTTTAATTCTCCCAAATTTGTTTTGCAGACTTAATGCAATTCCAATTAAAATTCCATCCAGATATTTTAGTAAATATAGACAAGTCAATTCTAGAATTTATATAAATAGGAAAAGGAACTAGAATAGCCAAAACAATTTGGAAAGAAAAATAGTTGGAAGATTCACACTACCCAATTTTACAACTTACTATATAGCTACAGTAAATATGACGGTGTAGCATTAGCAGAGGGACAGACACATAGATCAATGGACCTGGGGAGATACATAAAATGACCCTCTAAAATATCTTGTTGATTTTTCAGAGAGGAAAGATGGTCTTTTCAACAAGTGTTATTATAAAATTTGGATAGCTATAAACAAAAAAATCTAAAAATATCACTTTCCTAACCTCACATGTTATAAAAATAATTAAATGTATCATCGATCTAAATTATGAAACATTTAGAAGAAAGCATAAAAGAAAATATATGTAACCTGAAGTTAGGCATTAAGTTCTTAGACATGATCCATAAAGTAAAACTGATAAATTAGACTTCATAAAAAATAAAAACTGTTGCTGTGCATAATACACTGTAAAAAATGAAAAGACAATCTAAATACTGGGGAAAATATTTTCCAAATCACATATCTGATAAAAGATTTATATTGATAATACTAGAGGCCCTGTGCACAAAATCCGTGCATTGGGGGGGAGGGGCATGTCCCTCAGCCCAGTCTGCACCCTCTCCAATCTGGGACTTCCCTTTCACAATCCAGGACTGCAGGCTCCCAACTGCCCACCTGCCTCTGCCTGATTGCCCCTAACTGCTTCTGCCTGCCAGCCTGATAACCGCCTAACCACTCCCCTGCCAGCCTGATTGACGCCTAACTGCTCTTCGGCCAGCCCGATTGCCACTGTTGGCCTGGTCACCCCTAACTGGCCACCCCTGCCAGTCTGGTAACCCCTGCAGGCCTGATTTCCTCTTCTTGAATGGGATACCAGTCATACTGGGTGAGGATCCATTATATGAACTCATTTGATCTTAATCACCTCTTTGAAGGCCCTACCTCCAAATATAGTGATAATCTGAGGTCCTTGGAATTAGGACTTACACATATGAACTTTGTGGGGACACTATTCAGCCCCTAAGAGACCAGAATCATCTGAAGAACAGGAACTATAGAACTGTCAAAAGAAGAATTTCCCACTGAATTTATTGCCCCCAAAAAAGTGGCCCCTTTCTCAACACTCACAGCCATCCAACCATGTTTTGGCAGGTTTAAATTTAGAGCATTTTGATTTAGGGAAATTTTGCATTTGACTACAGACTGTGGAGTTCTGTGCTTTGTGGCATTATTTCGTAGTTGGTTTTGCCATGGCTGCTGCACATTTCAATCAATAAAGGGGATTTGATTGCAATAATTTGCCTTCTCTATGTCTTTCACATTGTCCTGACTTGGTTGTCAAGCTTTTAATGAAAATTATAATAACACACACATTTTCTAGGCTTATACCTGCCATCCCTCTAATTTTTTTTCTGATAAATATATCCTTTCCTTAGAATACTGTTCAAATGCCAAGCTATGATCAATTCCATGCCTGTCTTGTCCCTGTATTATATGACAGCCCTGCCTGCATAAGACATCCTGCCCCTTTCAATAGATGTGCTTAGAATTCACACTCCCCACTCCTCCCCCAGCCAGTATTCAGTAGCTGCTGAGAAGAAATGGGTTTGGGAAATGCCTATGTAACAATTACACAGCTATCTGGGAGGACCTGAAGTTCTGGTCTTGGCTGCATGATGGCTTCAGGGAAATTAACTGCAATCTGCTTAGAGAATATTTCTCTGTAGGACATTATGAAATCCCAGAGATAAGAATATGTGGACAGTGCCTGCCTGCTTCTCTCCTCTCCCTTCTCCTGGCTTCCAGAAAGAAGAGAGTAAAAGTTGAAGCTTACTATTTGATACTTAGAATTAATTAGAGCCCCAAATCCCATATCAGCCAGCAGGTTTCTTAATGAGTCCAATGTATTCATCTTTTTCAGCCTATTTCTACAATCTATATCCCACCCACACAAGGATCATTAAAGTGCCTCAAAGTGCCCCACAGTTTTCAAAGCACTACTACATGCTGATGTCTCATCTGGCCCCAACAATTACCCTGGTAGGTGGTCAAGCCAGGAGTCATCCTCTCCACTTCCTAAATGAGTTTTCAGGTAGATTGAGTCACTTTCCCACGGTCATATAACTAATAAGCATTAGAAACTAGATTTGAATTCAGCTAGTCTAACACCAGGGCCCACACAGTTAACCACTGCTTTTCTACTGCCTACCCAGAAAGAAGTATGCACGCTTTAATGTCAGGGTCAGGGAGCCAAACCTAAGACTTCCAGTGACACAATTACTCAGCTGTAGTTTCAGGGGAAAAATTAATGAATCCCAGTTAAATTTGAACTTCAGAGGAACAAAGAATAACTTTTAGTATAAGTATATCCCATAGTTATGCTTATCTCAAATATCACGTGGCATATACTTATATGTACTAAAAACGTTCCCGATATTTATCTCAAATTTAACTGGATCTCTTGTTTTATATTTGCTAGATTAGTCACTACCATTTTCAGCACTCTCCTCACAAAGCTGATCAGCCACGTAGCTTTTTCATTAGCTCTGCTCCAGTCATTCCCTTGCTTATCTAATGTCACCTTCTTCCACTAGTCCAGGTTTAAAGCCTACCAGTCATGTCTTCTCCCTCCTTTTAAATTCTCCTGTCCAATCTGTCATTAAACTCTATAGAATAAGCACCTGCTTTGATTTTCTCATCCAGCCATTCCCCCCTACTCTCTACATGACCACTAGCCTGATCCAGAAACCCATTCATCATCAGATCATAACCAAAGTTCTTCACTTGACAAATGATTGCCAGACATTTTCCTGACCAAAGCACGGGGAATTCTCCTATGGAAAACTATTTGAAGACTCCATAAGCCCCTTAGGGTGGCCTTCAAAGCTTTCTGGACTGATGTTCAACCTGATGATGCCACCACCTCTCTAGTCTCCCACCACAATTGTGTGTAGACACTAAGCCTAAGTCACACTGAAGATTCCAGATTTCCACAATACACTTATACTTGCTTATGTCTCTCCATTGGTGTTGAATCTCACCTCCCTTGCCATCCCCAAGTCTAGCACATTACCCCTACCTCCAGGGTATCTCTCATACTCCCCTTCTGAGAGCCACAAGTGATCTTGCCTCTGGTTCAACCCTCATAGCATTTCCTAACCCTTTTAGTCCATGTTACAGTATGTTTCTGTTCTTGTTATTTTGGCACATTTTAGCTCCTCTCTCCACCATCTTATATCCTTAAGTAACAAGAGCTATTTTTATTATTTGCTTCACCCTACATGCCCTACTACAGTTTCTGACACATGATAACTATTCCATCAAAATGTTTGGATGTAAGTAAACGGCTTGACCTCACAAACACTCTCCACTCTATGACTCCTACTCTGTGGCAAGACTAGACCAAACTGTGGGGCTAGAATGATGACAAGATCTGGTCCTTTCCTCATCTAAGCAGAGCAATCTATAAAAAATAGAACTGATTTACTCTGAGGCTAATCTCAGCCCAGTGTTTTGGCAAAAGTTCACATACCAAACTCCAGAAAGCATTGAGAAGTAAATCAGGACTTTACTAAAGATCCTTGAGAATATTGGAGAGGGTAGAGAGGAATGATGAGGAAAATAATACTGTAATATGCAACAAAATAGCCCCAAAGTCCATTTATACAACCTAAAGCTTTTTAGTTACTCATCCTAGTTCTTTCTCTTCCTTCTCCCTAAACTCAAATAGCGGCTGTCAGCTGGCCTTGATAGTACTCCCATTCTCAATATTCTCTTTTCCTGGGATTTCCTTTTTTAAGGATTGTTGCACAAGTTGTCACATTGAGCTATTTATCCCATTTTTGGTTTCAATTACTGCATCTCCAGGTACTATCTATATAACAGAGTTTCTAGAGAGACCAGAAAAAAATGAATAATTTGTTCCCACTAGAAATTAATGTAATACCCTGTACAGGTCTTCTGGAGGTGAAGGGAAAAGTCCTAAAAAAGAGAGAGTTTGAATAAAGGTCTGAAGAGGGGTTCAGAAACCCATACTGCTCCTCTATCTTTGATAAATTCTCTTCCAAGCCCTCCTTACATCTTGCAATAAGTTGGTCTATAAGGTGGCCTCTTAGATGGTCCCACATGCCAGTATGCCCTTCCATAATCCCTTCCTTCCAAATTTGGTCTGGACTTAGTAACTCACTTCCAACAAAATAGACTATGGCAGAAATGATGGGGTGTCACTTCTGAGATTATGTTATTGAAAGACACCCGTTTCACCATAGCTAGTTTGGCTCAGTGGAAAGAGCATTGGAGTGTGGACTGGAAGGTTCCAGCTTTGATTCCAGTCAAGGGCACATGCTCAGGTTGCAGGCTCAATCCCCAGTAGGGGGTGTGCAGGAGGCAGCTGATCAATGATATTCTCTCATCATTGATGTTTCATCTCTCCCACTCCCTTCCTTTCTGAAATCAATTAAAAAAAAAATTTAAAGAAAGACACCAATTTTTGTCTTGGTCTCATCTATATATATAAAAGCCTAAGCAATCATCTGACCATTCGACCATTCAACGATTTGACTAGTAGCTATGATGCTCACTGACCACTAGGGGGCAGACATTCAATGCACAGGCATAGAAACATGGAACAGACTGATGAATCTTAGAGGGAAATTAGGAGAGGGGAGGATGGGAAGTTATTAACCAAAGATGGTATATGCATACTAGAGGCCCAATGTACACATTCATGCACTAATGGGGTCCTTCAGCCTGGCCTGCAGGGAATGGGCCAAAACTGGCAGTCCAACATCCCCCAAGTAGCCCCAAATTGAGAGAGGGTGCAGGCCAGGCTGAAGGACCCCACTGGTGCACAAATCCATGCACCAGGCCTCTAGTTTATTCATAACTCTCTTACTCTCTCATGAATCACTCATCCTGGAAGAAACCAACTGCCAAACAATGATGCAGCCATTGAGAGAGGGCCAAAAGAGTGAGCTGGAAAGAGGATCCTCCCACTACTTTAGTCAAGTCTTAGGATGATTACAGCCCCAAATGTCATCATGATTGCAACTTCATAAGAGATCTTGAACTAGAAGTCCCTAGCTAAGTTTTACCCAGATACCTGACCCACACAAACTGTAAAAAATTTTGTTGTTATTTTAAGCCACTAAGCTATGGGATGTATTTGTTATGCAACAATAGACAACTAATGCACAACTGAAGCCTCCACTTGCTTCTCTCTGACTCAAAAGAGTAGGGATGTAGCCAGCTTCAGAAGCCCAGACAGCAAGCAAAGATGATTGCAATAAGCACACCCATCCTATTTCATGTCCAAATGTCATTTTATGATGCTTCAGTCAAAATGATAAAGCCAGTGGTCCCTAGAGACAGTCGAGGGGTTTTTATAGCTGTTACAATTCCCGCTTCATGAATCCCAGACCCATATGCAAATGTGAAGCTCAACCTTTGATAAGTCATTTGATTTGCCTTTTTAGTTAATGGAGTGAAAATATACCATTTTACACTAAGATTAAATTGCTAAAATGTTTCACTCTGATCCCAAGTTGGTTGTAATTAAAAAAAATAGAAAGAAAAAAAAAGAACAGGAAAAGTCACTTGCTCTCTTATAGCATCTTGAGTCATGGAAGGGGAAACTTGTGGTCCTCTGCAATCTCTAAGTAAAAGTGAGAAGATGAGAGGGAAGGTCAGAGTGCAAATACAGAGGGCAATCCTCCAAACCCACCAAAACTGTCAAAGGGTGCACTCCCACACCTGCAGCCCCCAGCAGCTCAGAATGCCAGGAGAAATGCTGCCCACGCTTTCTGGGAAGGAGGAAAGGAGATAAGGTGCTCCCATTTCTCAAAGCCACTTGACACAGTTTCTTAACTTGAGGCCCACAAATAATTAATGGGATATTGGTGGATTTCAAAAGACCTATAAATTTCTGACACACAGTCAGAACTCTAATGTACAAAAACAGTGCATGTGTGTGAGTGTATGGGTGTTAACACCTGTATGGGTAAGAGATGTGTGTGTATATGTGTGTGTTTTTTCAGGCAAAGTATTTCTATATATACACATGGCTGTGGAAAATGTGTACTTGTCACTGTGTGAGTATATGTGAAAGGATATGTATGTTTTTATGAAGATCTGGATGAGGGAATATACATTTCAGTGTGTGTGTGTGTGAGGTATGAATTAGGTGATAAATGATTACATATCATTTGTAAATGTATGGATGAGGGAATTTTATAGTACTTAATGTATGTGAGTATATGGTTGGGATGTAGGTATGCATGCATGCATGTATATGTATATGTACACATATAATTAGACACATATTTATGGGTGGAGTAGAAAGACATGGAGAGCATTGTGCTAAGTGAAATAGGCCTCTCAGAGAAAAATATCACATGCTATCACACATTGTAGACTACAATGGACAACATAAACTGATTAACAAAAATAGAGCCAAAGTCATAAAAGCATCAAATAGACTGTCCAACCTAAGAGGGAAGGCAGGGGAGAGCTGGGGCAAGAGATCAACCAAAGGAGAGGTCTGGGGCAAGAGATCAACCAAAGAACTTATATGCATGCATATGAGCATAACCAATGGACACAGACAGTAGGGGGCTGAGGACATGTGTTGGGGGGAGTGGGGGAAAAGGGAGACTTATGTAATACTTTAAACAATAAATAATTTAAATTAAATATATGTGTGTGTATGTGTGTGTGTGTGAAATTAATATATATGTACCTCTCTGTCAGTGTAGACATGAGGTAATATGTGTCTCTATGAGTGTGTATATAAATAATGTATATATGAATGTATGAATAAATAAGGTATTTATGAATGTGTATATGAGTGTAAGATGAAGAAAATATACTCCTCTGTATATGCATGTGTGGTGCACACATTTGAGTGCATGGATGGTGGCATATGTATGCACATTGTGAGAAGTTTGTGTGGATACAAGAGTATAAGTTAGAGATAGATGTGTGTGTGTTTGTGTATGTGCTTAAGTGTATAAGAAAGGGAAGCCTTTATGTATGTATGTGTTAATGTATGACTGTTGGCATATATATATATATATATATATATATATATTTCATATATATATGAATATTTTTGTGTTTGAGTGTATGGTTGTAAGATTTATGAGTATTTGAGTATATGGCTAAGGTATTATAAATGTATGAGTGTGTTTGAGTTCATGACTAATATGGTGTATATGCATTGTATGTTTGAGAGTTTGGGGGATGAATTATGTATTTGTGCTTGAGGTGATTATATGGTGGAAATAGTATAAGCACATTGCTTGTAAATATATGAGTGGAGAACTGTATATGTACATTTATGTGAGTTTAAGGGGTGAATGCTTGTTTATAAATATACTAGAGGACTGATGCATGAATTCATGCATGGGTGGGGTCCGGCCAGCTTGGCCAGGGGGAGGGGACATGGGCAGTTGGCCAGCCTGCCTGCTGGTCTAACTCCTGGTCAAGGGGACAATTTGCATATTAGCCTTTTATTATATAGGATATACTCTGAGTGGCCAGATCATTATGTGTACAGAGAGCATAATAATCTGGCAACTCAATTTATATTACCCATGGATGCCTTGTTACACCACCAACTATTTCACAGCACTGCTCAAAACACTCCTGAACACAGGCACTTTTTAAAAATATATATTTTATTTATTTATTTTTTTTTTACACAGAGGAAGGAAGATGGATAGAGAGTTAGAAACATCAATGAGAGAGAAACATCGATCAGCTGCCTCCTGCACACCCCCTACTGGGGATGTGCCCACAACCAAGGTACATGCTCTTCACAGGAATCAAACCTGGGACCTTTCAGTTGGCAGACTGAGGTTCTATTCACTGAGCCAAACCGGTTTCAGCCGAACACAGGCACTTTTGCCACCTGGATCCACATCCTTCTTATTATCCTCTTTCTGAGAACTGTGTGGTAGTGTGGAATGTGGGATTTTAATATTACCATGCTCAGTTCAAACTTGAGAATACTATAAATTCAAGAAGTGCAAGCATGTGCCAAGATATCTCAAGGGCATTTTTTTCTGGGGAGAAGGTAACTATTTCCAATTACCCTTAGGAGTTTATTTTCTCATGTTTTGTGAGAACTGATACCTTCATTCTCTTGTCACTGACATTTCCTAGACACGGGTACATATCTGTAATTCTCATGATAAGTCATTAGTATTAATTAAGCCACATTAATAGCATAATTTAGCTAGTCAGTCATCATCTTCTGAGAGCTCTCAGTGGTGGTAGTCCCAACACACAAAATTATATATTTATTAGGAAAGAAATGCAGCATGGAAAAGACAGTTTTCTAGAAATATGGGCATTCTTGCCTTCATGGTCACTGAGGAGTCATTTATAACAACCTCAAGAAATAGTGATGTCCTCTTTTAGTATATGACACATAGTTTTCCTCATCTGCATAGTACAGCAGCAATACCTCTTAGTTAAAAGAATCCCTCCTTCCTTCTTCTCTCTTTCCCTTCCTCATTCTCTCTCTCTCTTTCCTTCCATCCTTTCTTCCTCGTAGGATATTTACTGAGCACTTACTATGTGTCAGGCACTGTGCTAAGTAGTGGAAGGGAATCAGTGAACAAATAAAAGTCCCTGCTTCTAAGGAGTTGAGCTCCTAGTGAGGAGAGATATCCTAATATATAAAAACCCTGAGTTCATCACATCCACAACAACCAGAGACTCCACCGCCAGACTAGGGAGTTGAGGGAACTGGAGGTGATCAACCCTGTGGCAGCACTGACTGGTGAGCAGCTGGAAGGCAGACCTCTTACTCCCTCCTCCCAGCCCTCAGACTCCAATCAATCGGTGGTGGAGGTGGGTCGAAACTGGGGACTGGTTCCTTAGTAGTCCATCAGATTGAATCTAAAGACTACAGGCCAGGCACCAATGGACCAGCACTGGCCTCCTGGAACTTGGCCTTGGGCACTGAAGCCGCTTCCCCTCCCTAGATGTGCAGCAGGCTCCAGTGGGAGGGGACTTGTGGCAGCAGGGACTGGGGTGGGGGAGGCCTGGCCAGTGGAGGGTGGCCTGTACTCCCCACATGGCTGGTGCAGCTGTGAGAGCTCCTGATGGCCCACAGGTGCTGCTTCAGTTAGCCCTAAAGGATCCACTTGTCCCCATTCACAGAAACACAGGCACCACCTCCATGCCACACCCCCACTTCCATCAGTCCCACCGACTCTGAGGTGTCCTCCCTGAGATGTTTCTGAAAAGATCCTGCCCTCAGAGCTCACCTGGCTCCTGAGGAGGCGGGCGGCACCACAGAGAATATTTGGTGGCCATTATTCTGTCTACCCCAGTATGAATCAGAAAGAATAAAGTGAAAAGGGACAAGGGCAACAAGCATTTAAATCTGGAAGGCAGATGAATATGGTCTGTGCTTTAGAAGCCCAAGGACATTGCCCCTGAAATAAACCCTAAGCCAGAAGTGAGAAAAGTGAAGGAGCACCAAGGGTTACCCCCACAAAACACCCAAAGGTGCCCATGTTAATGAACTAAGTACCCCTGGAAGTGGGAGCAAAGCTGGGGCCAAAAACAAGACAATTGGTCTGCAAATGGCTCAAATGCTCAGATTCCCTTCTCCACTCTGCACAACTGGGCAGCTGCCCACCTCCCCCTAACAAAGACAGAAGGTTCATTGTCCTGAGAGGATAAAACGGGGTCTCTGAACCCAGGACACAGCAGGACAACTGGGCGGGCAGCCATGTGACCCACCAGTGGCTTATTGGACTGCTCTATCCTGAATGTGGGAAGCCCGCCTCCCATCCCATCACCTGGCTCTCAGACAGTAAAGTCAGGGCTAAACTCTCCAAACAGGACACTCTAGAATTTATTCCCTTTAATCTCTGACTGTATTAACAAGTATTTTGTTATAATTTTTTCATTTCCTGTTTGTTTTTGTTTTCTTCTCCCTGATACTGTTTTCATCAAATTGCCCCCCCTCCACCCCGTTTGTATTAGTTTTCTTTCAGAGTCCAATTCACCAAGAAAAGAATAGCTAAATAAGTTGGCATCAGAGATTTCCCAACGAAACAACCCAACCCCAACTCTCTGTATTGAGCCTCTGAGTCAACCAACCCTCATACCTCCCCACTCCCCAACCCCCACATAGGGCTACTCAGCAGCTTGTTTTCATAAACCATTTTCTTACATTCTTAAAGCAATTATAGGAAAATGCAAAGGTCTTAAGTGGTCAGTATAATGGCTCTTGACAATTGTATACACCTGCGAACCCCTTCAGTCACAGGCCGACGCACTATCCACTGAATCAAACTAGCTAGGGCTCATTTTTTCTTGAATCCAACCTTGTTTAATAATAACATTCAGATATCTGCTTTCTTTTTATTTCCATTTGCCTTATATGTCTTTGTTCATTCTTTTGCTGTCAATTTTTCTGAGTTGTTCAATTCTATATAAGTAACTTTATAGTTAGTATTTGAGTTGTGCTTTGTTGATTTAATATGAGAGTCTCTTTTTCTATGTACTAATATATAATAGTAGATCTGTTTAGTATGAGCACTACATGTTTAAAACTTTGATATGGTATTTCTATGGTGTTCCCCTCTGTTATTTTAAAAGGTGAATAGTCTATTGTTTAATTCTAGTGGATGTCTTTGTCAGAATAATTTTATATATTGTATATAATCCTCTATTTAGCTAGTATTGATTGACTCTTCAATATGAGTAACGGAAAAAATATAACCCTATTTCTAACTTCCTCTTCCCTCCTCCTTTTAATTTTGTGACATATGCTGTTAGTCTTAATTCTTCTAGTTCTTTCAGTGGTTAACTTTATATATTTAAATACATACCTTTTAAATTTTAGCTGTCACCATTAAAATATATTTGACACTCCCCACTTATTCTGAAAAATAATAGATTCAAATTACATGCACAATCTTTTCTCTCCCCTTTCATCCCCTAACTTTTCTTGGTTATTTTAGTATGTCTCCATGTAAAATGTAGATGACTACATTTATATCATAATTCCCATAACATTTTAATTGTAATTCCCATAATTGTTTTAATCTTTAACCACAATTTTACATTTAATTTTGCCACATATCTTCTTATTCATTTTTTTTTTGCTTCAACTTCATCTTCTAGTAGCTTCTTCAAAAAGTTTTCATAAGAGTTATATTCTTGTACATTTGGAAATATTTGTCTGTTGCTGATATGCTTGAAGGACAGTTTAGCTAGGTAAAACTTATTGGGTCACGTTGTCTTTTCTTGGAGATTTCATAAATATATCTCTACTAGAGACCCAGTGCATGAAATTGTTTTCTTCCAGTTCTCCCTAAGACCTGAAAAGGCATTTGTCTTCTACTGGAATCCTTATCATTCCAGACCAATGTTTGAAAGTGACATCTCATCTTACTTGTGTGGTTTATGATTATAGGTGTTTTGTAGTTCCAACAAAAATAGAATTTTAATTTTTCTCATTTGCTTTCTGTTTCTACAATTTGGCTTCAGAGAGAAATAAAGACATTTACTGCAATATCTTAAAATTAATGTCTCAGAAAAATGTAGACTGCTCACTTGTGTCTGGTGTGCTGTACATCAGAATCTATTTCCTTCTTTTTTTGAATACACAAAAAGACTGCATTTCCCAACCTCTAGTGCATTTATATGTGGCCATGTGATTGAGATTTAGCCAATAGACTTTAAGCAGAAGCAAGGTATGCTAATTCTAAGCCTTACCCATTAAAACACCCCATCATGCACTTTTCTATGTTTTCCCTCTTCTGTCTGATTAAGTTGGAGATAACCACCATGACACTGAAAGAAAAGCCTCCTTAGGTCTGGGCCCCTGAATGATTGTATAAAACAGAGCTCTGACAAGTTGGGACCATCCTTGATTGTTACACAAGCAAGAAATAAACTTCTGTATTCAGTCATTAGATGTGTAAGTTTATTTATTGCTGCAGTCTAGCATAATCACAATAATATAGTGATGGAGGCAAAACAATTTGGAAGCATATTCAGTGTGTCATTATCCTTAGGGACAAGTTATAAAAGTCATAAGGACCAATGCTGGTTGACTAAACATCGACAAGAATAAGCAGCGATAGGATACTGGAAAGAGGTGTGATGGCTATAAATGAGGGATTGATCATTGCTATGGGCAAAAGGTAAGAGTAAAGTAGCCTACCATTGGAATCCTTGTATTATGGAATACTGGAACCTACCTATATATAAAAACAGTGTGGAAATAAGACAGACAATCAAGGTGAATCATGGATATAACTATTTGCCCATAGAAGAATTTAAAGGAAAAACAACCCTTACCTATTTTATACTGAAGGAGCTTTCTAGCTGTTTAACTAAGAGCAGCCATTCTCGCCATTGCCAACTAGCCAGTTCACATCCTCAGAAGAATGGAATAAAGAGGCATCATTTTCAAACTTCTCCTTCCCCACAAAATGGGTTTCAGTTTCAGACTTCCTCCTAGCCCCTTTTTCTGCTCCTTTTCATTTAACCCCCAGTCACTGAGTATCTACCAGACACTAAACATCATACTAAGAACAGAAAAAGCAATGACCCATAGAGAATGTAGACATGAGCCCACCCTCAAGGAGCCCATAGTCTTCCCTTGGCAGAGCCCTTACTCTCCAAGCCAAACAGGCTATGGAAAAGCAGAATTATCAGGTGGATTTATTGGAAAGTGAATAAATATTCAGCTAAATAGTCTTTATTTTCAAAGACTGGCTCTCAAGACTCTGAAGTTAATTCTGTATTTGTAATTTTGAATAATTTTTCTCAAAGAGGTTCCCAAACTTGTATAAGCTCCCAAGTCCTATAAAATCTGGATCTTCTCCTTAATAGCCAAGTTGCTTGATCAGAAATAACTTCCAAGGCTTATCAGGGCTAGAGCAGTCATGGTTATACATTTAAATAAAAATGCAGAGAATCTGCAGGACCTTTAGGCTGAAACCAAGGCTTTCAGCTGGTAGAATGACTGCCAGAAAGCAGGGCATCTCCATCTACTGGCAGAAGACCAAAACTGCACCACATTGCCTTGACTGAGGATATTGGGCTTTGTTTCCCTTTAAGTGAATGAATAAAATCAGTCAAGCAACAGTATATAAAATTAGGAAAGCAGGAGAAGGATTCACCACCACGTCCCCACAACAAAGCCATTACTCTCATTTAAGGAACCCCTTTCCAGCATCTGTTCACAGTTTTATGTAGATATAATAGTGTTCTAGGCAATTGTGATTTATAGAAGGCAGGTGTGCTTTTTTTTCTGATCATAAGCTTTTTATAAACTTCCACATTGCCTCTATAGCCATATCTTTTAATTGCTACATCACATACCAGCGATGGGCCCCTGAGTGATTTCAGCAGTCTTATTTATAGCTTCCATATACTACTTTCACAAATAATGCTGCAGTGGTCACTTTTGGTTGTAGAACTGTGTCTTTTCCAGGGACTGTATAGGGGAAACTGGGGCAACCAAATCCCACTACTGACTTAAAGGAAACAAGACTTGAAAGGATTGCGTGGCCTGGCTGGAGTCAGAGCTCAACAAATGTGTAGTGGATGAATAAATGAATGAGAGAGTTAATGAGTGAGCCAATTGTCAGTGAATGGCATTCAAAACAACCCCAATGGGTTTGCTTCTATATACACAATCCCTAGAACATTCCAGTATGTCAGTCTTACCACACTATCATCTACATTGACAATCATTATATAGATAATTTCTACCAGGAGTTTTCTGACATTCTGCTCTAGAATCTCTGAATTGCAACTGCTTTAACAATTTGCATACTCAATCAAATGTGAAATCTAGTGAATTTTTACAGCAATTTTGTTTCACATCTTGAAAGAGCATTCTACATTAATCAATTAGGATCCATGATGAATTGCTTTCTAAAAATTATGTATGAGAAACACAGCAATTGCCAAGCCCCTTTACTAGACATACCCTCCCTTAGTGTACATGCTATAGCTGGCTATAGCTGGCTGACTGAGTGATCAGGAAATAGATGGGAGGATGTGGTGAACAATCAGTCCAACTTGAGACCATCTGAATGGACTCACACTATCATCATTTATGCAGAAGAGAGGATGGCACAGACTACATGACAGGTTGTTGCTAATCCAGGAACTAGGGTACAACATCCGTAATCATATGCAGGAAGGCAACTCACAGAGGGCTGCTTTAGCTAAAGAGGGTTTGGCTCTGCTGTATGCTCACTAGAAGTGCCTGAAAGGAGTAGGAAGTGCAACGCCATCAAGGGCTACAGCTTTGCCCATTTTAGCAAACCTGGGATTGGGTTACTGAACTCAAAAATACAACTCAGCACACTTTCTAAGCCCCACTCCAGACCAGGCTATTCCAGCCCCTGGAGAGTGTTTGTCCCCAAAGAGCCTACAGTATAGTAAAGGAAATGGGCACACAGCGTAGTTATGAATGTCCAAATAGAATTACTAGGTTCTTAAAGAGAGTTCAAAAACCACAGGGAGAGATTAATGTATACAGGGCAGGGAAGTGGAGAGAGATAGTGCCAGGATAGATTCCTCAGAAAAATGTCACTTGTGATGAGTCTTTCAGCCAAGTTAGATTTTTATAGAAAACAATAAGAAGGATGTGGGGATGGGAATCCCACAAGAAAATACAGTATCAGCAAAGATCTGTAGGCAGGAAAGCATGGAGTGTGCTGTGAAGAACATAGTTTTAACAGAGCACAGGATGTATAGAAGGACCTCCCATCATCCGTAGGCTCTCCTGCTTGGTAGGAGCCCATTATGGTTGGAAAAGGAAAAGACCAGAATAGGTCTTCTTTGAGGCTGAACACAATAATGGGGCCAACTGGTGATCGTAGAATCCTGTACCCTTAGCTTTCTCTTCTGTGGTGTCATCACAGACTTCGAAGGTAGTCCTAGGGTTGTGCCAAGACAGATGCACATGGGATATGGTAATCAACAGCCTCTGTCCTGTTTTATTTGCTCTAAGAAGAAATAGTGAAGTAGCAAGGGCCTCCAAAAAAAGGCAGAACTGGAGTGGTCCCCAAAGAAAAGGAGACTTATCTACCATAACTGTCTTTGTCATGCAGCATCTCTCTGCTCAGTGCCCCTGCTGCCAGGCCTGATGCTTCCCATATGGTCATCTCAGATGTACAACCTTCCTCAATTTTTATTATTTGAGCAATATAATCATTATTGCTCTCATTACCCAAAATTATATAAATACCCATTAAAGGGTAATATAGGTATTTTTCTCTTTAATTTAACAAGATCATCTTTCTAGTTGGCTCTTCTCAAAAGAAGGGTGGGTAATGGGGAGCAGCCTGTTGCATCACACTCTCTTCTAAGCCTGTTTCTCGGCTATATGTCCCACAGGTCCCACCCCTGCAGGTTGGAAAAGGGATCTATGTAGGTCTCAGGTGGCTTACCAAGGGCTGGAGGCTCTGTAGCCTGACATCTTGGGACACCACCAACCAGGAGTCAAAACTTGTTTAGGCTAGGGAGCAACCTAGTTATTCAACTACATCAGGGATAGCAAATGGGATTCATCTCACCTTCTAATTCTGAATAATTGGTAGTATCTGCCTGGAGTGCTGTGTTGAGAATTATGTGGAGGCAGTATCTGAACCTTCCCTAGAGAGATAAAGTTTTCAAGACAGGTGGAGTGACGGGACAGGGGGGGTGTTAACAGCCATCATAGACTAAATATCTGCGTGCCAAGAAATGTGATCATTCTACCTCATATCTCTATGTACTTGGCACATGACACCCCCTACCCCACATACAGATATACAAACCTCTACTAGGGAACAGCTAACATCTTGGGGTACTTCATTGGGCCCATACCCTGGACCTACTTTTTAAGATTAGGCATCACTTTCCATTCTTTGGAATCCCCAGAGCCCAGCACAGGGCCTGGCCTTGTATAGGCTCTCAGTAAATAATCCTTTGAGTCAACAAATGTACAGACTTGGGATTGTCCAATTCCAAAGTCCAAGGCTTTCCTCCTATGGAGCATGAATCAGACTCCTTAGGGAGTGGCACTGAATGGAGGGCTGGGCCTGCAGACTGGTCTCATTGTCATTGTTCTCTTACCAGCCTATGGAAGATTTGCTCAAAGGACCAGAAGCTATGAGATTTGCTTCTAAGAAGAGCAGACTGGGATCTTCCATAACCCTCATCCAGGACAGCCCAATGACTGCACTGATATGAGCATCTTTTTTTTTTTTTCTAATTTTCTACAGAGAGGAAGGGAAAGAGATAGAGAGCCAGAAACGTCGATGAGAGAGAAACACTGACCAGCTGCCTCTTGCACACCCCCCACCGGGGATGTGCCCGCAACCAACGCACATGCCCCTGACTGGAATCAAACCCGGAACCCTTCAGTCTGCAGACAGAGGCTCTACCACTGAGCCAAACCGGTTTCGGCTGATATGAGCATCTTATCCCAGGCTAGTCTCCTGGCAGCTCCATGACAGAGAGGCTATGGACTCACTTCTGCTACCAGTATGAGTGACATCACTGTGCATCATCACAGTTGATACACCTGCCACCCCTGAAAACCCTGGGTAGTGACTGGAAGACCACTTAATTCAATACACTAGACCCGTGGTCGGCAAACTGCGGCTTGTGAGTCGCATGCGGCTCTTTGGCCCCTTGAGGGTGGCTCTTCAACAAAATACTATGGCCTGGGCAAGTCTATTTTGAAGAAGTGGCATTAGAAGAAGTTTAGGTTTTAAAAATTTGTCCCTCAGCCAGAACCAGTTTAGCTCAGTGGATAGAGCGTCAGCCTGTGGATGGGAAGGTCCCAGGTTTGATTCCGGTCAAGGGCATGTACCTTGGTTGCGGACACATCCCTGGTGGGGGCTGTGCGGGAGGCAGCTGGTTGATGTTTCTCTCTCATCAATGTTTCTAGCTCTCTATCCCTCTCTCTTCCTCTCGGTAAAAAAAAAAAAAAAAAAAAATCAATAAAATATATTTTTTTAAAAAATTTTGGCCCTCAAAAGAAATTTTAATTATTGTACTGTTGATATTTGCCTCTTTTGACAAATGAGTTCACTGACCACTGCACTAGACCAATGAACATAACCTCATGCCCAGCTTACAGGAGATAGCAGTAGTATATGCTCTCAAAGAGTATTCTGATTTTTCACAAATGGCAGAAACATTGGAGAACATCTGATCTGTATTGTAGGTAGAGTAAGGGATGGGCTGAACCAAAAGGAAGAGGAGGTTGAGATCATAGGGCACTTGAATCTCTGGCCCAAGATCTTTACCTACTGGGATTCCACAAAAAGTTAGTTTTGAAAAAAAATAAAAATTCCACCCCCTGAAAACAATAATGGTAAATATTTTACTAATCAAATAACTGACCACCAGCTGGCATGGCTCAGTGGTTGAGAGTTGACTTAGGAGCCAGGAGGTTAGGGTTCGAGTCTAGGTCAGGGCACGTGTTGGGTTTCAGTGTGGAACATCATCATTGATGTTTTTATCTGTATTCCCTCTTCCTTCCTCTCTGAAATCAATAAAAATATTTTTTTAAAAATAACAACTGACTTTCATAGAAGAAAGGTCATTGGTCTCACAGCTAGGTCATAGCAAAGCCCAGGCTAAAACATGTTCTTCCTGAACCACATTTTCAAAGTACAATGACAAAAGCCTAACTCATCCCTTCAGAGCTCTGTTAAAAGATATATGCCCTTGTAACCTCTTGAGTGGCAGAAATAAGAAGTAAAGTGGGATTAGTTTCTTGGAGCTGCCATAACAAAGTGCCATAAACAGGTGGCTTAAACAACAGAAATTTATTGTCTCAGTTCTGGAGGCCAAAAGTTTAAGATCAAGGTGTCCACAGAAATTATTCCAATCTCTACTTCCATTTCACATGGTATTCTTCTTATATGTGAGCCTATCCCTGTTTCCAAATCTCCCCTTTTCATAAGGATACCAGTCATATTGGATTAGGGTCCACTTTAATGACCTCATTTAAATATGACTACATCTGCAAAGTCTCTATTTAGATATATCAGGTTAGGGCTCCAACATGTAAATTTAAGGAGGACACTATTCAACTCATAACAGCAAGTATGCTCAAAGGCCAGAGGTCAACAATGAACAGTGAGGTTGAAGAATGGGATACTGGAAGGAGGGTAGGGAAGGCTACCTTGTCCCTGCCTTTCTGGGTTTTTGGAGAAGGGAATGTTGTTGTTTTTTTCTCACAGGAAAGTTCACATGACTAGAGTTATTAAAGCACCAGTGGTGGCATATGCCATTCACTCTTAATGACCCACTACTTCATCCCCCCCCCCAAATGTCCATCAACAAACACAACTGCATGGCCAGGAACATGAAACCAGAAACCACACCAAAGATATTATTAAACTTTATTAAAGTTTGTCCTCTTTGCACTATAAGAGTCCAGTTGCCCTTCAATTGGCCACCAGAACTTGCAGGTTTCACCTTCTATCGCTTCATGTTTGTCCACATAATAATAGCAATTGAATTCTTTTAAAATCAGGTTGTACATTTTATGCAATTTTCTACATGGAGAACCTGTGGCCCAGAAAGAAGGGACTTATCCAAGGTCACAAAAAGTGTTAGAGACAAATCCAGAGCTAATTCCTCAGTTCCAGCATCATGTAAGAACTCAACGTTCTTTCTACTTTTTTCCTTCCTTCCAGCATGTCAGCTTTCTGATCATGCTAGGAAGGTAATAGAAGGTTTTCTCAGCCTATGTGGGCCCTAGGTATTATCTATGGGGGAGGGGGTGCTACCTTGCTTCGAAAAAGGGACTCCTGGTAGTAGGGATCGGGAGGCATTTCCACTGTTGTATTGAAGTATGAGCTTTATACCATCCCTGAAAGTTGTCACTATCTACTTTTTGCCAGCCTGCCCTTGGAAATATATTACCACACATTACAAGGCTGCTGCTTCTCTGCTTCTAGGTAGACAAAGAAATAGATATCAACTAAAGAGTATACCGTAGGAGAGAGGTCTGAATGAAGTCCATGTGCACCAGCCACTAGTACAGATGCTAGAAGGGGGGGGAGGGTTTGACTAGGGGGTGTTTGTCTTTTCTCATTCTTGATTGGATACTTAACAGATAGCTGAGTTAGGGACCTTATAAGGTAAAGGGAAATGGTTCCATATAGGACAGTGTCCAAGCCCTTTAGATGCTGAGAGCCAGGGCACAACAAAGTAACAGAAGCTGCTTGTTAACAGGAGAAGGGGTAGTCAGACACTTGGCTCTCACTAATAGACTGAAAGGGTAGTGTGTTCTCCAGAAGTATGTCCTCTTCTCTGATGCAGTCACTTACCCCTGTGCCAAAAAGCTTGTCCGTTAACCACTTGACTAAAAGGCAACCTTTGTAAATCTTTCCTTGGCAAGACCTGCAACACACAATTTGTCTGGGGACACTTGCATTTGTCACCTTTCTAAATGCTGACTAGTATTAAAAGCATTAGAATAGACCCAGAGTCACTATTTCACCATTAACAGAGAAATGGCTTTTAAGTTGTTTTGAAATAAAAGAAATCATATGACCATTTAAATGTATGAGGTCAAGCACCTAAGTGAGTGGCTGTTCCATTTTTTGAAGTATCTAACAATTTGCATGTAAGAGATTTCATGCAATAAAAGCAATTGTAAAAATGAAGGTGGGAATAATGTTTATCTTTCCTTCCTAAGATTCTTAGCCACAAAATATATTAGAGAACTAAAATGTCATACTTGCACAATGCATTTTTTGTAAGCTACCCATTTTACACTGGCTTTTAAATAATACCTCTCCTAAATCCATCATCTGAAATACCTCAGGGCCATCCTTATGTTAAGGTCTAACCAGAAAATAGAACGGAGGACCAATTCACCAGCATCCTATTAACAGGTGTTGAGCTCTATGGCAGGTATCATACTGGGCACCTTAATTTTATCTCCTGTGCTCTTGGCAATAACCCAGTGAGGCAGTTATTAACAATTTATAATACAATACAACTGTGGCAACTGATGCCCAAGGAAGTGAAATAACTTGCTTCAGGTCACATGATGGGTGAGAGAGAGGCAGGATTTGAATTGCTATCTGTGCTAATACTTGTACAATAATCAACCAATAGTAGCCATGTGGCATTACAGAGACCATTCAGGGGAATCATTTGGCCAAGGTTCTTTTTTTAATATACTTTATTGATTTTTTTACAGAGAGGAAAGGAGAGGGATAGAAAGCTAGAAACATCAATGAGAGAGAAACATCGACCAGCTGCCTCCTGCACACCCCCCACTGTGGATGTGCCTACAACCAAGGTACATGCCCTTGACCAGAATCGAACCCGGGACCCTTCAGTCCGCAGACCAATGCTCTATCCACTGAGCCAAACCAATTTCGGCAGGCCAAGTTTCTTTTATTAGCTCTGCTGTAGATGAGGGGCTAGTCTTCTAATCCATGTAAATTGTTAAAATTTTCTCCCATACCAATTATATCTAGTTTCATTGACAAGCTATCACAACACCTAGTACATCCACTGAGACATATAGGGTAGGAGTATTAATTTATGAGAATTAATCTGCATCACCATCCAAATGGAAACCTAAAATGCTTTGCTGGGGCATTCTGGCTTAACACCCTTGGAGATAGAGGCAGTGCTGCAGGGGAGGAGGCCCTGACAAGTAGCTGGGTAAGACCTCAATGGGATGAAAGAGTTTTAGAAACGAATCAAAGTATGTTTTCAGAAGCAACCAGTAGCCATGAGTCTCTTTATAGAAACAGACTTGTTTGGAATAGACTTGCTGTGTTGATGAGTTCACTCATTAAGACTTGGGGAACATGGGCTAGATAACATATTCTCCTAGCTTGAATGCAGATCTTAATTTTTTTTCTCTGTGTGGGTTGGAAACATTTCCAAAAGAAATGAAAAACATCTGGAGAAAAACACAGCCCTGAAGTGAACCTCAGTTTCCATCTACCAGATTAGTTCCTGAGATACATTTTATGAGGAAGAACAGTATGCCCTTAATGCAATTAAATCTCATACTTCAAGTTAGAAGCTTCTTAAGTTCTAAGTGGCTTTGTGTGTACTAGTTTAACTTTCCACCAAGATTTTAGGAGTGTGACATTGGAGCCTATGAATTTAGATAGCTTATTGGTTGTGGGACACTAAGCATGCATCAGTATCAAGTATGTTTTTAGATTCCTCAAACATGAGGAGAATTCAAGTAGAGTATCATATGTTACTACCTACTGCAGATTCAGACACAGCTCTGAATTTCTATTACAGCCTTATCCATAGCTTTCAGACTTCATTAATTTTGGTAGAATTATGGTTTGGCTTTCAATTTTTTTAAAGGTTGTGTGTGACAAAAAAAATTATGCTTTCAATTTATAAAACCAAATACCTACATGAGTCCTGTCAAGGCCAGCATGAGTTGCAGACGGTCACATTGATGGGGTTAATTGCCATTTTAAAATAATTCACTGCCTCCAGATTGATTCTTCTGTTTTTTGTCTTTACACAACATTACTGCGTCTCACTCTAATTATTTGATGCTAAGTTCATGCTTTTGAAACAGGAGACTGAAGTCAGAGGAAATTGTGTTTGATTTGTTGCCATGGAAACGTCTCACTGTAGATGGACTCTAATCCCATGACAACTCTCTCTCTGTAAAACCATTTTTTTCTAACATAATAAGAAATCTGATCAAGGTCAGATTTAATAACCATTTCAATTCCCCAACTTTCTTCTGCATTTGGTGTCAAAGAGTCATTTTTGACAAAGAGACACTTAAAAGAATTTTTGCTTGCTTTCTATATAAAATTATTGTTTATATCTGTAAATGCATAAAGCTATTTCCATGTCACATTAATTTGTAGCCATACCTTTTGTTATTGCATAATTTTTGTATTAAATGAAAGTTACTCATAATTGTTTGCACTGCATTGGCAGATGTTAACATTTTGTGGTGTATTGTTCTTACTAATACCTACATTGGAGCTATCAATAAAGCTTATCATTTGCCAACAAATGGTGTTTACAATAATAACAAATTCCAAGACCATTTATTTTTCAGTTTGTACTGTAAACTATTTTTTATAATTTATAATTATATAATAATATATAAAAATAATTATTTGTAATAATTTTCCAAACTGATTATCATGCAAGCATGCAGTTCAGTGAGATGGGAACTGTGCAATGTCAAGCTGAAATGAAAGACTTTGTATTGGATAAAGGTAAATAAAAGATTGCCTGCTGTATGATCTTAAGCAAAGTCCTTCCTCTTCCTGGGCCTTGTTGGCCTCATCTGCACAATGAGGGATGAGACCACATAGTCTCTCAGGATCCCTCCCACTTCTGGCAGACCATGATATGCATTAAACCTGCCTAGGACGGGACAGAGGCTCCTGGACTCCTGTCTTGCACCTCCTCCTCAGGATTTCACAGAGCTCTAAGGCTATAATAAACTTCTACTTGACATGCCTATGGTGGTACATGCCCAATCCCAAATGTCTTTAATTTGCTTCATTGTAGGCTTACATTGATCCCGTCAAGAGGAAAGGCAGAAATTTTTACTTCCAGTTTATAGGTGAAGATTCTGGAACTCAGACAGGTTAGTTAAGCTGTCTGCCCAACATAACACAGCTTCTATTTAGCACAAGTAAGCTTCAGATACCCACTACTCCACACTGCTAAGAGAGTCAGGTTAGTGAAACTGAACAAGAGTACAGATGCATCCGACCCCTTTGATATTCAGGATTTTGAAGCCAAGCTCTGTTTCTTGTCACTTGGGTATTCTGGGGGAAATTATTTAACCTCTCTCTACCTCAGATTCCTTATCTGTAAGAAGGAAAAGTTGACATGACCACTTCACTGAGCTGAAGACTAAATGCGAATATATATGTGAAGTGCTTAGCACAGAACACAACATACAGTAAATGCTCATGATGGTAGTGATGATTAGCATCATCATTACCCCAGTGAACTCCAGATGGAGGCTGCATACCCTATGACAGCTGCCTTTTGCCATCCTTTCCATATTCTCTGGAGATGTGGAGACTTTCTCTTCCTTTCCTGGGTTTTAGCATGCTGATCATTCCCAATGACTACAAATCTTATAGAAAAACATCAAACATAAAATTAATCAGTTGCCTACATGCCTAAATCATCCCTTTCCTTGACAGTCATTCTGTAAGCATGGTTCTGATCTTCCTTTAGACATAAAGGCCCCATAATGTGGGTGACAAACATAGCAGATGCAAATATTTTTTGCGCCCAATTTCCTGATTTCCTTACACCAGTCATCAAATCTTTTCCACAGAAATCTGTCAACGTGGTATTCTCTCGAGTGAGAGTCATCATAAGACCAGGTCACATTAGAATCCTTTCATCTGGACAGAGATATTTTCTCCCAGAATATTTACTTATTTGTAGTTCTACTAATGTCTGAATGCTCTGGCAAGGTATAAGAGTTGGAATAATGCAGAGGAAAAAGGAACAACTATTCATTACTTAAGAAAACACAAATTCATTCCTTACCTTCCAGCGAGGAAAACCTTGGCCCTGAGTACCCTTGGTTGCTTCCCATACTCACTCTTGCTTGGGGTTACCAAGGGCCAAGGGACACAAGATGAACTAAGTCTGGCTCTGGGGCCTCTATGAATTATCCATGCAACTTTCTTCCTCCAGTGTCCCATCCAACTCCCTCTCCAATATACACACCTCAAAATGAATTGATTGGTTTAGATGGCTTCCAGTAAACCCTCCTGTGCTGTCAGCATGGATACAAATCTAGTTGGAAGGACTGTGTTTAATTGTTCTCAAGGAAACAGATTCAAGAAGGGGCAATATCACATGGCTGGTGTGGCTCAGTGGTTGAGTGTAAACCCATGAACCAAGAGGTCACAGGTTCGATTCCCAGTTAGGTCACATGCTCCAGTTTGTGGGTTGCAGGCTCAATTCTCAGCAGGGGGCAGGCAGGAGGCAGCTGATGAATGCTGATGTTTCTATCTCTCCTTTTCCCTTCCTTTATCTCTAAAATTAATAAAAACACATTTTTAAAAAGCAGGGGAAATATTAAATCACCCTAGGTCACTTCTCTGGTAAAACTCACTTTTTCCTTTAAAAGAAATCAATGCTAAATATGTTAAACATTTCACAGAACTATGATCAGAGCATTACACAGAAATGCAAGCAATATATTAAGTGGATTACACTCGCTTGAACAGCCAAACAATGCCTTTTTCTCTGCTGATATTTATTAGATAGAATAATTGAGTGAAAGGTGTGGTATCAGGCTCAAGTAGTATCAATATAAAAGAAGACTCAAGTGAAGAGACCAAATTTCCATTTTTTCCTGACCTCTATGTTCATAGCAGCACAATTTACAAAATATTGGGGAATGTATTTCAGTGTCCCATTGAACACTGAGAAATGCTCCCAAAGAGGCCCTGCTGACAGTAGTGGCAGCAAGGTTAGCAACAGGTTGAGAGCGGTAGGGCAGAGAGCAGGGGGAAGGAGCTCCTTTCATACCACAGGGAATCCCATAGCCAAAATTCCCACTGCCTTTAATAATATGTGTTCAGTTTTGCCTTCCTAACTGGTAGAGTGATCTTGGGCAGAGGTCTTGACATCTCTGATTCTCAGTTTCTTCATCTGTGAAGTGGTTTGGATCTTCACCTACCTCATAAGCTTGTATGATAGAGGAGGAGTCTACAAAGTGCTAGACCTGTGGTCTGCAAACTGCGGCTCGTGAGCCACATGTGGCTCTTTGGCCCTTTGAGTGTGGCTCTTCCACAAAATAGCACATCCTGGGCCAGTCTATTTTGAAGAAGTGGCATTAGAAAAAGTTTCAGTTTAAAAAAATTTGGCTCTCAAAAGAAATTTCAATCATTGTCTTGTTGATATTTGGCTCTGTTGACTAATGAGTTTGCCGTTCACTGTTAGACTAATAGAAGTGTTTTATTATTAGTAAATCAATCCTTCAAATTTACTGCCTGGTCTCAAGGTTGAAAAATATCTCAAAGTTCAAGTGCAATTCATTAAAACCTAATTAGAAGACAAACTGTCTTTCATTTGACCATATGATACAGAATCCAGCAGCTTAAGAAAGAATGGTTTATTTGAAACTCTGTTTTAACTCAAAGTTTTCATGATTTGTCAAGTAGTTGCTCTATATAGGCCTGCTGAGGGAAATGCACTATACCCACCTTCCCAGAGCTCACCGTCTAATGTGATAAGAAGACAAGTCACAAATAAATAAGAGACAGAATGTGCTTGTGGGCTGACATAGGTATAGGACTAATGCTGTAGACCATGGTTCTCTTGAGGACAGCAGTCTCGTCTAACTGGAAAGAAGTCTATATACTTCTAAAACACACACACACACACACACAAACACACACAAAATAAACAGAAGTACTTGAAAAACTGAAAAGGAACAGTTGGGTTGGCAGAGACAGGAGGCAAAAAAAAAAAAAAAAAATCAGACAGAAGCAAAGTATCAGAAGCAGAAGGATGGAGGATGTGGGACTAGTTCAGAAACCTCCAGAGTCTGGCCTGGTTATAGAGATGCAACTCACATACCAGCTGATGAAATGAAGCTAGGAATATCATATGAAAAAAACTTGACCTTAAGTCAGTTCTTAGTGCAAAGCTATCAGGAGCCAAGGGGCTTCTTAAAAATTACTCCATATGTTTTTATTTTCTTCTATTGACTTTAATGACTCCAAAGCCTTCCTGTTTTCCTGTCCTGCCTAAATTCAGTATTATAATACTCAGTCTGATCTCAGTTTACAATAACCTGGATTTTTCTCTGAGCCTGTCTTCTTTTTCTTCCATAATAACCTATTGAACACTCTGACAAGCTCTTTATTGGATTAGGCTCAACTATAGTCCCCATTATTCAATCAAACACTAATACAGATGCTAGAATAAAGGAAATTTTACAGATGTAATTAAATTACCTAATCAGTGAGTTTATTTTAGGTGGCCTGACCTAATCAGACCAGCTCCTTAAAGGAGTGTTTAGGCCTTTCCTAAGGCAGAGATTCCAAACAGTTTCTTTTTACAGGGTTTCAGTCTGCCCATGATCCTCTCCCCTGATTGCTACTTCTGGATAGCAAGCTTCAGCCAGAGTCTGTCTGGTTATAACTTCCTTGTGACCTTCTCTTCCAGTCTGCCTGCTCTACAGACTCTGGACTTCCCTAGTCAGCCCCCACAATAGTATAAGCCAATTCCTTGCAATTACATAAATATCTATTATCAGTAGTTTTTGTCAGTGCAATTTTCTTTTGCTAAGTGTAGTTTCAGACTATAAAACATCAACAATAAATGTCACTTGAATCAGCAGGATTGACCCACCATGAACAAGACTGGTTGGCTTTCCTCTTTTTCAGAGAAATCTTTCTAGGGATAGCTGCGTAGAGGACTTAGGCATTTCCTTAAGAGATCAATATATCACAAATTTTGTATTGTAGATCAGTGTCAGGAACTTTTCAGCAGCATTTACTATTGTTATCAGATCTTCCCAGGCTAGATTTTTTTTTTTTCAGTACTGTAGGTTGGTTACCCTGTCTTTCCTCAGAGTGTCTTTTTTGGATTAGATTCCTGTTTGGGGCACATAGGGGAGGCAACTGATCCATGCTTCTCTGTCTTTCTCTAAATTCAATAAAACATATCCTCGGGTGAAGATTTAAAAAATGCTGCTGCCCTGGCTGATGTGGTTCTGTAAGTTGAGCTCTGTCCCATGCACCTAAAGGTCGCTGGTTCTATTCCTACTTAGGGCTTATGCTCAGGTTGCAGATTTGGTCCCTGGTCAAAAGTGCATATGGGAGACAGCTGATCAATGTTTCTCTCCCTCTCCCTTCTTCTCTCTCTCAAATCAATTAAAACATTTTACTTTGTAAAAATGCTGCTATGAACATAGGGGTGCAGATATGCTTTCAAGTTAGTGTTTTTGTTTCCTTTGAATATATTCACAGAAATTAAATTGCTATATCATATGGAAGTTCTATTTTTAATATTTTGAGAACATTTCATATTGTTGTTGTTTTTTTATAGTGGCTGTACCAATTTGCAATTCCACCAATAGTGCACAAGTCTTCTCTTTTCTCAACATCTATGCCAACATTTGTTATCTCTTGTCTTTTTTATAATGGTCGTTCTAGCAAATGTGAGGTGATATTTCATTGTGGTTTTAATTTGCTTTTTCCAACATCTAATAATGTTGAACATCTTTTCATGTACCTGTTGGACTTTTAAAAAATAATTTATTTGGATAAATGTCTGTTCAGATCTTTTGCCCATTTTTAATTGGGTTATTTGTTTCTATGCTACTGAGTTATATAAAAATGTTTGTGTACATTTTCCAGTTTCATTGATATATAATTGACATATTTTATTGTGTAAGTTTAAGGTGTACAGCACATTGATTTGATAAGCTTATATGCACATGTTGACTTGCTATACTTACATATTTCATAATAATTGCCACTGTGATGTTAGCTAATACCTCTATCATGTTACATAATTACCATTTCTTTTTGTGTGTGTGTGTGTGTGTGTGTGGTGAGATATTTAAGATTTACTTGCTTAGCAAATTTTAAGTATATAATACAATATTAGCTAATGTCCCATATCTTTATACAATGTTTCCCCAATAAGGAATCTCTTCTTCTTCTTCACATGTTAAATACCTTAGCTCTAGGGTTCTACACTGTCAGCACGTTTTCCTAAAATGCCTCTTACCTACCCATTTTGGCTTAAATGTCCTTTGTTTATGCCTCTCACATGCCACCTTTTTCCAGTACTGATCTACTATCTTTTAAAAAAAATTGTGCTTAAGTACCTTTAACATGAGATTTACCTTCTTAACAAAATTCTCACTGCAAAATACAGTATTGATAACTACAGGCATATGGTTGTACAGCAGATCTCCAGAACTCATTCATCTAGCATAAGTGGAAGTCTATAAATACTGAATAGGTCTGCCCATGTCTCATCTCTAACACATGTTGAGATCCTTGTAAATAGGGATTGTGTTTTACTCACCATTGTGCCTTCAGTGCTCTGAAGAGTTTGGTACTAGGTAATTGCTATCTGTCAAGATTCACCCAGAGAAGCAGAAGCAATAGTATGCTGTGTGTGTGTGTGTGTGTGTGTGTGTGTGTGTTGTATTAACTATATTATACACTATTATTTACATTATACTTATGTCATATGATATATCACGTGATTCTTTTTGTTTTCCTTCCCAGATCTCCAAGGATAAGTATCCTGTATTCATGCACTTTATCATATATCATGTCAGGCACTAGATTCTAATGACAAATCAGTCACAGCCCCTGTTCTCAAAGAACATTCCTCTGAAACACCTGAAAAAACAAAAGTGGAGAAAACACTAGGGAAAAGTCTGCATGGGACTCCAAGGGGGTAAGTTCTAATGAATGGGGAATGGTTCTCAAATTGGTGGCTATTCCCCAGGTAGACAATCCTCATGAGGAGGAAAGATTGTTCCAGGTGAAGTAGGTCATGGGAAATAAAACCCAGAGCCTGGCAATTTGAGGAATATTTCCTACTAGCTGAAATGTTAGGTGAGAGAGAAGGCAAGAGGGAGGCAATAGGAAGACATTGAAGGCCCATCTATGCTGTGTTAAGGAGGTTGGAGGTGAGTCTGTGTTTCCCAATTCTGTATGTAAGAGTCACCTGGGGACTTGGAAAAATGTGACTGGAGACCACCGAGCCAGGATCTGTGGTTTAGAATGCAGATTAATGATAGCTAAACAAGGCTGGAAATACTGAAGACTTGTTGTGGGCTTCTTTGATGGTAGAGGCCATGTCCACCATATTCTCTATAATATTTACAGTCTTAATAGGCATTTCAGCTCAGAATATTTTCCATTTAAACCTTGAGATAGGATTAATAATATTAAATTTAAAAAAATTTAACCTGCCTTCTTCCCAAATCCTGGAGTATTCATGTGAAATTGCACTGGCACACAGGTACACTCCACTGTAATTCATTTCAATCACAGACAATCCTTCTCCTCAATTTAATGAGCTCATTTTTTAGTCTTAATATTGGTTGACAGTATATAGGACAGAGGAAGTCCCTATAACTTCCTCAGCACTAGTCCCAGCATTGAAGAAATTGGCTTTGCTCACTGCTAGAAGCGGGAGGGGGGGGGGGGAAGAGGTAAAGAAAGAGGGATCCTGAACTTCTACCTCTACACAGAAGTAACAAGAAGACTCAACCACCCCTGGTTGTCAACAAAAGCACAGAAGTAAACCTAGAAGTCTATCCTCACCTCGAAATAGTGAGGTGGTACCTCTATTGCAATCAATCTGAAACTTGACTGAATAGGCTTGTTGTTGGTAATGGTATTGTGAAAACTCCAAAACTGTTTTCTGGATATTGAGCAAATGAGTAAGCATATGAGTTTGGCAATTAAAGTACTCACTCTGAAAGAAAAGAGATGCAAATATGGAACTGAGGAAAGAGAGAAAGAACCTTGAACTGTAATTAAAACACCTGTATGTGAGGCAAGGTCAAGTTGCAAAAAAATTAGATGGGGAGTGGTAGCACATGAACACATGTGTGTTTCCTATCTCTGTTCATTAAAAGTAGCTAGAAGCAATGTTCATTAAAAGTAGCTAGTACCCAGATGTTGATTTAAATTATCCAAACAAAGGAATCAGAGCTTCTTAGAGAAATTAAAGATTTCAGGCTGGGACAGAATAGGGTATCCCTGTTGAGACAGCCATTCCATTGTAGTCAGAAATCAGTTGGCACTCTCTATGATGACATACTGGATCTAAAGGACACTGGCCCAGAAGGGAAAAGGAGAACCAGCCATTTGGGACATAAGCCTGCATGTAGCTTAGAGGAACTCAAGAAGCTTAACTTCCTAACCTATCTATCAAGGCTTCCTTGCCATGCTCTCTTGTATTCTGTTCTCTTCAAGACTACAGACCGCTTCAGCTGTGCCAAAAAGAACTAAAAAAAAAAAAAAAAAAAAAAATAGGTTGGTTTCCTCACCTGAGATGGACATTTAGCAGGGTTATACATACTTTGGAGGAAACCAAAGACAGTGAATTCCCTGGAAGAATGGTTGGTTACCCTGTCTTTCCTCAGAGTGTCTTTTTCTGGAGCTCTTGGCTTCTTCTTGGGATAGACTGATGACTCCTCCCACAGGAAAGAATTATCTCCAATAACCTGTATGAAGCCTAATGGAATTTGATGTTTTTATCTATTTTGTTTTATGGCCCTTTTCATGTAGGGAAGTGATTCTATCACTCCTTTATACAGTGGGAGCCTAGGGAAGGGAAATTTATCTGGAGTCAAACTTGCTCAGTATATCTTATCACAGATGAGCCAAGAGGAAGAAATCACAATTGCTCTGCTGGTATTGAGGGGTATTAAGATGTGAATTCTAACCCTGACTGTATATCTCAGTTGGTTAGTTCATTTTCCAGATACACCGAGGTTGTGGGTTCCATCTCTGGTCAGGGCACATACAAGAAAAAACCAATGAATGCATAAATAGGCGGAACAACAAGTCTCTCCCTCTCCCTCTCCCTCTCCCTCTCCCCCTCCCTCTCCCCCTCCCTCTCTCTCTTCTACACCATATCTAAAAAATATGTGAGTTCTAAACTGAACAACAACAATGGCTGGGCTGCTCAGTTAGGGAGCTAGATAGTCCTTCTTCCAACCACCTATATTTTACTGAGCATCTACTTTATGGCAGCTTAAAAAATACAGAGCAGTTATTTGGAAGTCCAAAACAGGTACTCTGGAAGTCCAAAGATAATGAACATATCTTAATCATCTCAGGCTGCCATAACAAAATACCATAGACTAGGTGAATTAAACAGCAAAAATTTATTTTCTTATATTTCTGGAGGTTGGGAGTCCAGGATCAGGGTGCCAACATGATCCAGTTTTGACGGGGGCCTTCTTCCTGGCTTGTAGGTAGCTTCAATTGCATTGTGTAATTACATGACCTGTTCTCAGTGTGTGCTTATGGATATAGAAAGCAAGCTATCTGATGACTCTTCATATAAGGATACTTCTTATAAGGGTTTGCCTTCGTGATCTTATTTAAACTTAATTCCTTCCCAAATGACCCATATTTAAATATCATGACATTAGGGCTTAGAGCTTCAACATATGAATTTTGCAGACACAATTCATTTAGTCCATAGCATGACTTGTCCTGAAAGAGCTCATAGATATATAACTAAACCAACAAATACAACATGATGTGGAACATTCTGTAGGAGAGACAAAATCAAACTGCACAATTATATTAAGGGATTACTTTTCACCTCTTAGATGGACAGAAACCCCAGAAGGAGACATCAAGCAAATAATACCACCATGCCATGCCTAATTACAATGAGAAATTCAATGAGGGGGAGCCAGGATGCTATTTCACAAGGAATAAATCTGGAGCCAGAGAACAAACAGCATGTTTAGACATGCTAAGTTTGAGGAACCAGTGAAATGATATCTGCACATTGTATTACAGAACGAATTTTGATTAATAATCAAGTCCAACAAATAAGGAAACTTGCTCTTGTACCTTCGGACCTCCTCCTCAGTAATGACTTAATAGAACCAAGAGTTGCAAAGGATAGAAAATTCCCTTGAACAATTGTGAATCAACTTTATTAATTTTATGACTAATTTTACTCTTAGACTAGTAGGAGTCTGGGGCCCACAGTTCTTCTGACAGAAATACAGATTGCTGGAATTCCAAGGCTCTCAGATATTGCCTACTAAAACCTCCTTATTTTGTGGTGAAAATCCTCAGTCCAGAGATCAGATCTGTTTAAGTTCATATAGCTGGTTTCTCAGATGTTACACACTTAGTTATGTTTTGTTTGCTTGTTTGTTTGTTTTCATTTACTGTGTGACCTTGAACAGGTTCCTCAAGTCCCCTCTACTTCAGTTTCCTCATTAGTAAACTATGAGTGGTGATAGCATCTATTCCATAGGTGTGCTTGCCACTTCTGCAGACCATTTTAGTGGCACTAGAATTTGTGACCTCTAGCTAAAGTCATCCCTCAAAAGGTCAGCTGATCTGATGAGTAACCATGCAAGCAGGTGAATGGGACCTTTGCTTGTTCAGAAGCAGTTCTAGTAGTAGGACTTCCTTCAGAGCTAACTGAGCTTAGGGAATGCCCAAGCAGCCATATCCATAAAGTTTGGATTATAAGTCTAATCGATGACAGCAGTAATAGCTATCCTATTTTGAGTATCAACCATGTGCCAGGCTCTATGATAGGAACTTTATTCATGGCATGTCTAAGCATAAAATCAGACTTGCAAAGCCAATAGAATCATCCATATTTCACAGAAGAAACTGAAACAAATGAGAAAGCAAACAAATATTTCAATAGATATGACAGGAGTAAATATTCTTCATATATAAAAAGCTCATAAATCAGTAAGAGAAAAATTCAAGAGACAAAAGACACAAGGAGACAATTATAACATTGTACATCATATATATTCTATAAACATTAAAATGTCCAACATGACTGTTAATCGAGATATGCAAATACAAAAGAAACACTCCTCTTCTGGTCCATAAAACTGGAAAGAATTTTAAGCATCATGGTACACATGATTGGCAAAAGAGTGGGGATATGTGTACTCAGACACTAATGTAAAGTACCAACTAGTAAGATTTCTGAAAGTCAGTTTGGCAAATTACATAAAAAGTCTATAAGAATCTATATTATTTGACTCCACATTTCTACTTAAAAACTTATTCTACAGGCATAATGAGAAAAATGCACCCATTTATGATCAAAAGCATTCAACATTATATTAAAAGTCCAATTGGTCAACTAAACTCTGACAAATATATGCAGTATAATACAACTCAATAGTAAAATTATGTTTTTAAAAATATTTTCTACTATATAATAAATGAAAAGCAGGGTACAATACTTTACATCCAACATGTCTCTGATCTTACATTTGTATAGATATGTACTTTATATATTCATGCATATATCTGCATATGCATAGAAAAATACTGAAAGACCACACAAAAAATACTCTAACAAAGTGACCTAATGAAGCTAGGATAACTAGTGATTTTTAAATTTTCTTATTTTTCTGTATTTTCTAAATTTTTTTGAGTGACATGATAATCAGAAAATGCATAGATTTTACCAAAAGGCAGCTTTAAGTTACTGTAAATAAGTTCATATCTCATAACCTAGATGATTTCTACTTCAAGACAATGTGACAACAAAGAGGGAATAGCTGAAGTTTGTTAGTTCCTAAGGAATTTCTCTCATAGACTATATGACATTAGAAGAATAGAAAAGGAAACATTTTATTCTAATTTTCCAAAAAGAGGAGGTGACCTTGGATCTAGTTTAACAATTTTCAACAGACCCTTGGATGCAGACATTGATGGCTTGTAGATAAAATTTAAAGATATCATGAAACTGGGAGGGAAATAAACTATATTGAAGTGTATAAGAACTCATGGTTATTTGAAGGAAAAGCTGCTAAACTGGAAATATGAAGATGAAGTTTCATAAAGTTAGTATAAAGTTCCACACTTAAGTCCAAAAAGTCAATGTTTTTAGGGAAAGACTTGAATTAGTGCATTAAGATGACATAAGCCAAATGGGAAGGACTCTTCCTCACTCCCTGCCCAAGTACTCCTGGAACATTCCCACCTCTACATATTTGCTTCTGCCATGTGCCTTCTGGAAGGCCTTCTTGTCCTGATCTCATCTCTACCACACTGATCCTCTTTTCCTGAAGGACTATTCCACCTTGAAGAGATTCAGCCCATGGCCCAATTAAGGCAGCTGACCAAGGATACTGGTTAACATATGCTCTCTCTCTGCAAGGCTGGAAATCCCTGATTTATATCCTGCACCCCAACAGAGTCTCTGCACAATAGACATCTGTCAGGGAGGGCACAGATGTGGTAGTGCAACCACAGAAATCTGGAAAGGTCATTAAATAGAATAATAGTCCAGAAGGGTATGTATGGTGTTCTATTCCCTATTATCCTGTTTGCTCATACCATACAGGTGCTTGATAATTTATGGCGCAGCAAAAATCCCATTAGAACAGGCCACAACAAGGTTTTCAAATTATGTCACTGTACTGGAATTTGGATTGTTGAAGGTGATTCCAAATGGAAGAACCACTGGACAAAATGTTGGCAGTTTCTACTAGAGTGGAATTTGCCTTGTAATATCATTAGCAGGAACAAGATATGCCTGGTCTTCAAGATGCCTATGGAATGAAGTGATAAATACCTGGAGAAACATAACTACATTATGTAAAAGCTAAATATAGCACTTTAAGTACATAATTAGTGTGTGTATTATGTAGCTAAGGATGACCAATGAATGGGAATATAGCTCCAGAGACTTGGACCCAGAGCAGCATGGTTATGGGTATAGCCAAAAGCAAGGTATTAGATGATGTTAAACACTGGCTATATATTTGTATTTTGTGTATAAACATGACGGACTTTCTTCTATTACCCTGAGGAATCTTTGATAATTCACTTGTGAAATTAAAGGCATCTTATTCAGTTATTTATTAGTCTCTGTAAAATGACTTAGAAATTTGTCCCCGTGAATAATGTTAACCATAATAGTTAATTTACTCCTATTCATTGACAGTAATAAAAATGTACAAGGGGAGGCAGAAACATTATTATTTCTTGCTTGAAGTGCAATTTCATGTAGTGAGAAAAACATGTTAATATGCTACAAAATGCTACAGAAATTTAGTTCTCAAAGGAATGGCAGTATTAAATGTATTCTGACAAGAAGGAGCATCAGAAGGAAAACATTTATCTTCATAAAGTCATTAAATTTACTGAGCAGCATCCCATTCTTCCTGCAATCTGCTGACTCCATTAAAGGTGAAGCTGTGGAACTGGCTCTGTCACATGAGATGCCCCTGCATTTGTGAGAAGGAGGAAGTATGTAGCGCTTTTCCCCTAATAATATATTTCCCCCTGAAAACCAACAAGTTTAAGCTCAGGCACACAAATGGGTGCTCTGTTACCTCTTTCCAAAATAAATAAGTGAGGTACTGACAAGTTGCTTCCTTTCCCCACATCAGATGATTCTTCATGTGAATAAAAGAACAGATTTTGCAAATCCTCATTTTATGACTTCAAGAGACCCTTGGCTCTGCAGGGGGTTTTTTGTTTGTTTGTTTGTTTGTTTGTTTGTTTTTTTCAGGTCTGGGTCAGCATGGTAGCATAAGCAGTTCTGCTTAGCACTTTTTGTATGTGTATTTCTTAATCCAGGTATTCTTAGCCATACATAATGTCATGAATCAGTGTTCCTGAACATCACAGAGAGATAATGGGCTCTGGTTCCTTGTAGTTGTGTTTCTTTTGAATTTTAATAGGTAGGGGTGTCTTTAATGAGCTAAAATCATCAAGAAAAGAAAAGAGACTTCAGAATCAATGCTATTCTACTAGCGTGGACACATGATAGGGAATGAAAACAAACTGAATAGTTTTCAATAAACCAAGAGAATATTTCCCACTCACCTTTTCTTCCCAAGACTTTGCACATAGTTGCTGTTCTAGAAATGAGGACAAGCATCCTATCTGCATTCGCATCATGAGATAATGCAATTCAGCTGCTGTTCAGGAGAGGATGCAATATAAAGCACAGGCTAAAAATATTAAACTAAGAAGAGGTGCTGTAAATAGTTACTTAAAAAATCAAGTGCAAGTTTATCTAGAGAAGAAAATGGCTTTAACTGAACAAAGGCAGCTAAGTCTTCCTCCACACCATGCTGCAAGCCACTGCTGTAGCTATCTAAAGACAAATCCAGAGAAATCAAGCCATTCATTTAGTGACATGAAAACTAGATACTGGCATACATCATTTTACTGTGCTTCGCTTTTTGTGCTTCACAGATGTTGCAATTTTACATATTGTGGGAAAGACCTCCCACCAGCAAAAAGGTTATGACTCTTTATTGCAGTGGTTTAGAAGTGACCCTGCAATATCTTCAAGGTATGACTATAATTGAAGGAAGCTAACTGTAAGCCCCAAGAGGTCAGAGACAATATTGGTCACTATTACAATCCCAGCACCTAGCTCATGGGCAGTGTTCAATAAATATTTGTTAAGTAAAGAAATGAATGGATGAATGCATTGCTCAGTTTTTCTCTGGGATTTTGCAAGCCTAGATGGATGCATTATTAATCCTACCCTCCAAGTTTTATTAGCCTGTCCAAAGGAGATTGCATTTTGTTAGTATGATGGATTCTGAAATATTTGACCAGGCTGATAGAGTTTCCAGTGACCAATTCCCAGAATTCTGATTCTCTATTCTGAGAAAAGACTAATACACCATGTTAAGTATCCATCATGTGCTAATTATTTGACCTGTGTTTTCATTTAATCCTTACAGCAGCACATTTAACAAGTGAGGAATCACAAAAGAGTTAAGTAATTTGACTAAGAGCACAAAGCTAGTAACTGGTGGAATGCATTTGTTCATTTGACAAGTATCCAACATGAGATTCCAACATGCTTGGCCTGTTGTTGGTCCTGGGTTTACCATAGCAAAGAAAACAGCATGCTTTCTGCCTTCATAGAACCAATGGTCTAAAGGTAGATTCTGCCATTAAACAATTAATAATCCAATAATTACCTGGCTACACTAGTGAGAAGTGTTACAAAGAAAAAGTGGTCAGTACTATGAGAACAAATAGCTGTTGGAACTAATCTTATCCTGGATGAGGGTCACAGAGGCTTCCTTGACAAAGTTACATTTGAGTAACACATTTAAGAATCGATGAGAATTAACTAGATAAACAGAACAGAATAGGAGGGTATTCCATGCAAAAGAATAATGTGTATGTCCTGGCTGGGTGGCTCAGTTGATTGGAGCATTGTCCCATACACCAAAAGATTGAGGGCACAAACCTAGGTTGTAGGTTTGTTTCCTGGTCAGGAAATATATGTATGGGAAGCAACTGATCAATGTTTCTCCTCTCTCTCTCTCTCTCTCCCTCTCTCATCCTCTGTTCCTGTCTCCTTTTTGCACATGGGACATTTTCAAAGATAGACCACATATTGGGACTAAGGCAAAGTCTCTTCAAATTCAAGAAGATTGAAATCATATCAAGTATCTTCTCAGACCACAATGGCATAAAATTAGAAATCAATTACAATAAAAACAATGGAAAAAATCGAACACTTGGAGGCTAAATAGCATGCTATTAAACAATGACTGGGTTTCCAAAGAGATCTAAAAATAAAGAAAAAGCATCCTGGTAACAAAAGACAATGAAAACACAATAAACACAATCTAAAATCTATGGGACACAGTGAAAGCAGCCCTGAGAGGGAAGTTCATAGCTCTACAGGCTTACCTCAAAAAAAAAAATAATAAAAAAATGGTAATAAATTATCTAACCATACATTAGAGCAGAAGGAAGGAAATAATAAAGATCAGAGAAGAAATCAATGATTTAAAGACAAAAAAGCAATACAAAAGATCAATAAAACCAAGAACTGATTCTTTGAAAGGATAAATAAGATTGCTGAACCTCTATCCAGACTCATCAAAAGACAAGGAGAGAAGATCAAAATAAACAAAATCAGAAATTAAAGAGGTGAAGTAACAACAAAGATCACAGATATACAAAGGATTATTAAAAAAATATATATGAACAATTCTACTCCAATCAACTGGACAACCTAGATGAAGTGGGCATATTCCCTTATAAGTCTCAATCAGAAAGAATAAAAGAACCTGAATAAGCTGATAACTACAGATGAAATTGAAGCAGTAATCAAAAATCTTTCACAAACAAAAGCCTTGGGCCAGGCAGCTTCACAGAGGAGTTTTACCAAACACTGAAAGAAGAACTAAAACACATTCTTCTTAGACTACTCCAAAAAATTGAAGAGGACAGCACACTTCCAAGCTTTTTCTATGAAACCAGCATTACCCTATTTTCAAAACCAGATAAAAACACAACAAAAAAGAGAACTTCAGGCCAATATCTCTGATGAACATAGATGCTAAAATTTTAGCTCAACAAAATTCTAGCAAATCAGATCCAGCATTACATTAGAAAGCTCATACACCATGACCAAGTGGGATTTATTCCAGGGATGCAAGGATTGTACAATATCTGCAAATCAATAAATGTGATATATCACATTAACAAATTAAGAGACAAAAATCACATAAAAATATCAATCGATGCAGAAAAAGTATTGGACAAAATCCATCACTCTTTCTTTATTTCTTTCTTTTTCCTTTTTTAATTTATTTTTTTCTTTATGAAGAGCCTGCAACCAAGGTATGTGCTCTTGACTGGAATCAAACTCAGAACCCTTTGGTTCACAGGTTGATGCTCTATCCACTGAGCAAAACTGGCTAGGGCTAAATATATATATATATATATAATTTTTTTTCAATTCTTTTAGAGATTCATAAGGAAATATTTATGGATTGCCTCATACAACATTTGGGACTTGCTTTAACATAATATGGGAGAACCCTGGCTGATGTGGTTCAGCTGCTTGAAGTGACACCCCATAAACAAAAGTATAGCACATCTGATTCCCGGTCAGGGCATATGCCCACATTATGAGTTCCATCCCTATTCGCAGCACATGCAGGAGGCAGGCAGTAGATGTTTCTCTCTCACATTGATCCCTATCTATCTATCTATCTATCTCTAAATCTATCTCTATCTCTATATTTCTATCATCTCTATCTCTCTCTCTCTCTTCCTTTCTTTAAAATAAATTAAAATAATAATAATATGGGGATGCTGAAGTAGATGTGGCTAGAGATGCAAAAATACTGGTCCTGAGTTGATAATTATTGAAGCTGGGTGTTGGATATGTAGTAGTTTAGCAAACTATTCGGTCTATTTTGTATACTAGAGGCCTGGTGCATGAATTCATGCATGGGTGGGGTCCAGATGGCCTTTCCTGATTGGGGCCAATGGGGCTGGGCCAGCTAGGGAGAGGGGCCATGGGCAGTTAGTGGGCCAGCCCCACCCCCTGGTCAAATTCCTGGTTTAACTCCTGGTCGAACTCCTGGTCAAGGGAACAATTTTCATATTAGCCTTTTATTATATAGAATTTTTATTTTTCTATATTTTAAAAATAAAGGTAGAGCTGTCAGAAGTTAATTGGTAGAGAAGAAGGTGGCAAAGAGAAAGTCCCTTCAGAATGGAATATTACTGTATGCAAGGAGGCTGCCACTGTTATGAGGATCTGCCTCCAGGCATATCCTGCTATTTGATCTTCAGGGGCATAAAAAGCCTTCCCTTATAGATCTTTAATGTCCTTATACAACTCCAATTCCCATCCTCAATGGCCTCAAGCTTTTCAGCAGAACCCCTTATTCTTAAAACGATGAAGATAAACTTCTCTGAAAGTGCCTCTTTACTCAGAAGAGAATCTGAAACACAGTTTAATGCTGCTATAAGTTTTTAATTATTCAATTTAGGTTGATTTAGCTATTTTAATGAATAGTTTTATTATGTTTCTGGCCTGAGGATTTAAGCATAAAGCATAATTCTAAAATTCAGATGTTCTTGCAGCCATATTTCTTTAGCATTTTAATATTTGCAGAGAATGTTCCAATCAAAGTTATTTGTTACAGATTACACTGAGAGATGACAGCAGTGATAGTTTTATAGAAAAAGCCTTGAATGAGATATCAGAAGTCTTGGATTTAAATTTTTCAACTTATTGTCTAGGCGAACTTGGGCAAACATCTTGATTAATGTAAGCCTATGTTTTTTTTTATCTGTAACATAGTTATAATGAGCCTGACTGAAACAACTGTTTTAAGAATTAAGAACCAAATTTAATAATATGTGAACATACTTTCTAAACAGTAAAGACTTGTACTACTTTATACAAGTGAAAAATATACAAGAATGTGAAAATACAAATTACTAGTATTTAATGTATAAACATACTGAGCTTTCACCATATACTTAGGCAGAACTCTTTATTCCTTATTTCTTAGAGCCTGCTTATGTCTGCAATGTCTGTGGAAAACATAAGGGAACCACCACATAGCCACAGTACAAGCCACAGAGGACCCTAAGCACATACTGTAACAGGATAGCAAGAAGCTAGGAGAATTCCTGGTCAGGAGGCATAGGGAAACTGAGATAAGAAACTTAAACAAGGCCAAAGAGTTTAGGCAATCTGTAGCCAGCTTGTAAATAGTAACCTTTATCTTTCCCAACCAAAGACACTTGAGAACAAATGGTTAATGTGTCTCCTTCCTAACCAAAGAATGCAGGAAAGAAAATGGAAAGGGGGAAGGAAACAATGGAGAGTTTTACCTCACCTGCTAAACAGAAAAGAAAAAAAAGTCTCCCATTTTGGGAAAGGGTGAAAGAGGGAGAGCATTTATCTCAGGCCTTAAACAGAAAAGCCAGAAGTCTTGGAACTTGTCAAGATAAAATCACCAAATGCTTCTCATAAATTTTGGGAAAGCCATAAAAAAGTAAAAGGGAGACCTTGAGATCTAGTCTGTACTAAGATATCTGACAGAGAAATTTTAAAACCTGCAGACAGAAGAGTATAAAAGGCGAAAGTTCTACCAGGTGGGACTCCTGAGATTAGCCGAGAGCCCATCTGTGCTTCATACACCAGATGTAGATAGATTTGTTTGCCTTGCTTCTTTGATAAATGTACTTGCTTTACTTCTTTAATAAATCGACTTTATTACAACACAACCATCCAATGTCACTTGTTTGAAGTCTTTCCTATGAGACTGACAGGAACTGAAGAAGAAACAGTCCTCTCCATCCAATTCAGGGGGCTGTCTGATAAGGACTTTCTGGTGTCCCAGGTGCCTGTAACAATACTTACTACACAAGAATGAAGTGGCATGCTTTCCACTGCCCTTTCCCCCATCCAAACTGTATTAAGCTTCTAATTTTAAGGGCCTCTGAATGTTACTGCATCCCATCATCCAGACAGATCACACAAGTTCAGTGCATGGCCTCCTTCAGATAGTGTCTTCCCTGAGCCTATGTGCATTCATGATATCATCTGACAGCATCTTAGATGATGATTTAAAATTACTCACATTTCAATTCCAGTAAATTTTATAGACTTGAAACCCCTGCTCCCTTTAGTAGAAATTGATCTTAGTATGGATCATAGATACATGATTTCTCCCTTAATTTTTAGAGATTGGTTATTAGAGCAGGAGTGCTGTTAGTTTCTAGGTTTCTCTTATCATTTTCAGTTTCATCGAAGACTGAGAAGGTGTCTAGGCAGAAAGACCAGATATGTTTCACAGCCAAAGCCAATGGCAGATGGGATTATGGGTAAAATTGGACTAGTCCCAGTTGGAGCAAACAACTGGCATAATAAATAGAAAAAGTGTGGCACAAGTAATAACACTGGTAAAAGTGAGAAAAGTTCAAGGAAGCCAGAAGCAGCAGGTCCAGTATAAGTCCAGGTTTCTGTTTACCATAAAGAGAGGAGCAGGCAGTCGATTCAAGATGGTGGCCAATGGGATAGCAAACTGCAAAATAGTGTGTGAGTGAGAGAGCTAAAGAAGGGTGAGTAGACGTGTGGGGTGAGTCTGTATTTGTGAGTGAGAGACAGTTATATTCCACAGGACTGTTGGGGACCAGCAGATCAGGCTCCCCTGGCTGGGCAGCCTCTACTGCTGCTGAAATATCTCCTGGAGCTGCTGGCTCTGCTGCAAAGAACACACCATCTTGAAGGAGAGAGCATCTGTGATCAGAATCCCAGCCTTACCTTCAACTGGGGAGACCTTGAATTCCTCCTGGGACCATACAACCACAATGCCCAGGGACCAGCTGCCTCAGCTGCACACCCATGAACACCGAGACTCCAGCCTCCCCAGCCACCGGCACCTAATAAGTTTGCCGATGGGAGACAAGGTGGTGGGGTAATACACAGACGGGTTCTGTGCCTTCTCACAAAGCAGATAGAAGAAACAGCTGAATTGAATAACACCCAACCAGAATTGGCAAATTAAACACAGCTGGTGAAGCAATCTGTGGATGGAAAGGTCAGAGATCACCCAAAACATTAAAAAAAAAACAAAAAAAAAACACTTCTGGAGTATATCAAGGGAGAGATTGACAGCAATACAGTCATAGTAGGGGACTTAATAACCCCACTAACATCACTGGATAAATCCTCCAAACAAACAAACAAAAAAATCAGCATAGAAACATCAGTTCTAAATGATTCACTAGATTGGATGACATTAATTGACATCTTCAGAACATTTCATCCCAAAGCCACAGAATATACATTCTTCACTGCAAGGAACCAGTTCCAGCATGTCATAATTACAAGAATTTCATCAAAAGGTTGGTAAAGCTTGGGGGACTCAACAAGGGTTGGGCTACATATGTAGTTTACCTTTTGGAATGGCTAAAAAGCATTTCCCCAAATGAATAGGACATTTCCCCAAACATAAAGATTTGTATATATTATTATTTGCTGCCAAACAGCTCAGGGCATCTTAATCTGCATATTATTGCCTCCTATTGACCAAACATCTGAACAGCTGTAGGCTATTCCCCAATCTGACAATGCATCTGTAAATCCTACCCTTTAAAACCCTACCCTTTGAAGTGTATTATCTCTACCTTGCCTTAGGACAAATTGTGTCAATAAATAGCATAGGGTCCTGAATCATGAGGAAGTCTTTAGCTCATTTAGCTAAAGCTCCTCTGACATCCAATGCTTTTCAAAATTAACTTTCATCCTTGGATTCCTTATTGAATCTACGTGCAGCTCCTTTCTCCAGATTGCAGCACCCTTTGTAATGCTGGGACAAGAACCCCAGCATTAATGGCACCCAACATGGGGCACCAATATTAATAGCCACCCGCATTAGGGCTAAACCCTTTTAACACCAAAATTAAATGTGCTTCTGGAGGAAGAAGGATTCGCCTGAGCAGAAACATCAGTATGGTGTAAAGTTAACTTTGCATAGTGCCCATGTCAGCTTCGGAACCCAGTGGATCTGTAAGTGCATGAGTTATACTTTGTGTTTAAGTCAGATTATAATGGGGAATAATTTGGTCAATAGGCAAAATTATAAAGAAATTGGAATATATAAAGGTACCTTTTTAAATCAGGCTGAAAAAAGAGTGCCATGGTCATCTTTAATGTGATTTCTTGTTCAAATTAAGATCCTAATTTGTTTTGAGAATCTAAAATCTGTAATAAGAAATGAAACCCTGCTGCCAAAACCACCTCAGGCGCTATCAGCTGTCCCACAGAAAGATTACTTAAATCTTTGTTTAAAAATTACCAAAGAACATCTTATGATAACCAAATTTTGGCTAAGACAAGCTTAAGTGCTGGTTATTCCTTTGGAAAGCAAAAGAGGAAAAATTTTAAATCTGTCTTTATCTATTAAGCATGAAAAGAAACAGCCAGGTCTGTTACTGATGCTTCCCCCACAAATCAAGCAGCTAGGCCAAAATCTTGTTTCACTAGCCAAAAAGAGTTTCTCTGTCCCTCCAACCTCCCAGCAGCAAACTCAAAGAAAAAAATGTGGCTCCTTTGAAATCAGGCTTGCAGTGGGAACTTCTCAGTACAAAGATTGTGGTAATTTACATTTGAATAGACTAAACCTGTTTTGCCATCCAGAAATGGGTTTTCCAGAGACACTGGCAACAAAAACGTAAAGTTTATATCAAATGATAAAAAATTTGTTCAATAATCTGAATTTGCCTTAAAAAAATCTAAAGGACAGAATTGAATCTATTAATTAATTATGTCTTATATTTTTGAAATTTAGTCTTTAAATATAAAGTGTTATTAATCATAGAAATGCAAAATACTTGACTTGCCAGCTCTAAAAGTTCAAGGTTCAAATTAAATTGGGAAAAATTACATAGTTGTGGTAATTAAATGCCTAAAGTAGGGGTGTCGAACTCAATCAGAGAAGGGGCCAAAATCTAAAATCCAGCCTAAATCGCGGGCCAAATGGTTTACTGAACAGTCATAAACTGTCATTGTGATGGAAACGCAGCGGAGTGCAATGATGACAGCGCGGTGCGGGCCACATTGCAAGGCCTGGAGGGACGGATTTGGCCCGCGGGCCATGTGTTTGACACATGTGGCCTAAAGTATAGATAGTTATTTTTGAAGAAAATAAAATGTTATGTTTTCTTGGATAATTAGGAATTCAAAATATGTTGTTTATTGGTCTAGTTAAATAAAGATTAATTCTGTGATCTCAACAAAAATTTTAATACAAAAACTAGTTAAATTTTAATTTATATCTTAAGGTAATTATAAAAAATATTATAATCTTTAATTCACATATAGATATTTGTTTGATCATTTTTACAAGTTAAAATTTCAAGGCTTTAGACAAGGGATAATTTTAAGACATTTTGATGGGCCCTGAAATGTTTTCAAGAAGTTTTTCTCGCCCTAACTGGTTTGGCTCAGTGGATAGAGCATCAGCTTATGAGATAAAGGGTCCTAGGTTCGATTCCAGTCAAGGGCATGTACCTTGGTTGCAGGCACATCCCCAGTAGGAGGTGTACAAGAGGCAGCTAAATCAATGTTTCTCTCCCACTGATGTTTCTAGCTATCTATCCTTCTCCCTTACTCTCTGAAAAACAATAAAATCAATAAAATATATTTTTTAAAAAGAAGTTATTCTCTCTTCTTAAAGGAAATATTTTTAAATTTAACTGATTTGATACTTCTCAAGTGCACATGGGTCATTTTCAAAGATAATCCACATATTGGGGCACAGGCAAAGTCTCTTCAAATTCAAGAAGATAGAAATCATATCAAGCATTCAGATCACAATGGCATGAAATTAGAAATCAACTACAATAAAAACAATTAAAAAATCAATCACCTGGAGGCTAAATAGCATGCTTTTAAACAATTATTGGGTTACCAAAGAGATCAGAGAAGAAATAAAAAGCATCATAGCAACAAATGACAATGAAAACACAACAATAAAAAACCTATAGGACACAATGAAAGCAGTCTTGAAAAGGAAGTTCATAGCTCTACAGGCCTACCTCACAAAACAAGAAAAAAAATGGTAATAACTTATCTAACTCTAAAACTCAAATAGTTAGAAAGAGAGCAACAAGAAAAGCCAAGCCTAAGCAGAAGGTAGGAAATAAAGATCAGAATAGAAATAAATGAGCTACAGACAAAAAATAAAATAAAATACAAAAGATCACTAAAGTCAAGAGCTAGTTCTTTGAAAGGATAAACAAGATTGATGAACCTCTAGCCAGTCTCACCAAGAAGCAAAAAAAAAGTGGAACTAAATAAACAAAATCAGAAATGAAAGAGGTGAGGTAACAACAGATCCCACAGAAATACAAAGGATTATGAAAAAAAAATACTATGAACAACTCTATTCCAACAAAATGGATAACCTAGATGAAATTGACATATTTTAGAAAAATACAAGTTCCCAAAACTCAATCAGGAAGAATACAAAAATCAGAATAGGCCAATAACCACCAAAAAAATTGAAGCAGTGATCAAAAATCTTCCAGGAAGCAAATGCCTTGATCCAGATGGCTTTACAGAGGAGCTCTACCAAGAATTCAAAGAAGAACTAAGACCTATTCTCCTCAGACTATTCCAAAAAATCCAAGAGGAAGGCACACTTCCAAGCTATCCCAGCTTGTTTTTTCATTTCTATCCTCCAAGCTCTTTCTATGAAGTCAGCATTACCCTAATTCTCAAACCAGATAAAGACACCACGAGAGAGAGAGAGAGAGAGAGAGAGAGAGAGAGAGAGAGAGAGAGAGAGAGAGAACTATAGGCCAATATCCTTAATAAGCACAAAATCCTCATAAAATTCTAGCAAATCAGATATAGCATTACATTAGAAAGATCATACATCATGACCAAGTAATATTTATTCTGGGGATGCATGGATGGTACAATATCCACAAATAAATAAATGTGATACATCACATAGGCAAATTGGGTGACAAAAATCAAATAATCATATTAATTGATGCAGAAAAAGCATTTGACAAAATCCAGCACCCTTTTTTGATAAAAACGCTCAGCAAAGTGGGAATAGAGGGATCATACCTCAATATAATAAAAGCCTTATATGAAAAGCCTACAGCCAGCATCATATTCAATGGGCAAAAACTAAGCTCATTTCCCCTAAGAAAAGCAGCAAGACAGGGATGCCCACTTTTACCACTCTTGTGTGCCATAATACTAGAAGCGCTAGCCATAATGATCAGACAAGAAGAAATCAAAGGCATCCAAATTGGAAAAGAAGATATAAAACTGTTCTTATTCTCAGATGACATGATATTGTAAATAGAAAAACCCAAATACTGCATAAAAAAACTACTAAACCTAATAAATAAATTCACCAATGTATCAGGATACAAAACTAACACCCAGAAATCTATGGCCTTTTTATACACCAAAAATGTACTCACAGAAAGAGAAACTAAAAAAAAAAAAAAAAAAAAAAAAAAAAAAAAAAAAAAAAATCCCACTTACCATTGCACCAAAAAATTAAGACACCTAGAAATAAACTTAACTAAGGAGGTAAAAGACCTGTACTCGGAAAACTAAATTGAAAAAATTATTTTTAGTATGTAACAATGCTACAAAGGACTTTGAAAAAAAGAGATAGAGGAAGACATAAACAAATGGGAGAACATACCATGTTCATGGATTGGTAAAATCAACATCATTAAAATGTTCATGCTACCCAAAGGAATCTATAGATTCAATGAAATCCCATTAAAATACTAATGGCATATTTCAAAGATCTAGAACAAGTTTTTCAAAAATTCATCTGGAATAAAGAAAAGACCCCAAATAACCATGGCAATCCTGAGAAAGAAGAACAAAGTCGGAGGGATAACAATACATTACCAAGCAATGGTTCTCAAAACTGCCTGGTACTGGAACAAGAATAGACATATAGACTAATAGAACAGAACAGAGAACCCTAAAATCAACCCAAGCCATTATGCTCAATTAATATTTGGCAAAAGAGGCAAGAGCATACAATGGAGTCATGGCAATCTCTTCAATAAATGGTGCTGGGAAATTTTGTCAGATACATGTAAAAAAAAATGAAACTAGAACATCAACTTACACCATACACAAAAACAAACTCAAAATGGCTAAAGGACTCTAATGTAAGATGGGAAACCATAAAAACCCTACAAGACTCCATATGCAGCAAAATAGCAGACATATTTTGTAAATCAATATCTTTACTGTCACAGCTCCTAGGGCTATGGAGACTAAGGAGAAAATAAACAAATGGGACTACATCAAAATAAAAAGCTTCTGTACAGCAAAAGAAACCATCAACAAAACAACAAGAAAGCCCACTGCAAGAGAGAACATATTTGCCCATGCTGTTTCAAATAAGGGTTTAATCTCCAAAATTTACAAAGAACTCATGCAACTTAACAAAAGGAGGATAAATGATCCAATAAAAAAAAAATAATGGGCAAAGGACCTAAGTAGACACTTTTCAAAAGACACTTTTCAAAAAAAGGCTGAGAGATATGTAAAAACATGCTCAAAGTCACTAGTCATCTGAGAGATTCAAATAAAAACATCAATGAGGTATCATCTCATACCTGTCAGAATGGCTATCATCAACAAAGGACAAGTGCTGGAGAGGATGTGGAGAAAAAGGAACTCTCCTGCACTGCTGGTGGGAATGCAGACTGGTGCAGCCACTGTAGAGAATAGTATGGAGTTTCCTCAAAAAGCTAAAAAAGGAACTCATTTGACCCAGTAATTCCACTTCTGGGAATATATCCTAAGAAACCATAAACACCAATCAGAAAGTATATACACACCCCTATGTTCATAGCAACACAATTTACAATAGCTAAAATTTGGAAACAGCCTAAGTGCCCATCAGCAGATGAGTAGATTAAAAACCTGTGCTATAGCTACACAATGGAACACTATGCCGCTATAAAAAAGAAGGAACTTTTTACCATTTGCAACAGTATGGATGGAACTGGAGAGCATTATGCTAAGTGAAATAAGTCAGTTGGAAAAAGATAAATATCACATGATCTCACTCATATGTGGGACATAATGATCAACATAAACTGATGAACAAAAATAGATCCAGAGATAAATGGCAGGGGAAGTGGAGGGAGGAGGGTAGAGAGCACCCAAAGGACTTGTATGCATGCATATTAGCATAACCAATGGATACAGACACTGGGATGGTGGGGGCTTGCAGGGGGTGGGAATAGCCTGGGCGGGTGGTTAATCGCAGAAAAAGGAGACATTTGTAAAACTTCAGTCAATAAAAAAGGAGACAGAGATAGGTGCAGGAAGATATTCAAATATCCTGGCTAGCTTTTGAAAGCTGCTTAGACCAAGAATATGCTCTGACTGTTGCCTCAGAGCTTCACTATTACTCATTCAACAATCAGTTTTGATTGCCTCTGCTATGCTGGATCACCACCCCCAAGTCACTTTTCAAGCTGATGTTGGATCACATCTGGCTTGGCTTAGAGCTTCAAGATGCCTCAAAAATAAAATGATGTCCTAACTGGTTTGGCTCAGTGGATAGCGCATTGGCCTGTGTACTGACACGTCCCAAGTTCAATTCCGGTCAAGGGCATGTACCTTGATTGCAGGCACATTCCCACTAGGGGGTGTGCAGGAGGCAGTTGATCGATGTTTCTCTCTCACCGATATTTCTAACTCTTTATATCTTTCCCTTCCTCTCTGTAAAAAATCAATAAAATATATTTTAAAAAATAAATAAATAAGTAAATACATGAAAAAATAAAATGACCTAGAAAGGCATAAAACAAAAGGGCAAATATATCTAAAAATGTGAAGTAAACTTTATTGGTACTATTTCTAACAAAGTACCTAGAATTCAAAGCAACAAAATTAAGCAGAATAAAGTAAGATTTTAAATAAATAAAAGGTAAATCCACCTGAAGTAAATACAGTCATGAACCTAAACACACCAAACAATCTACCATAGAAATTTATAAGGCAAAAATTCTAGAATAGGTGAAGATGAAGCCAGAAAAATAGATTGGACTCACGTGGTGGAAGGCCTTCAATACTTCTATATCTGAAGGAACCTGTATCATCTAGGGGACAGGAAACCAAACAACCTCTCTGCTCTTTGGTTGTATGTTATATTTTTTCTACTTGGCTGAAGCTTTGTCTTTAAGCAACCTGAGGAAACTTACCCCCAGTGTCACCTATTGTGGATACAGAGGACACACAGTACATGCTTACTACTCTAAAATGAGTGGGGATGATCTCCACAACCTTTGTTCCCCCATCCAAATTCGCCTTACTATGGAAAACACAGATAAGTGTCCATTTGCTAGATCATGCCTCTTACTACCCCAAATCCACTATGGGATCTTCCTCCCACCTATAAGCCCCTAAATGATTAATAGTAGTACTTGTGGGAAATGAATCACACCCTACCTTCTGACCTATCCCCTTGCAAATTATCTATTTGAACTATTGTTAAAGTCTTGCCTTGCCATTTCACTTTTCACAAAGTTATGTTTATCTCCCTAACTTAGCTATACAGTTCAGAGGTCTGACATGGCCTGAGTTCTTTGCACAGAGTGGTGTTGTTACAGAGTTCCTGAACAATCAAACAATGCAGGAGAATTTGGAGAGACTCACTTTATTCTTCGGGCGATGGGCTTAGAGAAAATGAATTCAAATTCTAAGCAAGGCTACAAGCAGATCTTCCCTTTTTATTAAAGAGCCAACCCTATGTGCACTTAGTGGTTATCTCGATGCTGGCCTTGAAAACAATACAGTTCTATCCAATTAAAAAATGCACCTGGCATGGCATTGAGATTATGGGCATATGTAGTCTCCGGCCTACAAGGTCATACAGCTAAGTTTATCTTCATCATTATTCAAACAGGCTAAAGCAAACTAGAAAGCAATATTTTATCTAAGAAAAACAGCAGAAAATTCCAAACAGCAGTTTTTTACAAAATAGGGGTTTTCTTTCTCATTGTCACTATCTGGCTGTAACAAATGCATACCTTCTCAGGGTGCTTTTTGAAGAAGAGGACTCTGGAGCAGTGGGTGGATGGGCCTGAGGGTCAAGAAACTTCCTCTGATTAGATTTGCTATGGCCATCCAAGGTAGGGTAAGGACATAGTTGTGCCTGTGCTACAAAATAGGCATAGAAAGGAATTCAATAGGAATGAATTCTCTGGAAGAATCAGCAGAGCTGAATGGGCTCAGAGGACTAAGAAAAAATCAAGGATATCTCCAGCTGAGCTGTCTACCCCACCCCAAATTGCCTAGGGACAGTTCTCTGCTGCTTGAACAAGGCCCTTCTAAGCTGGACTTCCTATGTGCCCCCAGGCAAAAGCAATGGTTCTTTCCCAGATCATTCAGTTTGGATAGTTCCATGAAAGGCATATTGGAAAATAGAAAACCACAGGGAATTAGGAGTCAGAAAAACTGGGTTAGTAGCTTTGTAACCTTTGGCAAATTATTTCCCACCTCTGGGCTCAAATATCCCTCTCTACAAAATGGCAATAAAATGGTAATACATTTTACACAAAAGGTTGTTGCCAGTGTTAAGTATCATTCATCATAAGCAGACACTCAAGAAGCAGAAATCATTATTGTTACCATTCTATGTTGTAGTAAATTTAGACAAAGAAAAGTCTAGAAAGGGAGGCAATAAACATAGGATTGCTGGGAGCCTACCCCACCCAAAACACATCAGTACACACATCCATTGTCTCACAGACCTCCCAGGGCTTGCCTAAGGCCTAAGCAAAGCCCCTTCCCATATACCTGTTGCATAGTTGAGGCTCATAATTGCTCAAAATGTCCCCAAGGATACTCATCAGAGGTTGAGCTTTCCTTCCTTCCAGGCAGGCCAGGAGCCTGCATCTTATTCTAACACTGATTAACATCACTTGGAAAAATGCATGATTTTGTTCCTTGTTAATGTGCAGAGTATCCCTTGCTAGGTGGGAACAATTCAATGTGCAGCTGAATTTCAATCCTTGAGCCAATTCAATCTGCTTTCCTCTTGAAACTACAACCATACAATGTGCTTGAACTCTGCCAGGAGCCTGCTAGCACCACAGCACATCTTTGTGCAGGATTCAAAGAATCAATAACCCAAGCCCCTTTTGTGTGTACAGTGCTTTCCAGTTTCTAAGGTACTTTCACAATTATTATCACATTTAATCCTCTGAATAGCACTGTGAACTAGAAATGAATAAACCCATTTTACAGAAGACTGTGGGCTCATGGAGATAAAGTAATTCAACTAAGGTCCCTCTCACACATATACCCAAACCCTAGTAGTTTTTGTTAATGGAAAAAAAACATTGAAACCTGTAAAGAATTTTTGTGAGTTTATTTGAGCCAAACTGTTGACATATGCCAGAAAGCAGAACCTCAACTGATTGAGATAATGCGCCTGTGAATGCATTTTTATACATTGCAATCAAAGGAAAGGGACCTAGGTGAGTTACATGAATCATTGGTGTTTGATTAGGGAGGTGGGACAGAGCAAAGCTGGGAAACCTCTGGGATAGGGTAAAAGGTGAAATGATGGACATGTGCTTCTTTTACAGAGATGGATACAGGATACTTTAAAGTAATTAACAGTTGACAATTAACTTGATAACAATAACAATGAGGGAATGTCTCAGGGCCATTTGTTGTGCCCTGAGGGGTCAGGGGTAAAAAGGAAGTTACAAGTTACCCAGACATCTCACAGATATGTTATTTTAGAGGCAAAAAGGCCAATGGGCTTACTAAAGAAGATCTAAGTTGATCTTTGTCAGGTGAAATATCGGTCTAGGACATGACTACCCACTATAACCTGTTTGTAGTTAGATATTTAATTTTCAAACCATCTTTTGTAGTTATTTTAGGTCTCTGAGTTTGCAAGACTGTCACGCAGGCCTCCCCAGAGCTTGTCAGATTGGCATATGGCTCTTTTTGTTCATATTTTCAAGCTGAAATTTAAAGGAGCATGGACTCCACACTCCATAATTCTTCTACCCCAACCTGCTACCTCTTGTTACATCTTTCTTTCTTCTTAAACATCCAGAAAGCAATCTCCATCATTCTCTAATTTAGTCTCCTTTTCTTTAGCTCCTGCTCACCTAATGAGTTTTATGGCCATAGAGTCAATCCAAGCCTTCAGGCCAGAAAGATGAAGATGCTTACAAGTAGTGACCCAGCAGCTTCTGTTTTTAAGAGTTTAATTTCAAAGAAAAGGGACCTCACTTAACTAAATTTCCTTTTTTATTTTTTTCTAGCTATTAAAGAACTTGCATATCTAATAAATATTTAATAGGAATTCCCCTCCAGCTGAATTCAGGCCTCTCAGCATCTCATTACCATGTCTTAGAATAGGATTCTCATTGTCACTTGTTTAATTATGCTAAGAAAGAGTTGAATCGTATGGCTGTTGGGACCACAAAGCATTAAATTCACTTGGCAAGACTTTGGATATCTCATTATGATCCTCATTTAGCACTTCTAATGGAGTTATTTTTTTTTCTCCAACACTGACTTGGGAAAGGCTTGCTCAGTGTAGCTAAGTGCTTTCCTAAACCTTGGACAACTTTGCACTGTGCCAAAAAAGATCAGAAGTCACTTCACACATCATTTGCACTCCCAAGTACACCAGCTACCCAATGAGCAATAACGTAAAGTTCTAGAGAAACAGGTGGAGAAATTGGACTGAGACATTTTTCAGATCAGGCAGTATGGTCCCATCTGATGTTTGAATCCCTTCTGCAGCAGCAGGATCCAGGGCTCATCCAGTCCCTGCTTGGATTTCTTCAATGTCAGGAAACTCACTTCTCCCTAAGGCAGCTGCCTCCCTCTTTAGAAGACTCAGTAAGTTCTTCATTGCTATTGTTATATTGTAAATCAGAAGATGCCTTAATCAATAAGCCAAATTTATTTGGAGTCTGTTTCGATAGCACTAGTGGGCCCAGAAGAAATCTTGCTTCTCAAATTCTGGGGCCCAATAGGGTGGAAGTCTCCCTTTTTTATGTTTTTCAACTCTTTGTTTTCCAAATTTGCAATGAGACTTCCAGACTTTCTGAGAAAAAGTACTGTGTGTTAGAAAGGCCGTGAGACCATATCCCAAGGCTTGGCCTGGTGCCAATATTGACAACTCTGTCTGGAGCATAGTTCATGTCCTCTCTGGAATGGGAGTAGTCTTATTTTTTTCCTATTCTTTAAGCAAGCAAATATTTACAGAAGCCAGAATAGCAGAGTTAAAATTTTAAACAGCAGTTTTTACCCAAGATAGAGGTTACTATGCTTCACTTTTAGTCACTTGCCCTCTTCTTATACTTTAGGTGCTCTGTTTGTTTTGATAAAGAAATATCTCTCTTTTAGAAGAGCCTTTTTCAATGTGTAGTTTCCTCCCATGGCCTCTCTAAATCTTCTCTCTTGGGTATGCATCCCCATGTCCTTCACTCTTCATATGACACAATTTCCAGTCACTTCCTCATTCAAATAATACTTTTCTATTTTCCTCCCCATCTCCCTCTCTCCATTTCTCCCCTCTCTTACTTATTTTCTTCTTGAGGGCTTATCCTAGAGCAATGAGCACAGCAAACATGGCCCCTGACCTCCTAGAGCTTAGAGTCTAGTACACAGACAAGCAAGCACAGAGACATGTATCCTAATAACACAGGTGTTATGTGAGTGACAATGAAGGAGCAGCATCTGATATTTATAGAATGCTGACTCTGTGCCCACTTTTTGCTAGATATATTCCATGGGTTACGTCACTTATTTCTAACAACACCCCCATTCTACAGAGGAGAAAACTGAGGCACACAGAAGTTAATTTACCCAAGATCACATGGTAAGTAGCAGATAGAGGATGTGGACCCATTTCCGGAACCTAGATTTGGATTCAATACCTTAAGAGTCCTCTGACCAGTCAAGAAAGAGCACATTAGTCCGCTTCTCCTTGAACACTCCTTTTGAGTTCCTCTTTCTTCTCTTAGGAGCATGACTACTCCATATGCTGAATTTTATAAATGTACTAACCACCAACCCAGAGATGCTGCTTGCTTATCTATTGCTCATCTGAGTGGTCTCTCACTGAACTGCCTCCCTACCCTGAATTGGAAAAGCGTTGCTCAGTGTATTTCCTTAAGCCTTGTACAACTTTACACTATGCTAGAAAATATCAAAAGTCACTTCACACATTGTTTGTACATCCAAGAAACCAGTCACCCAATGAGCAGATGACATAAAGCCATGGAGAAATAATTGGGGCAGTTGACACTCCCCAAACTTTCCCCTCAGCAAAGTTCCAACCAGGCCCTTGATCTCAGACCCAAAAGCCTTCAAGACCAGGATTTGGCAAAAGAGAACTGAATCCTGGAAGAATGAACTATACAGAGTTCCCAATAGCTCCCTAGATGCTCCCTAGCATCCCTGAGCCTTATTCTGGGGAAAAACCCATTTCTTCTGCCAATGAATGAAATAGACATAAGAGTACTTAGCACATGTTCAACCCTATGCAAACAGTGTATTTTATTTCTGTCTCTTCCATAGTAGAGAGGAAGGCCAATAGGTTAATTAAAAGGTGTGTAACCCAAGGAAGAACCAAGATGGCAGGATACATAAACACCTGTACTTGCTGCCTCTCACAACCACATCAAAATTACAACAAAATATAGAAAAAGTATCATTCAGAACTGTGGGAAAGCTGGCTGAGTGGAAGTTCTACAATTAAAGAGGTAAAGAAGAAAATGTATTGAGACTAGTAGGAGGTGTGGAAGCATGGAACAGGTTAGCACCTGGGTGCACTGATTTTTCAATTGTGTGGGAGAGACAAATGCCCACTTGCTCTGAACTCCAGTTCTGAGTGAGACTTGGGGGAACCCAGACACATACAGGGAGAAACTGGACTATCTGGCATCAGGACAGAAATGTGAGGGCGGCTTCCTTTCAGATAGAGGTGTGCACAGAGGTCATTGTTCTTGCGCAGGGAACTCTTCAGTGCTGGGATGACTAGCATCCATTGCTATTTGCTCTTCCTTGATGATTCCCTGAGCCTCTGTCCCCCAATTTTCAATCCCACACAAGCTGTGCACAGCAGCTTTTGGATATGAATACTCTGTCCTTTCTCAGCCTAAAACCTGTCAAACAGCAGCAGATGGGTCAGGGAGGCCCAAAGTAATCAATCTGGCAGCAGCAGCCTGCCTTGCTTCACAGCTGGGCCTTCTCCAGGCACTTCCAAACCTCACACAAGGAGGAGGAATCTGAAGTTATCTCTGTAGCTCGTGATGGACAGCCCCAGACAGTGGCTGACCTTGCACCTACTTGGAGATCCAAGAGCCAGTGTACCCAGTGGTCAGTGTGAGGTCATACCAGATTAAAACTCTTCATATCCATAAGTGACACAGTCAAGGGGCAGACTCAGTGAGCACCAAAGCTCCATTGAAGCAAGTCCTGCCCCAAAAGGGTGTCTCCTGCACAGCAGCTCTTCTATTGTAAAAAGAGCTGGTCCTCACAGCCAATTGGCCTGGCGATAAATTCCTCCCAGTAATACCAAAAGTAATCAAGGCTTAAATATAACAAGACTCTACACACTTCCCACAAAGGGGTATGTACCAAGAGTGTCCACCTCAGGTGAATGGGGAGGCTGAGCCAATGGGCCCTATAGGACATCTACCACACAAGGCCACTCTATCAACTCAAGGAGACTTAGCAGCTACCCAGTACATAGAAACAAACACAGGGAAGCAGCTAAAATGTGGAGACAAAGAAACAAGTAACAAATGAAAAAAAAAATGGATGAAAGCAAATACTGGATATAGAGTTTAAAATCACTGTTATAAAATTACTCAAGAATCTTCTAGAAACCTCTCTAGTGAGACCTTCAAGGATCTTAGTGAGAATGCAAAAAAAAAGGAAAGGAACAGTCAAAAATTAAGCATACACTGATTAAAATATAGAATAATATACAGAGATTCATCAGTAGAACAGAGGATCCCAAGAATCAAGTCAAAGATTTAAAGTACAAGGAAGCAAAAAATATCCAAGGGTAGAGCAAAACAGAAAAATAATCCAAAAATATGAAGATAGTGTAAGAAGCCTCTGAGACAACTTCAAGTGCACCAATATTTGAATTATGGGGGTGCCAGAAGAAGAGAGAGAGCAAGATATTGAAAACCCATTTAAAGAAATAATGACAGAAAACTTACCCTACCTGGTGAAAGAAAAAGACTTACAAGGCCAGGAAGCACAGAAAACATCCAACAAGAGGAATCTAAAGAGGATCACACCAAGACACATCATAATTAAAATGCCAAGGGCAAAAGATAGAAACAAAGAGGCAGGAAGATGGTGATCAGCAGTAAGGTAGGAAGGGAGAGAGTATGAGAGAGTGATGGAACCATAGATGAGAGTGTAGACGTGTGTGGTGTGTGTGTTTGTGTATGAGCTACGTACAGTTAGATTCTGCAGGTCTTCCAAGGGCTACCAAACCAGGCAGTCTTAGACAGTGGAGCCCCGTGCACAAAGCAGACACTTCTGGCCAGCCAGTACAAGCACAGAGACCATGTCATCTTGAGAAACAGAGCTGCTTGAGACTAAGATCCTGGCCTCAGCACCACCCATTCTCATCTCAGATGCAAACCAGGACTATGCAGCCACTGGGGAAAGATAACTGGGACCACAGCTTCAGACCAACAGACAACAAGAATTCAGACATCCCAGCCACAGATTTCTGTGAGTCAAAGAGCCTATCCCCCACCCTAGGATTTATCCCAGGAATGCAAGGATGGTACAATATCCACCAATCTATAAACGTGATACCTCACATAAACAAATGGAGAGATAAAAATCACATAGTCATATCAATTGATGCAGAAAAAGCATTTGACAAAATTCAACACCCTTTCTTGATAAAAACTCTCAGCAAGGTGGGAATAGAAAGATCATACTTCAACATGATAAAAGCCATATATGATAAACCCAGAGCAAGTATCATACTCAATGGGCAAAAACAAATCATTTTCTCTAAAAACAGGAACAAGACATGGATGCCCACTCTCACCACTCCTGTATGACATATTACTGGAAATATTAGCAATTGCGATCAGACAAGAAGAAGAAATAAAAGGCATCCAAATTGGAATAGAAGAAGTAAAGCTGTCCATATTTTCAGATGACATGATATTGCATATAAAAACATGAAAGACTCCATAAAAAAACTAACAGAATTAATAATTGAATTTGGCAATGTTGCAGGATACAAAATTAACGCCAAGAAATCTATGGCATTTCTTTTTTAAAAAATATATATTTTATTGATTTTGTACAGAGAGGAAGGGAGAGAGATAGAGAGTTAGAAACATCGATGAGAGAGAGTCATCGATCAGCTGCCTCCTGCACACCCCCTACTGGGGATATGCCCGCAACCAAGGCACATGCCCCTGACCGGAATCGAACCCGGGACTCTTCAGTCCCCAAGCCGACGCTCTATCCATTGAGCCAAACCGGTCTCAGCTATGGCATTTCTATACACCAATAGTGAACTTACAGAATGAGATGCTTAAAAAGCAATTCCATTTACCATCTCACCAAAAAAATTGATACCAAAAGAAACTTAACTAAGGAGGTAAAAGACCTATATGTGGAAAACTACACGACACTGAAAAAAGAGATAGAGGAAGACGTAAACAGATGGAAGAACATACCATGTTCATGGATTGGTACTCAACATCATTAAAATGTCCATACTAAACAAAGCAATCTATAGATTCAATACACTCCCCATTAAAATACCAACAGTATATTTCACAGACCTAAAAAGAACTTTCCAAAAATTCATCTGGAATAAAAAAAGACCTCGAAAGAGCCACAGCAATCCTGAGAAAGAAGAATAAAGTAGGAGGTATGTCAATACCAGATTTCAAGCTGTATTACAAAGCCACTATTCTTAAGTCATCCTGGTATTAGCACAAGAGCAGATATATAGTTCAATGAAATAGAATAGAAACACTATGCCCACTTAATATTTGACAAAGGAGTCCTGTTACTGCTCCTAGGCCAATGGAAACTAAAGAGAAAATAAACAAATAGGGCTATATCAAAATAAATTACTCGTATCCCCATAGCAAAAGAAACCATCAACAAAACAAGAAAGCCCACTGCATGGAGATAAGGGTTTAATCTCCAACATCTAGCTGGGGCCAGTCTTCTTTCAAGAAACCAGTGCAAGTCTACTACTAGTAAAAAGCTCCAGGGCTCCTGCAGTTCCCAAGACAGGAGCCTTTTCCTCTGCAGAATATGAGCCCATGGTCCCAAGAATCCCTGGTTTTTGTACAAGAAATGTCTGTCTTGGGAGATTGATGGACTTCATTTCCTTTTTCCTGTTTATGTGGCCTACTTGGCTTACAGGTAGTTTTAATAGTAAGCAAATGAGTTGGAAACACCTTCCTGAAAGCAATGAAAAGCCCTGTCTGTCCTCTGCAAGGCATTTTCAATAGCCTCTCTCCTTCTCCACATCCCCTTCAGAGATCATGACTATAAAAAGCAGAGTGCCTTCTGTAAGAATCTGCATCCTGGCAGATAATTCATCTAAGACACACACCAAATAACTAGCCCAGAGTGTGCTCCTACCCCTTAAGCTTTAGAATATATTTCACGGCCTTCTCTGGATTCCCATATATAAATACATTCAGGAAATATAACTACTATAAAATTATAATGACATGGTTAAGCAAAAAGGCCTGGTGGTTTTATTCATTTTTATCCATCTCTGGGAAAGAGAAACATAGTACAGGCATTTTAATGAGGGAGCCCAACCTTGAGAGCAGACAATGCTTACATTTTGTTCCACCTTTTCAGGACATGTGATTTTAATCCACAATGTCTTTATCACTAAGGTAATCTTTCTAAGATCACCAGGGCAAGGAGATTTAAGCCAGCAAAATAAAAAAATAACTCCTATGTCATGCTTTGTTTCAAGTCTAAAAGGATCCCACTCATAATCAGAAATTCCTCTTTGTGATGAAGGGCAGGACAAATACTAGGAAAGAAACAAATAGTTGCTAACAGGGAAGCTGAAAGAAGATGGCTAATAGTTGGTTAAATTTGGAAGTTAGCCTCCATAGATTAATAGCCCTATCAAAAGTTCTTGAAGAAACATCAGTGCTGGCTCATTTATGGCACTCAATCAGGAAAATAATGGATGGGGGAAATCAATATTCATTGAGTTTACACAGAGCTGAGGAAATAATGCTAGATGCTGTCCTGTGTGCTACCCCATTTCAGCTTTAGAATATTCCTGCACAGGAGGTATTATCACCATTCACTGAGCAGATAAGGAAACCAAGATTCAGAGAGGAAGAAACTAACTGAGGGCCACCTTGGCTTTCTTTGAGTCTCAGTTCCTTCATATCAATAAACACCTGCCTATCTAACATCTTTACTTAATGAGCAAGAAAATGATTACCAAGGTCCCTTATAGTCTGATTCAATGAATAATGTTGGTAGATATTCTTTGAGTTTCAGCTATTCAGTTACAGGCTTCATTATTTTACTATTTTCCAGAAATCACAGAATTTATCCTTATTCAATTCCATTACTCAGGAATCTTTTTTTTTAACTAATAAATCTTTATTGTTCAAATTATTACAGTTGTTCTTTTTTTCCCCCATAGCTCCCCTCTATCTGGTGCCCACCTCACCCTCTGCCATTACCCTCTCCCACTGTCCTTATCCATAGGTGTACAATTTTTGTCCAATATTTCCCCATATCTCCACACCCCTTTCCCCCAAAAATTGTCAGTCCAATTCCTTTCTATACCACTGATCCTATTATATTAATCAGTTTATTCTGTTCATCAGACTTTTTATTCACTTAATTTTTAGATTCACTTGATAGATATGTATTTGTTGTCACTTTGTTGTTCATAGTTTTTGTCTTTACATTTTTCTTCTTTCTCTTCTTCTTAAAGAGCACCCTTTAGCATTTCATATAATACTAGTTTGGGGGTGATGAACTCCTTTAGTTTTTTCTTATCTGTGAAGCTCTTTTTATGACCTTCAATTCTAAATGATAGCTTTGCTGGGTACAGTAGTCTTAGTTGTAGGTTTTTTATATTCATCACTTTAAATATTTCTTGCCACTCCCTACTGGCCTGCATAATTTCTGTTGGGAAATCAGCTGACAGTCATATGGGTACTCTCTTGTATGTAAATAACTGTTTTTCTCTTGCTGCTTTTAAGATTCTCTCTTTGTCTTTTGGCTTTGGCATTTTAATTATGATGTGTCTTGTGTGGTCCTCTTTGGATTCCTATGGTTTGGGGTTCTCTGTGCTTCCTGGACTTATAAGACTATTTCATTCACCAGGTAGGGAAAGTTTTCTGTCATTATTTCTTCAAATAGATTTTCAATATCTTGCTCTCTCTCTTCTTCTAGAACCCCCATAATTCGGATGTTGGTATACTTGAAGTTGTCCCAGAGGCTCCTTACATTATCTTTCATATTTGTGGATTATTTTTCTTTTTTCTTTTCTGGTTGGGTGTTTTTTGCATCTTCATATTTCATATCTTCGACTTGATTCTCGCAATCCTCTATTCTCCTGATGGATTTCTGTATATTATTCTTTATTTCAGTCAGTGTATGCTTAATTTCTTGTTGGTCTTTTTTCATAACCTCAAGGGTCTCAGTAAATTTATTGGTGGTTTCTAGATGATTCTTGAGTAATCTTATAGCTGTGGTTTTGAACTATATATCCTGTAGTTTGCTTTCCTCCATTTCTTTCATTTGTGACCTATTTCTTTGTCTCAGCATTTTGGCTGCTTCCCTGTGTTGATAGTGTGGCTTTGTGTGCTAGGTGTCCTATAGGGCCCAGTGGTTCAACCTCCCCAGTTACCTGAGGTGGAAACTCTTGGTGCACCCCTTTGTGGGGTATGTGCACAGTCTTGTTGTAGTTAATCTTTGCTGTTGATATCACTGGGGAAAATTGGCCTCCAGTTGTGTCTATGATGGGAGAACTTTTGTACTGGAGACACCCTTATGGGGTAAGACTTGCTTCAGTGGGGCTTTGGTGCTTACTGAGTCTGCCCCCTGAGTGTGTCTCTTATGGATCTGAAGAATTGCAGTCTGGATGGTCTCTCTCTGACGACTAGGTACATTGCCTCTTGGAGCCAGACTTCCCGTGGTTTGGATGATACTCATTTTGTCTTTTAGTTGTAGTTTTGAAGTGGTTGTACAGAAGCTACAAAGAGATATACAGATTCCTTCCCTTTGTTTGGGGTTTAGAGGTGCCCAGATGAAGCCCAGCTGTGAAGCAATGAAGCTGCCATTGAGTCTTTTGTCTTCTTTTGGAGGCTCTAGGTCTCTTTGATCCAGTTGCAGTATGTTAGGTTTCAGATTGCAAAGGGCCAGGCCATTCATCTGAAAAATCCTCTGCACACAAATTGGGTGGGGCAAGGTCTCAGGGAATCACCAGGGTGGGACAAATTGCAATGGCTGACTGTCAGCCTTGCCTGGAAGAGGACCTGTGTCTCTGAATCCCATGGCACCATGCAAGAACAATTATCACTGCAAGCATCCCTGAGAGAAAGCTGCCCTCGAGTTCTGTCCAATGTCAGACAGTCCAGTTTCTTCCCGTATGAGTTTGGGTCCCCAGAGTCCCACCCAGAACTGGAGTTCAGAGCAGTCTGGAGCTTATGTCTCCCTCCTGATTGAAAAAGACAGCAGCATATTCAGTTGCCAGCCCTTTCTATACTTGTATTTCTGTACCTCTGCACTTCACTTCTGCACCTCTGCCCCTTCTCCAAGCCTGAGTGTGCTTTTCTCTTTCCTTCTAGTTGTAGAATTTCCACTCAGCCAGCCTTCCCATGGTTCTGGATGACATCCATTTTGTCTTTTAGATGTATTTTGAAGTGATTATGTGAGGCAGCAATTTCAGGTGTTTACCTATGCCACCACCTTTTTTTTTTTTCTACTCAGGAATATTTTGATTGCAAGAGATAGAAACCAAATTCAATCTATTCTAAGCCTTCCCCCCCAAAAAAACCCCACACTTTAGATTTAAAAACTTCAAGGCCTAGAAAGAATAAGAATCCTCAGAAACAACAGGAAGTAGGGATTCAAATACCATCAGCTAGCTACCTATGAACATATACACATTCACTTATAAATTCTCTCTCTATATATATATATATGTGTGAGTGAGTGAGTGAGTGTGTGTGTGTGTGTGTGTGTGTGTATGCATGCACGCCAAAACCTTACAAAGTACAGCTTCAGGTCTTACTCTCTTAAGGTCAAGTTCAAAACTCCTACACAAGGGAGTTCATCCAGCTTCAAATAATGTCCACACCTCTGAACCAAACAATGGAGGCTAAAGGGCATGAGACAGGTAATCCTATTAAAGACTATGTACCAATTTATAGCTTAGCAATACCTTAAAATCACCCACCCTTTTTCAATTAGCTACTGTGGGAAACAGATTGTATTAAATATGGCTAACCATGGACTATACCTTAAGCTGGGGCTGACGGTGAGCCAGGTACTATAAGAGACATATCTAAAGCCTACTCAGAATCTATCAATAAATAGGTTTATATAAGCCCTTAGATGTAGCATTCAAGCCCCTAATGCCAGAGGTAAGGATCACAATCCTGAAAAGTTGTATAATAGAGAATTGTCATACACTCTTCACCTTGAGACTCTCTTCTCAAGAAATCTTACTCAAGTTCTGGCTGGCTGACAATCCTGCCACAACCATCCAAGGATCATTAGGGAAAAACATTCTTAGAGGAAAAACTTGTGATGAAAGATTAGCATTGAGTCCTATTCATCAGCCATCTTATTTAATTTAATTTCAGTTCATTTTTCCATATCCATAGAGACCATACAGAATTGGGCAAAGTAGGTTTACAGTTATGAGTACATGAGTTTTTCTTGTATTATTGTTTATTAATTATAGTATTGTTTTCCATACAAACAACTGTAAACCTACTTTTTCCCCACCATGTATTGCCTGCTACATTTGGCCTCCATTTCTTTTAATGTGACTAGGAACATAATTGATGTTCATATTTGTTTTACCTACAATGAAGATCAAAATCAATTTATTTTCATTGTTAGCTCATCTCAGACTCCTAGATATTTTTTTTCCTTCCCTCATTATCAGAGATTGCAAACCAGTGGCCTGCTAACCAACTTTGGTCGGCAGGCCTACCTTATATGGCATGTAGTGTTTTTAAAAATCTGGATTACATGCAAACACTTAAAATTTAGAATATTTATACATTGATATGCAAGTTTTTATTTTCTCATGTAAATTATGGAGACCCTATTATACCTGGTCTGCAATCCCTCCTGGAAACAATTAGCCAAGCTGAGTATGGCTGCCCCTTCCATGGAACATGTGCTCTTCAGGTCACCATCTATTGTCTTAAACCCAAGTTCTCTTATTACCTTCACTCATTATCTGTCTGGCTTCATAGGCCTTTGAGACCTCTGCCTTCAGTGTTTTGTTTTGTGTTTTTTTGTTTGTTTGTTTTTCTACTTATACTATTAGGTCTAGTAATAATTAATGTCGTTTTCTAATACTTTTTAAAATCGAATTTATTTAAACAATACAACAAAATTTAATCAACAATATAGTTGCCGTTGTTTTCTACTACTTGTGCCCAATGCTCAGGAAGCATTTTAATCCCTCTGTTGTAAAATTCTTGTGATTTTGATGCAAAAAATTCAGTCAATGCATTTTTGAGGCATTCTTCATTATTAAATTTTTTCCAAGAAGAAAATTTTGCAAAGAACGAAACAAATGGTAATCGGAAGGGGCAATATCAGGGGAATATGCAGGTTGTGGGAGAACTTCCCATTCCAACTGGCGCAGTTTTTCAGCAGTGATTCTTGCAGTATGCGGTCATGCGTTATCGTGGTGAAGAATTACGCCCTTCCGATTAATCAGCGCGGGTTCTTTTTCTCTTAAAGCTTGGGCTAACGTTTCCAATTGGGCACTATACACTGCACTTGTAATGGTTTGGTTAGATGGTAAAAGTTCATAATGAAGAATTCCTTTAAAATTCCACCAAACACACAACATCACTTTTTTCGCATGCAAGTCAGGTTTTGGCGTGGGCTGCGGAGCCTCATTTTTGTCCAACCATTGAGGCCGCCTTTTCAAATTAACATACAGCACCCATTCTTCATCTCCGGTAACAATTTGCTCTAAAAACGGCAAACGGTTTTGACGAGAGAGGAGCGAACTGCAAATTGTGACTCTTTGATTACGGTTGTTGTCTGTCAACTCATGAGGAACCCATTTTCCAAACTTTTGAACTTTGCCAAGTGCACACAATTGATTGGAAATTGTTTTTTGTGAACAATTTAAAGTTGTCGCAAGCTCTTGTTGGGTAATTTGAGGATTTTGCACCAAAAGAGCTTGAAGAGCTTCTTGATCAAAATTGGACACACGGCCTCGACCACTCTTGTCATCTAACGAAAAATTTCCCTCGCGAAATTTCTCAAACCAACGCTGGCATTTTCTGGCGCTAACTGCATCTTGACCAAGAGCACTACAGATGTTTTTTGCAGCCTCACTTGCTTTTCTTCCTAATTGGAACTCGTAAAGCATGCAGTACCGAATATGCTCTTCATCCGCCATCTTCTTAGCCCTAGATTTGCAACAAAAACCAAACCAAACACAAACTTTTTCAAGCAAAACTTGTTAATTGCACTTCACACGTTCTGTAGATACCACGTGTTTGAAGGTTATGTCAATACAAGTCAACGCCAAGCAAGATTTTAAATGAATGTTGAAAAACGACATTAATTATTACTAGACCCGATATTAGTACCTATACTGGTGTATTTATGTTCCACCACTTTGGATTCTATAATAATAGAAGCATAATATACTAATTTGACTGGACAGTCGAACGACCTTCCAGACATCCTTCCAGACAAAGTTGCTGCAGTGGGGGTTGAGGCAGAGGTAGTTAGGGGCAATCAAGCAGGCAAGCAAGTGGTTAGGGGCAATCAGAGAGGCAGGCAGAGTGGTTAGGGGTGATTAGGAAAGCAAGTGACTTGCCGGGACCCGTTTGGCTCAATGGATAGAGCTTCAGCTTGGGGACTGAAGTGTCCCGGGTTCGATTCTGGTCAAGGACATGTACCTTGGTTGCGGGCATATCCCCAGTAGGGGGTGTGCAAGAGGCAGCTGATCAATGACTCTCTCTCATCAATGTTTCTAATTCTATCTCTCTTCCTTCCTCTCTGTATAAAATCAATTAAAAAAAAAAAAAGAAAGCAAGTGACTTGTTAGGGGTGATAAGACAGGCAGGCAGAGGGGCTAGGGGCAATCAGGCAGGCAAGCAAGCAGTTAGGGGTGATCAGGCCAGCAGTTGAGCAGTTAGGAGCGATCGGATAGGCAGGCGAGTGGTTAAGAGCCCGAGGTCCCAGATTGCAAGAGGGATGTCTGACTGCTGGTTATTCCCTGAGGCGTCCAGGATTGTGAGGGGGTTCAGGCCTGGCTAAGGGACTTCCCTCCCATACACAAATTTTTATGCACTGGGCCTCTAGTAAGTTATAAATCTCATTTTTTTAAAGAAATCAACATAAAACCTTTAATAGCATTATAATATATTTGGGATAAAATTCATACTATTGTCATAACATTCCAGTCTCTTCATGATCTATCTCCAAACTATGTATTCAGACCATGGCCCATTATGCTCTACCATGTATGCTCTGCAACAGCCATACCCAGCCACTCTTCATTTTGTAGACATACTATTATAATTTCCTATTTCTGTCACAGCACATGTTCCCTCTATCTAGAATATCCTTTGCCTGGCCAGCCAATTCTTATAACCCCTATACAGCCTAGATGCAACATTGTTTCCTCTTCAAGCCTTTCTAATCATATGCCTTCCCAGAGCCACCTGCTGCCCCAAGCAGTGTCTTAGTGACACTTATAAAAATGTGGCCCTTCCCCAAGACACGTTCTTCCATCTGTTAGAAAAGTATCTTAATAAATATATACATTTTGATGCTTATAGTGTGGATGATTTTTACTTAGATTTGGCACCCCTATGCCAAATGACCTGAACAGCTGTACTTAGCAGCCTTCCTCCTGTCAGGGCAGAATTAATAAATCTTCTATGTTCCCATAGTAAGACTTCATACCTCTATCATGGAGTAGAAACATTATAGTATAGTATAATGGACTGCCCATGTCTGTCATCCCTATAGACAGGTCATAAGTTCTCAGAGGGCAGGAACCACATCTTGATGATTTTCATATTCCCAGAACAAATGGAAGGCAATTCACAATGGGGCATCGAATCAGTTTGTCAACTATTGAATTCTGAATATCTGGAAGCTAGATAAAGTAGATGAAAAATAGCAAAATCAGACTGTCCAAAAGTGTTACTAGAAGGGCTAGAGGGTTCAGCTGATACCAGCTCACAGGCAGAGGGCCCCCAGAGAACCCCTTAAAAGTAACTGGTTTTGAAATGTTGAGAACAATATTAGGCTTGGAGTTTTACAATGCCATTAAAGGAAAATCAAGAAGATAGAACTAAAATATGTTGTGTTATTCCACTATCAAAATGGATTTTTCTGACTCCTAACACAATAAAATAGCTTCAGCCCGAGAGTCATTCTTACTTAAATAAAAACATGATTTAACAAAATAATATTTTATAAGCTTTAAACCAAGCAAATATTTGGCATAAAATGGAAAGGAGGAAAGGAAGAGAAGACAAAGAGGGCTACTTCTGGGGGTACACATGGGCCCATTTAGAGTTGTCCAAGGAATGAATGAGGAGAAAGAGGTCAAGCAGATATAAAGCAAGAGACCAGGAAAAACACAGAAGGCAGTACAATAAAAGCAGTAAGCTTTCCTCAACTGGCCCAGGGTGAGTTCTGTGAGCAGACACAATTGCTGACCACAGAGTTCTTGCCCTACCATCATGCAAGGAGTAAGTACTCTGTATAGTAACTCAAAGTGAGTTCTCAACAACCCTATGCCAGCAGCAGAAGAAAATATGAAAGTGTCTCAGCAGACTTTGATAATTAAGGGTATTCCATTTCCTCTAAACAATATTGTCTACAACCTGCCTCAATCTTATTAGTTCCATGAAGTCTCTGAGTTGACAACTAATAATTAATAACAATGAACAGTGTCTTGCTGCCCATCACAGTGACTGACACTCTTATTTCTAAAAAGAGAAAGATGTGCTAATGTGGCAGGCTTCATAATCCCCACAGCTTTCAGCTGAATGTCTGATTTGACAGGGCAGATCCCTTCTAGGGACAATTCAGCAAGTGGGGGTGGGAATGATGACAGCTTTCTGGAGCCAGGCCACAGAAGCCAGCTGCCAACAGGGCACAAGTTTACGGTCTAGAAGCTCAGTTGCCAGCTCCTTTCATTCAGTGATTCCACTGTCTTCTTCCACAGTGCTCCTCTCACTAACTCAGCACAATTCTCCCCAAATTTACTGAGCATTTTCCATGTGCAAGTCCCTGGGGACTCTGGAGATTAACAGGCCAGGTACCTCAAAGGGGGCACGACTACTAAGCTGGGCTGTGGTTAATCAGAACACAGAAAAACAGTCTTTTTGAGCATCATTGAGCTACTAGAATATAGACCTAATCCTGGCAGGGTTCTTTACTATTCTCTCCTTTTAAGACATTACTTGCCATAGCCTGGTTGGTGTGGTTCGGTGGTTGAGTGTCCATCTATGAATCAGGAGGTCATGGTTCAACTTTCAGTCATGGAACATGCCCAAATTGTAGGCTCAATCCCCAGTAGAGGGCATGTAGGAGGCAGCCTATGAATGATTCTCTCTCATATTGATGTTTCTATCTCTCTTTCCCTCTTCCTTTCTCTCTCTGAAATCAATAAAAATATTTTAAAAAGTATATTAGCCATTTCATTTGTGGCCATTTGCTCAAGTCACATGGGGGACTGTAACCATGGCAATAGCACAATTGGGGTAAGAGCAGAGAGTTAAGGTATTAAAGGCATCTTCCTGGTGCCAGGGGCTCTGCATTCTTTAAGCAATTCCTTTCCACTCTTTGGGGAAACTGAGATGCCTCTTTGCCAAGAGAGGAAATTAGACTAGAAGATATTTGTTCCTCACTGCATTCCAAGCCCCCAGAAGAGTACCTGGCCATGTACAAGATGCCTGGAAATGTTTATTGCCCAAATGATCTGCTATGGATCCTTACACTGCTGACTCCAGAACTCTATGGAACTAACCCTCCTTGGTACTGTGAATTTGCTTACACAGGTAGGCCAGCTAATGACAAAATCTTCACTTAAATGGAAGCTTTTATGTTTTTGTTTTTGTTTTTACTAAATCAGGTGACAATTGTTTGAGTTTCTCTTTTATTTTTTAAATCATTCTGTAGCTCACAGTTGCTTCCTTCAGTCACCTAGGAAACAAAAGTTTATATCAGTCATGCTCCCCTCACTGGTGGTACATACATGCCAATGTATACAGGAACAGTTGAGATCTGTAAACATACGGTAAGCATTAAAGAAGGAAAACTGGGTCGTATAATCCCCAGCCCAGCCAACATATCACACAACCTCACAGCCAATTCATACAATGAAAGAAGTGAACAGACAGAAGTATATTAACACTGTCAATCAAAAAAAAAATGTGGGTTTAAAATTAGTAAAGGGAAAAATATGTCAATCATGATTCAGGCAGAATCACTGATTGCTTTCCATGTTCACTTCCTAACCAAACAATCACTTGAAAGTCTTTATATCAGAAATGTCTACTGACAAAAATGAGTGCTAAGATCAGTCTGAATAAGCAAAAAATAAAATAAAAAAAACAGAAAAGAGAATGAGAGCCTTAAAGGAGAAATTTAAATCACAAACTAAATCTGTAATTCCTACAATTTTTACCTCTTAACAGAGAATCATGGATTTCTTGGAAAGTATGGCCAAAAAAGTAAACAAACAAACAAACCATGAAGAAATCTTCTGCTAAGGAAGGAGAATACGGGATGGGGGTGGGCAATTTTTGGGAGATGAAGGCCATTCTTGCTGCCCCTGCCACTTGTGTTCTCAAAAATAAAACTGGAGGTTAAAATAAAATACAAGAGAGAAACACAGCATTCACATGGGAGCCTTCCACCAGTACTGCTAGAAATGGACATGAAATGCCTGAGTATGCTGAGTGAGGCAAGCAGGAGGCAAATCATTAAGCTGGGGACTGGGTGAGTGGGTGGGAGAGGCAGAAAGGGAAGCAAGTCTTTTGCACCTCACAAGGCCTCCAAAGACCCGATGCAGGGACTAAAAGGTGAGAGAGAAAAGGAGCATGTACTCGAACCCATCCACTCACCCTCCTCACTGGCCAGAATATGAGAGTGTCCAGGAGAGAAATAACACTGACAATAAGTACTGGCATGCCAAAGGTTCCAGGAGCTGCCTGACCACTCCCAAAATTCATACCTACACAGGACTTATTAATTGGTGCACCACAAATATCTAAAATGGAAACAAGTTTGGGAAGTTCAGTCTCTGGTCCTTCGTGGAATGCGTGTTCTCTTTTGGGCAAATACAGCTGCTTCTTAGCTTCCTTGTCTCAATTGAGGGGCTACTGCAGGTAATGTCATAGGAACCCTCCAGACTGGTCATAATATGGCTAAAGCAAGCCCAGGGGCTACAAAAACACAAGAAAAACCCTATCCTTCCTGAACCAGGTAAAATTGGGAATGCGTTTCCCACACAGAGGGCGCAGCAAGTATTCAACACAATCACCCTGCAATTTCAAGGGGCATAATGAGAAAATTCTAAATCCAGTCCTGATTTTAGAGAGACTTGATTAGCCCTGAGCAAAGTGTTCATTATCCAAGTGACCCAAAGACACCCCTACCTGCCTTGACACTAGTGTCCTGATTGATGCAAGCCCACTCTGTCATCCCACAGATAGTCTGTCAGCATCTTATAATTAGGAAAAGGCTGTTTCTGCCATTATGAAGGTTCATTTCACATACAGGTTCTGCATTCAAATCACTATTTCAAACTAAAAGGTTTTAAATACCAAAACCCAAGCACTCCAACAAGCTGTGTCTTAAAAGCCTGATCCTAGATGACTCAATATCATTAAACTTGCTTCTTTCTGCTCTAGACAAGAAATTACCCTTCTTTTCCTAGAACCAGAATCACTCAAACTTTAAAGTACCTCTTGTAAATCTGGCTGAAAATAGCAATTTGTAAGGGGGGAAATCTTGACTAAGATGATAGACTGATGTTTCTTCTCAGACATAAATGGTCCTCTTAACTAATATATATGTACACATACAAAAACAGACACACATATGTTATGACATTGGACAAAATAAACTATAAAACTGAATCACCATTTAGTAAGAAATCAAATGTGATAGCAAATATTTAATCAAGGTAAATGTGGTCACTCTAATCATGACCAGCTGCACACCTGATCATGTAAAATTCACAACAAACAAGAGACTTATTCTAATATGCACACCATAATTGGCACCTGTATGGATTTTGAATTATTTATAAAGCCCTCAAAGACTTATTCCTTCAGGATATACTTATAGACTCCTTTAAGCCAAGAGCTTAAAGGGCTAGTACAGCAGAACAACAGTAAATGAAAGATGGAGCAGGACAGAGAGCAAAAGTCTATACTCTGGGTTCTAGTCCCACTTGTGTTCCTTATGATGCAAGGTAGGTCACCTCCTCCCTGAGCTCCAGTTTTATCCTGAATAGTATTAGATAGTAGACCCTATCCTACCTCTTGGAAGGCTTCAATGATCATATTCTCAAAAATTAAGAATGCAACAGGGGCCAAAAGATCATTATGGCAAGAGGAACAGAGGGGTATGCCATTTCAGTGACTCCATGGGGTCCGTCTGGAGGATATTGATGGTAAAGACAAAGAGAGAGAGAGAGAGAGAGAGAGAGAGAGAGAGAGAGAGAGAGAGAGAGAGAGAGAGAGAGAGAGAGAGCGCCATATACTCTGCACCTAGACCTAAATTTCCCTGGCCAAGGAATTTTCCTCTGGCCTTTTAAAACAGCCTTCAGGTTGCTCTTCCTCTTTAATGGGTACCCAACCGCCCTAAGAAGTTACTTATTTTCTTCAAGGAAGTTTTCTAATCAAATAGGATGTATCTCTAGAACAGACCAAAGAGATCTTTCATTGATGAATATAAAAGCTCAGACAATCTACAAATGCCCTATTAATCATGTCAGTCGAACAGAGAAAGTTGTGGTTCTTTCAATTTCCCCTGATACATACAGCTGCAACAATACTAATTGCATGTACTGTGTGTGTCACTGATTTTAACAGACGGTGTTTGTGATGCATGCAAAAGCTTCAGATAGCCAAATGTTTGCAGCAATGGACATTTTCCAAAGAGAAGACAAAAACAACAACAAAATCATATCACCAGTGAAAATTTGAAGTGTGTTTATGTTACTCTGTGGCAAAATAGAGAACACCCAATCCCTGCAACAACCTCACTAAATAGGAGAATCCAGCTAAGTGCCAAGGGGCTAATGCCACTGGAAAACTCTTTCTAACGAGTATGTTCTCACCCTTTTTAGATAAGTTATTACTTACAAGAGATAAATAATCTAGGCCTCCTCATCTTGACAACAAATCTGAAACTTCCTCTACTTGCCAAGGTTACCAGCTTCATGAGTGGATTGTCCCAATTGGTAGGAAATTCTGTTCTAATAGAATGCTCAAGATTTCTTTACTGTAATTCATAAAACAAGTACAGGTCATCACTTCAACACTTTTACTTCTGAAATAAAGCTACTAAGTCCCAGATATAGGTTGAGAGTCAGCTAAGATCACATGGCTAGATAATTACTTGACCTAGCACTCTAAACTGATGCACCCATCAGTGTCCATGCAACAAGCATCTACTCATGTTTTCACCAATTTCCCAAGACCCACCTAACACATTTATTCCTGTCCTGCTCCTGTTCTAATACCCTTGTGACTCTTGTCTGCTTCTTGACCTTCAAAATGGGGGGTTGAATTTTGTCTTGAGCTCTCTGTAAAAACTTAGACTTGCCTCCCGACCCTGGACCATACTTTTGGCTCTATTGACTCCAATACCCAATCACAGAAATCTTATCCAAGTCATGACCTAACCAATCCAAGCCATGGCTGAACCACTTCTAAAAAGGAAGAGACTCAGATAGAAGCAAAAACAGGACCCAAGTCTAGATCTACTCATTCTAAGACCAGTGAACTTTCCATTACATTATATTCCTTACCCCCTGCACCTACATTACTGTTATTTCCATCTTACAAAACAGCCAGTAAATTCAGTTGCTCTTCTTCATCATATGAATATAGTTGTCATATCCCCAACCAACCTTAGTTAATCCTTCCTTTCTCTACATGAATAATCCTTAGCTTCTTTAACTGACCTATCATTCATGATTTCCAGATATCAAAGGGCTCATAACTTAATTATCATCATTTAAAAATTAAAATATAAACTACATTGTATCCATCACTGCTATCTAAACCATTTGCTTATATCAATGAAACTCTGATCATGGTCACATTTTCATCAGTTGCATGTCACCTTATACTAAGTTATGATCAGCTAAAACCCCAGGATTATGTTAAAAATCAGAATATTTGCTTAGGAATGTTCAAATAATGACAAGAGAACAAATATGTTTTTTCTCTTGAGTCTCCAATCTGGGATTTTGTAAATCCAGGGACACCATAAGACATGTTCTACGCCAGGTAAAGAACATTTATCTGCAATAAGAAAGTTTGGAGCCAGTAAGAAATATCATAGGTGTCTGTGTGTGTGTGTGTGTGTGTGCGCGCGCGCACCTGTGTGCGTGTGTGCGTGTGTGTGTGTGTGTGTGTGTGTGTGTGTATGAGAGACAGAAGGGGGGGAGGGAGAGAGAGAGAGAGGAAGAGAGAGGGGGGGGAGAGGGAGAGAGAGAGAGAGGGAAAGAGAGAGAGAGAAAGGGAGAGAGAGTTCACACTTGTATGTGAACATACATTAACCGGTGCTATTCTCTTGCATGCCTAAGCTAGGAAGGAAAGTTTCTGTCAATTACAACCAAAAATAAACTTGACTAAAAGTTTCTTGAGGCCTTTACTTAGCAGTTTTATTCTCTTCCTAAACATTACTGACTTTCAGTTAGCTATGGAGCCTTTCCTTGCTTAAGGATAAGGACTAGGTATCCAGACAGCAGGAGGAATAGAGGCTAAGTCTTCTGTTTATCACTTTGTTGGGTACCAGAACAAGTGTTCCCTGAGCTCATCCACAGGTTCCTCCCATCCTATGAATCTCAGATAGGAGTGCCTGCTGCTACCAAAGATTTCAACTCCACATGGCAACCTCTGCAGAAGATGGGTTCCTAGGGTGGAAAAGAACTGTTTACAAAAATTGCAGGTCTGTGATACAGTCTGAATTTATCCTGCTCCCAGGCTCTGCATACTACAAGATCACTAATTGAAAGTGTGAAATGAAACACCATCTGTGTTCTGCCAAAGAAAATCTAAGAAACCTAGAGCTGGAGATAGCACAAACTAAATGTTTGTAGTGATTGGCAGCAAGATAATTAAGTTGAATATCCCAAGTGCCTTGGGCTCTTCCTCTTTTAAAGTGTTCTGTGCACAAATGAGAAAGAAATTTGGCTATCAGCTAACTAGTCACACAAGAACAACTTCTAAGTCAGCTATTGCTAAAATGGGCAGCAGTGTCCAGAAAGATAGTCAATATGATGTTTAGTGTCTTTGGCATAACTGTTCCCAGTGTGGCTAAGATGTAGTCCAGAAGTATCCATTACTATTAGTACTTAGAGGAATAATACCCAGCTAATAGTCTTGCAGTTGTAAACTCACTCAGCATTATATGATCCTGATAATACAGTAGCTCTGGAGTGAGCTTTACTCAATTACATACTTAACTTCAAGCTTTCTATTCAAGGCATTACAATAGTGTCTCTCACAAACTCATCTGGTATTTCCTCATACACTAGTCCTAGAAAACCACCAAAGAAAGCTTTTATTTACTAGTAAATAAAAGTAAGAAATCTGGTATTTCCTCATACACTAGTCCTAAAAAACCACCAAAGAAAGCTTTTATTTACTCACTGAGTTTGCACTTTCTTGCTTTATTTCAGGGAATTATGTTTCTGGAAGCACAAAAGAAGCACAATGTTACCCATTTAACCCAGGAAATATAGTTTTTAGATATTTATAAATATTTTCTGCACACTAATTGATTACTAATCTTTTGGAGGAAATGCTAAAAACCCAGATGGCAATAATTTTAAGGAAAGGGAGCTAGTAAATGGTTTAATATTAAGCTTAATAACAACAATGAAGAGGGACTTACAGGCCCACTGAAATATTCACCTAAATAGAATAAATATTTTTAATAAATTTTTAGCAACTACTTTTCCACTAAGGAGTCTTTGATGAAGCAGCCTGTTCGACTAGTTACAGATCATCTGAGAGTCTGTAATTGGCCCCTTGGAGCTATTTAAGAAAACACAGAAAATGAATGTGTAGTGCTTACAAAATTAACATTGATTGGGGGAATGAAGCACTTCAAAACTCCTTCAGGAATAATGTCATGAAAAATGTATGTGAGCTGCAGAGAGTGCCTGAGACTTTGACAAGTGCTCTAAGCATTGTCTTTCATATGTATTTCTGTATCACAAAATCTACTTGAAGAATGGACTTGACATTGCTTCAACAAATAAGTTGAGGACTATATTCACACTGAGGTCATCTGCTGCTAAATTTTGTAATCTACTACACATCCAAAATATGATTTATGGATCTCTGTTCTCAAGATGAGATAACAACTACCTTTAATAAATGTGCAATTATTCTATAGACATACAGCCAAGTATATGAGAAAGTATGTCAGGAGACTGGGAGTCTTTGCCAAATAAGTTACACAGATAAAGCAAATATCTGGCTCCTTTTTTCTAGGACTGTCTTGACATTAAATACCCTACTGGATAATATCCCCATGAACCCCTCAACTGTCCTAGAAATGCCAATATTTTATCAAATAGTGACAGAATTGAGTCAGTAATCATAGCAATACCAACTTCAACAACTCACAGAGATCGCATCTCAGGTCATGTGTCTTTGGTCCTTCACTGATACTGATAACATCAGCTTTGAGAAAGACATTCAATATAGGTAATGTTTCTGCTGAAAGTCTTTGTTTGTAAATAACAGAAAAGAATTCAGGGTAACTTAAGTAAAAAAAAAAAAAAATTAAATTAAAAAATAAAATAATTAATTAAATAACAATAAAAAAGTCTTTAAAATTACATATAATCATTATTGCTTTATAGCAGTGTTGATAGATAACATACATTACAACGTTGATAGGTAACATTTATAGATAGCTCTTTCCATTTTATTGTACCTATATAATGATGGGTGTTAACTAAACCTACTGTGGTAATTATTTCATAGTCCATTGATCTGTGTGGTGCACTTATATGTGAATTTTTAAAATTGATCTTCACAGGAGGTTCGAAGATGACAACTGGCAGGAAGGTAGGGAGGGAGAGTGTGTGAGAGGGTGAGCGAGCGATAGAGGAGTGTGTGGATGTGTGTGGTGTGTGTGTGTATGAGCTAGGGACAGTTAGATTGTGAAGGTCTTCCAAGGAGCTGCCAAACCAAGCAGTCTTGGATGACAGAGCCCTGTGCACAATGCAGACACTCTGAGGTGGCCAGTGCAGGCACAGAGACTATGTCATCTTGAAAAACAGAGATGCATGAGACTAGGATCCTAGCCTCAGCATCACCCAGTCTGGCCTCAGACACAAACCAGGACTCTGCAGCCACTAGGGACAGAGACCTGCGACCACATCTACAGACCCACAGACAACAAGAATCCAGACATCCCTGCTGCAGATTTCTGTGAGTCAAGGAGCCTATCTCCCTTCCTGCAGGCTTGAGAGCAGAGCCAAGTAACTGATAGACCCCACCTCGCATGGGCTGCAGCACCTCTACAGGATTTTGAGCCTGGGAGCACTCAGACACTGGGAATCTATTACCTGCAATGCAATCAGGTGATCAAACTTGAAGCCCACTCTGAAACTCCGCCCCATCCAAGCTGAGCACAGAGGCTTTTGCAATTTTACAAGTCTTGTCTCATAAGAGTGTGTCCAGCACAGAAGTTCTCCCAGCATAGACACAGCTGATCCTCATAGCCATTTGGCCTAAAGGTCAATTCCTCCCCGTGATACCAACAACAATCAAGACTTAACTACAACAAGACCAAACACACAGTCCACAAAGGGGTGCACCAAGAATGCCCACCTCAGGTAACTGGGGAGGCTGAGCCACTGTGCCCTAGAGGATACCTACCACACAAAGCTACTTTACCAACTCAGGGAAGCAGAGAAAATGCAGAGACAAAAAAAAATGATCACAAGTGAAAGAAATGGAGGAAAACAAATGACTAGATATAGAGTTCAAAACCACATTTATAAGGTTTTTCAAGAATTTCCTAGAAAAGGCCTATAAATTTAACGAGACCCTCAAGGATATGAAAAAGAACCAACTAGAAATTAAACATACGCTGACTGAAATAAAAAGATATTATGCAGAGGCCCAATAGCAAACTAGAGGACCACAAGAACCAAGTCAAAGATTTGAAATACAAAGAAGCAAAAAAACACTCAGCCACAAAAGCAAAAAGAATCCCAAAATTTGAAGATAGTGTAAAAACCCTCTGGGACAACCTCAAGTGTGCCAACATCCAAATTGTAGGTGTGCCAGAAGAAGAGAGAGAGCAAGATAGTGAAAACCTATTTGAAGAAATAATGACCAAAAACTTCCTCCATCTGGTGAAAGAATGGAAGCACACAGAGTCCCAAACAAGAAAAACCCAAAGATAATCACACCAAGACACATCATAATTAAAATGTCAAGGGCTAAAGACAAAAAGAAAATCTTAAAAGCATCAAGAGAAGGCAGTTATTTACGTACAAGGAAGTGTCTATACAACTGTCAGCTTATTTCTCTACAGACACTATGCAGGCCTAAAGGGAGTAGCAAGAAATATTCAAAGTGATGAATAGCAAAAACCTACAACCAAGATTATTCTACTGAGCAAAGCTATCATTTAGAATTGAAGTTAAGATAAAGAGCTTCACAGACAAGAAAAATCTAAAGGTGTTCATCACCAGCAAATCAGTATTATATGAAATGTTGAAGGATATTCTCTAAGAGCAAAAGGAAGAAAAAGATTAAAAATATGAACAACAAAATGCCAACAAATATATACTTATCAACAACTGAATCTAAAATCTAAATAAATGAAAAAGAAATCTAATGTACAGAATAAACTGTTGAATAAAATAGAATCAGAGGCATGGCAATGGAACAGACTGATGATTCTCAGAGGGAAGGGGAGTGGGGGTGAAAAGAGATTAAACAAAGATCTTAAATGCATATATATGCATTACCTATGAACACAGACAATAGGGTGGTGAAGGCCTGGGGCGAGGTGGGAACTGGGTGGAGGGGGGCAATGGAGGGAAAAAAGAGGAACATCTGTAATAATCTCAACAATCTATTCTACCTAATGAAAAATAAATATGCAAATTGACCATCACTCTAAGATACAAGATGGCTGCCCCCATATGGTCAAAGATGGCTCCCACCATGTGGACACAAGATGGATGCCACAAGATAGCCTGCAGGGGAAGACAGTTTTGGGCATTTAGGAAAGACAAGGCCAGCAGAGGAAGGCAGTTAGGGGTGACAAGGCCAGCAAGGGAGGGCAGTTGGGGGGGACCAGGTCTGCAAGGAAGGGCAGTTGTGGGTGATTAGGGCAGCAGGGAGGGAAGTTAGGGGTGATCGGGCTGGCAGAGGAGGGCAATTGGTGAGACCAGGTCTTCAGGGGAGGGCAGTTGTGGGCAACCAGGACTGTAGGGGAGGGCAGTTAGGGGCAACCAGGCTGGCAAGGGAAGGTAGTTAGGGGTGACCAGGCCAGCAGGAGAAGGCAGTTAGGTGTGACCAGACTAGCAGAGGAGGGCAGTTAGAGGTGACCAGGATGGCAGAGGAGGGCAGTTAGGGGCAATCAGGGAGCAGTTAGGTGTCGATTAGGCTGGCAGGGGAGTGGCTAGGGATTGATCAGGCTAGCTGGCAGAAGCAATTAGGCCCGCAGGTGTCGGCAACCTATGGCTCCAGAGCCGCATGTGGCTCTTTTGAAGCTTCACCGCGGCTCTGACAACTGGCAAGCCCGTGTGAAAATGAAGGTAACGTCTTACAGCCCTGATGTGCTGACACTGTGCACTGAGGTTCAGGAGCAAAAATCCCATTAACCAGGTAAATTAAATATTTTAATTAGCTATTAATTTGCAAAAATATATTTTACATTGTTAAGTGAAAAAGTCCTTTTTTTCTTCAGATTGACAGCTAACTGCACGATCCGGTATATAGCATTAAGGTAAGAAACAATATATGCAGTGTTATATTTGTTTTAAATGTCGCAATGGTTTTACGGCTCCCAGGTTTTTTTTTCCTTTGGAAACGTGTCCAAGTGGCTCTTTATGTCTTAAAGGTTGCAGACCCCTGGATTAGAGCAATCAGGCAGAGGCAGGCAAGCGTTTGGGAGCCAGCAGTTCTGGATTGTGAGAGGGATGTTCAACTGCCCACTTAGGCCCGATCAAAATAAGATCAGTCCTAAACGGGCGATTAGACATCCCTCAAAGGGTCCCAGATTTGAGAGGGTACAGAATGGTCTAAGGGACATCCCCAACCCCACCATGCATGAATTTCGTGCACCAGGCCATATATATATATATATATATATATATATATATATATATATATATATATATATATATATATATATATTTCAGGAACTACCGAGCTGCAATGACTTGGCAGCAGCGGTTCTCAGGTGATGCACCCTGAAACCAGAAAGGAGGAAGCCCATTTCCTCACGGGGCTGCACAATTCCACCTTCAGGCATGGGTTATGTTGTTGCTGGGGCACTGTCAGCCCCAAATCTGGTTTACTGCACACTTAGCGTTTGCATTCCACACCCTGTATGACAGCAACTTTGGAGAGTTCCCTTTTGCATTCTGGGACCCTCAGGGGATGCTGAAGAGCCAGTTTTGGCCCAATCCCCACTCACTCTGCAGATGCCCTTTAAGCCATGGCACCATCCCAGGTGCAGCTGGCCAGGGAGGGATCCAGGGAGGTGGGCTCCAGGGCATGTCCAGCTTATCTCACCTAGTTCCACCCTGCCAGCCACCTTCTAATTAATTTATTTTCAATGTGCACAAATTTGTGCACCAGGCCAGTAGTTAATATTTTAAAAAGAAGAAGAAGAAATCTAGTTTACCCTGGGCAATAAACAGAGAACAAAAACTGAAATTAGCATTAGAATTAGAGATTCTATATTGTGAACTGCTTGATAGCAAGACCTCTGTGTTTGAAGTTTTACCACAGCTCTAGGGCTTAGTTCAGGACATATAGTCCCAAGGTTTGTTTGTTTGCTTGTTTGTTTGTTTGTTTTAACAGCTTCATTGAAATATAATTTAAATACTATAAAATTCTTCCATTTTAAATGCACAAGTCACTGATTCTTAGTACATTTATATTTGTGCAACCATTGCCCCTCTCCAATTTTAGAACATTTCTTCCACCACAAAAAGATCTATTGGATCCATTTGGTCACCACTTATCATTGACTAGTTTTTTTGTGACCAAAAAGTATTTATTCAGGGAAAAAGAAAAGCATGCAACCCTGTACATGCAGACATGGAAAGTCACTTGCACACTCTGGCCTGTATGCCAAGATGGAGGGGTATTTCTAGAAAGGAAAAGGAAGTTAAAGGAAATGGAAGTTAGAACAATAGAATCTATAATAATAAAAGGATAATATGCTAATTAGACCAGAGATCCTCCTGGACATCATTCCAGCCATTCTAGAGAGTGTGAAGTCATATATCATTTTTTATATATATTTCCCAAATGGCTAATGGTGCTGAATACTTTTTCATGCCCTTACTAACCATTCATAAATATTCTAGGTTGAAATTTTTCATTGAATCCATGGGTTATCTTATTATTATTAAACTAGTGACCTGTTGCAGGAATATTCCTGCAAGACTTCCTGCCTGCCACCTCCCCCAACCCTCCACCTTTCCCACTGTGGCAGGCAGGGTGGGGCGGGACGGGACAGGTGGGGCACACCCTGCTCGTCCCACCTGCCCCACCACACCTGCGGCCACCACCACCACTGTCTCCACCGCGGCCATCACCGCTGCGCACCTCGCCCCACACGCCCGACCCACAGTGCCTGCTGCTGCCGCCTCTGGGGCCACATGTGCCACTGCTGCACACCCGGCCCCACTCTGCCCACCCTACCTGCCGCACCTGCCACCCCTGCTGCCTCCTGACACCACAGCCTCTGTGGCTACGTGCCGCAGCTGCATGCCTCACCCAGCCCCACACACACTGCTAGTGCTTTTCCTCCAGCAGTCGCAGCAGCCTTGCTTTCCACTTTCCCTCCCTCTTCCTTCTATGCTATCTTCAGTCTTCACTCCTCCCTCCCTCTGTGTATCTTTGATGGGTTAATTTGCATAGTCTATCTGATTGGCTGGTGGAAGTGGTTTGTAGGTGTAGTTGAGTGATGGTTAATTTGCATATTACTCTATTACTAGGTAGGATCATAAAAGTTCTATTTATATTATGATTACAAGTTTCTTATCAAACATAGTATTTATAAATATTGTCTTTAATTCACTAGGTTATCTTCACTTTCTTAAAAATGTTTTTGAAAAGCATAGGTTTTTAATTTTTAAAGATGAATTTGTGTTTTTTAAAATCATATATAAGCCATCTTTGCTGAATACAAAGTAAGGAAGATTTTCTCCTGTTTTCTCCTAAAGGATTTATAACTTACAAACAGTCCTATCCTCCTACCTCATCAAATGTACCCTCACAACTACCTAAAAGGCCAGATTCAAAGGTAAAGTTCTCAGACTCTAAGTTCTACATCTAAATGTAGTGACGTGGAGACTACACTTATCCCCCTTCTTTTCTTACTCTGTGGTCACACCTCACTGTGAGGAGCCTCACAATGCTCACTTCCCCTAAGTTGCAAACAGCTGCCTCCTGCTTCTTCTTCACTCATAGGTTCCCACACCAACTGTCTGTTTCCCTGGGAAGACCAAGCCAGGAAAGGAGCTTGTGAAGCTCTGTAAATGGACCTGTGGCCATTTATGTAGGGGATTTCAGTTTTCTGGGTACTTAATGTGGGCTAAGGTGTTCTGTGGGAAAACATCTCCTTGATTCCACTGTCTCCTCCTCAAAGTGAGGCCTTCTAAAGTAAAGGGACCAGAGTTGGGCTCATTGCATGAATCTGAGTGTGGCACTAAGGCTGCCAAATCTTGTGGGGGAGAAAATTAGAGGAGAACTAATGGTCACTGGCCCTAGGAACATGCACACAAGAGGACTTGCTCTTCCATCCAACCTTAGGAACAGAAAAGGGCATCCATAAAAGTAAAGTGGGAAAACAACCTCAGAAGGATTTATTCAGTCTTGGGTCTTGCAAACCTGTGGTATTATTGTATTTCCTCCATTTTCCTGGCTTTTATTCCCCAATCAGATTTCAACCTTTATGCCAACAATTTTATTCATATACCTGTGCTTTAACATAGCTGCCTATGGGTCTCCAAGGCCAATTCAGGGGTAAAGACCTCCTGGCTCCAGGCTCTCTTCACTGGTTACATCCAAAGGCAATGCCTCTAAGTGTTTCATGAACACCAAGACCACTGTGTACTAGCTGTTCCCCTCGTTGTGTGGATGCCTGAAGTTTCCTCCAAGAATAGAGAGCTCCAATACATTAATCTTCACAGTGAGCTAGCTGTGTAGTTTAAGTGGGGCTAGCACCTCTGTTCTATCATGCATGAGCAAGTACTGATAAAGAGGTAGTGCAACGCAGGGAGACATTCAGCTCTGCACTGCCCCATTAATGAGTGTGTGTTTGTGTTGCAATTCCCTTGATACAGGTGAGGCAAATCTGAACTTCATTTACTACTCAGCACCAAAGGCTTCCCCATGACTTAGGGGCAACTCAACAGCAATCTGTCATTTGTCACACACCTTCTTATGTTGTCTTTCTCTGCTTGGCTGAAACTCTGAGCCATGCTCAAGCAACCATTTCAAAGATTGCCATAGACACTAGAACACTGTTGTAGTAGAATCTTAGAGAAGACAGATGCCTCATAGAGGGGGATGGTAACCCAGTGGTTATTTTATTTTTTAGGGGGGAGAGTTTATAAGGAATGCTGACACCAAGCAGCAGGGTATAAACTGGCATACACTGAAAAAATTTGAAGAGGGGGAGAAATTGGAGTTGACCCACATATAGTGAAGTGAAAGGCACTTTCAATGAAGAAGCAATAGATAGCTACTGGTGCCTCAATTTGATCCCTATTAGATGCATCTACTATTATATTGCAGATACAGAGACAGAGAAATACTATTGAACATAAAAGTATAAAAATGAAGAGGAAAGGAATGGGTTGGACCACAGCATCCAAGAAAACAGCTGCCAAAGTCCCATTCACAGCACTGACTTGTATTCTTTTTTTTTTTTTTTTGTCTCAAGCCAGATTTATTTTTAATTCAAATAAAAAATACATTTGACCACATAAGTAAACAAAAATAAAGAAGTAAAGACATGATAAAAAAAAATAATGTAATAATCATATGTAACAAAATGAAATAAAAAACAATAATTTAAAATAGTATTATGACAAGTTTGCATTGAATATTCTCTAGTATAATAAATTTAAATGAGGAGAATACTTTTTCTTTTTCTTTTTTTTTTTTTTTTTTGAATGTTGGTTAGCACTCTGGACTCTGAGTTGTATTCTTTATGGATTCCCAGAAATTCTAGTACTATTGCTCTATAGAACAATCCTGATCAAGCTCTGAAATTCCTAATTATTTCTCTCTTTAGAGTTCTATTCACCACCCATCTTCCTTTCCATTCTTTGTGTCAAAAATACAATAGCCCACGATGTGGAAAGTTCATTTTTGTAAATATTGAGTTTCTAATTACTTATTCACTTAATAAACACTAAGCCCTATGCTGGATATTGGGGTTATCAAGATGAATGGAAAAAGTATGGTTCCTAATATTTTAAGATTTACATTATATCAGGTAGAAGGATAGACAAAAGTAAGCACATAAGCATAATAGAAATATCATCAAATAATGAAAATGACTATGATAATAAAGTAGGCAAGCAATTGCAGTGCGGGTGGCCAGAGAAAGCATCTTTTGAGATAAATTCTTTGAGCTGAGAATTGAATTCTTAGAAGGAGAAAGTCATGTAAAGAACTGGCATGGCTATGGCTGGGATTTGATCTATGAACCAGGAAGTCATGGTTGGATTCCCAGTCAGGGCACGGATTGTAGGCTCTATCCCCAATAGGGGCATTCAGGGCAGCTAATTAATGATTCTCTCTTATCACTGATGTTTCTCCCTTCCTTTCTAAAATCAATAAAAATATATTTTTAAAAAATAATGTTCTCTTACCCTTTGCAACATCATGGATGGACCTGGAAATTATTGTGCCAAGAGAAATAAGCCAGTCATTGAAAGACAAGTATCACATGATCCCATTTATATGTGGAATCTTATGAACAAAATAAATTGATGAACAAAATAAGTCCAGAGCCATGGATGTATGGAACAGATTGACAGATCTCAGATGGGAGACAGGAAGAGATTAACCAAAGAACTTGTATGCATATATGTATAGCCAATGAACAGAGACAATAGTTAGGTGGAGGTCTTGGGTGGAGTGGGAGCTGGGTGGAGTGGGGCAAAGAAGTGGAGGGAATGAAGGACATCTAAAATACTGCCAACAATAAAAAAATAAAATTTATAAAAGAAAAGGGTTCTAGAGATGGGTTACACAAAAAGGTACATGTTCTTTAACACTACTGAACAGTACATTTAAAAATGGCTGAGTTGGTAAGTTTTATCTTATGTCTGTTTTAGCACAATTAAAAAAAATGTTAAAGAAAAATAAAAAAAGTAAAAATAAATGTTAATGTTGAGAGAGAGAGAGAGAGAGAGAGAGAGAGAGAGAGAGAGAGAGAGAGAGAAGCCAAGCCCTTTTTGTCTATTTGCCCATGGGTTAAAATATTAATAATGAGAATTTGTCTTCTGTGCTCAGTCCTCACCCAGTCTCTATCTCCAATGTCTGGCTAACTGTGTACCTGCCACTGCGGCTTCTAACTGTTCTTTTATTTTTTTTTAATATATTTTATTGATTTTTAAAAGAGAGGAAGAGAGAGGGATAGAAAGCTAGAAACATCAATGAGAGAGAAACATCGACCAGCTGCCTCCTGCACACCCCCTACCAGGGATGTGCCTGCAACCAATGTACATGCCTTTGACCTGAATAGAACCTGAGACCTTTCAGTCCGCAGACTGACTCTCTATCCACTGAGCCAATCTGGTTTCTGCTCCTAACTGTTCTTAACTCATTTTCACTTTTCTCTCAGGCCTGTCTCTTGCCTTCTTCCTTTAGATCAGAGGAATTATACACACACACACACACACACACACACACCCCTCCTATATTATATGGGATTTTCAGAACTTGTTCGTTTTATTTTATTCACCACCAACTTTGTTTCATGATGGTGTTGTGTCTTATAGGTGCATCATTTTGTAGGATCTCCTTGGCCTGATCTCAGTGCTTTCAGCTCAGGAGGCTATATTCATTTTGTTAATGGCCGAAACTTCTTGGCCCTTTTCACTCTCTTCACCTTTCTTGGAATTTCTATACTAGTGCAAGAGGATTTTTTTCTTGAACTCCCATGAAGCAGTCTTTTTATTTCCCTTTGTATCTTCTTCACCTAGAAGGGCAACAGGATGACCCCAGAAATTCACTGGATGGGAGGAAGAATATGGAACAGGATAGAAAGGAGGGTTTCATGGGAAGAGGCATAGGCAAATAAAGGGTTTTTTGCCAAACAAGGAACAGGCAGGAGTCTTGGGGAGAGGGAAATCAATAAGAAAGAAAAGGAGGAGCTTGGATGAGGTAGTCTCACCTTGCCACCATCTCTGGACCTGGGTTGATAGGGGTTCTTCCTCTTCTTTCTCCGTTTTGTGGTTGAAGTTGTTTGTTTTGTGCTTGCGGTTGCTTGTTCCATAACTTTTCTACGTTCCTCTGGTTTCCTGGCAACCTTAGCCATGTTGAACCATCCCTGTGGCCCAGAGCTCCTAGCCAAACTGAAAAATATCCCTTGCCAGAACAATGAAGAGCCACACCCTTCAGCTTTGTTTGTTCAGCAAGGCAGTAAATGATTAGAGGGAGGGGCTTAACATGACATCACAAATCACCAGTCTTGGCTCCTCCCTCATGGTGGGGTTGCTAGGGAAACCAAGATATGCTGATTGGGGTTGGAGAGAGTTGGCATTTCCTGAACATTCCCCTAAAGAACTTTCCCAAGGTGGCCTGCTATCCCTTCTCATCATGTGCATACATGGCAGGAAAAATGTTTCCTTCAAGGCCTTCTCTTTAGCCACTCCAGCTCTTTGTTTTATTTTGTTCTTTCCCATCCTTCACCATTACCTAGTATTTTGGATATTTTATCTAAAATCCTTCAAAGATAACATAACTATATTTAAATATCTATGGAGATGCAAATCCTCCCATTTCCCTTCAACAGTTTTCTCTTATGAAACTTGAAGATAGAGTCCCCTTTTGGCTATTACCAGGAAAATTCCCCCTCATATCGTTTTCTCAGCTTCTATGTTGATCACCTCAGTATTCTGTTCTCTTGTCTGAAATTTCTGCTTTTATCAGTAATCAGAATAGTATGGTACTGGCATAAGATTAGACAAGTAGAGCAATGAAATAGGATTGAATGTTTGGAAATACATATCTAAGAATGCTAAGAATGCCAAGAACATTCAATGGGAAATAATAATTATTTTCAACAAATGGTATTGTGAAAACAGGATATCCATACGTAAAAGAATAAATTTGGACCCTTATTCCTCATTATACAGTACTCAGATGAACTCAAAAAAGATCAAAAACCTAAATATAAGAGTTAAAATTATAATAAGAAGAAAGCATAGGCAAAAATCTTCATGATTCTTGAATAGGTGATAGTTTCTTAGGTATAACAGAAAGGATATAAGCACAAAAGAAAAAATTGACAAGTTGACATCAAAATTAAAACTTGTGATTTAACAAACCCTATCAAGAAAGTGAAGAGACAAAACTGAATGTACAGAAGTGAAGGAACAGAATAGGAGGCAAATTTTGTACATCATATGCCTGTAAGTAAAGTTTATCTAGGATATATAAAGAACCACAATTTAAAAAATATTTTTATTGATTTCAGAGAGGAAGAGTAAAATATAAAATCAATAATGAGAGAGAATCATTGATTGGCTTCCTCCTACTACCCCCACTGGGGATTGAGCCTGCAACCCTGGCATGTGCCCTGACCAGGAATCTAACCATGACTTCTTCATTCATAGGTCAGTGCTCAACAACTGAGCCACCATGGCCGAACAAGAACAGCACAATTTAAAAGTGGCCAAAAGACCTGAAAGACACTTCTCTAAAGATATACAAATGGTCAATTAGCACACAAAAAAGATACTCAACATCATTAGCCATTAGGAAAATGCAAATCAAAACCAAAATGATATATAATTTCACACCCACTAGTATAGCAATAATTTAAAAGTTAGATAATAACATGTATTGGTGAGGTTGTGAAAAAATTGGAACCCTCATACCCTGCTTGTGTGAATGTAAAATAGTGTAGCAGTTTGAAAAACAGTTTGACAGTTCCCCCTAAAAGCTAAGCATAGAGTTATAATATGACCGTGGAATTCCACTCCTAAGTATATCTACCCATGAGAAATTCTATATCCACTATATCCACACAAAAACATGTACATGAATGTTCATAGTAGCATTTTTCATAAATTCCAAAGATTGGAAACAACTCAAATGTCCATTAACTGGTAAATGGATAAATAAAATGTGGTATATCCATAGAATGGAATTTTATTTGGCCATAAAAGTGGAATTCTAATACCTGCTGCAACATGTGCTAATTGAAAAAAGCCAATCACAAAGGACTACATGTTATATGTTTCTACTTATATGAAATATCTACATTAGGAAATCTGTAATCACAGAACATATAGTAGTGGTCGCTTAAGGCTGGGCAGGGAACAGGGATATTAGAAGGTGAATATATTACATCTTTGAATTGTACACTATAAATGAATGAATTGTATGCTTTATGAAATATCTCCTATCCTACCTAATAAAAGAGTAATATGCAAATTAACCATCACTCTGCTATACTCAACAGCCACACCCACCAGCCACACCCACCAGCCAATCAGAGTGAGTTTGCAAATTAGCCCCAACCAAAATAGCTGCGACCACAGAAAGCAGGAAAGAGGCTTGGGTTTCCTCAGCAATAGAGGAAACCAAGCTTCTGAAGCCCTGGGGGCCCTAGGCCTCCACTCCAGGCTACAAAGTTTCAATTATAGAAGGTAAACAAATCCAAACAGAAATGGCAGCAGCCATGGAGTGAGCAGGGGGCTTGGTTCTGCTCCAGGCTACAAAGTTTCAGTTGTAGAAGGTAAATAAATTCCAGATACCAGGGCCTCTGTTTGGGTAGCCAAGGGGTGTGGCTGGCCTGCAAACCACCACAGGCCCCTCGCCCAGGCTGCCCCATGCCGCAAGAGAACCCCCAACCTGATCCAGGACACCCTTCAGGGCAAACCAGCTGGCACCAGGCCTCTATCCTATCTAATAAAAGAGTAATATGCAGACTGACCATCACCCACACAAGATTGCTGCCCCTATGTGGTTAAAGATCCTGCCCCTAGGTGGACACAAGATGGCCACCACAAGATGGCCAGCAGGGGAGAGTAGTTGGGAAGGACCAGGCCTGCAAGGGAGGGCAGTCGAGAGGGACCAGGCCTGCAAGGGAGGTCAGTTGGGGGCAATTAACCCTGCAGGGGAGGGCAAGTAGGGGTGACCAGGTCTGCAGAGGAGGGAAGTTGGGGGGAAACAGACTGGCAGGGGAGCAGTTTAGACATCAATAAGGCTGGCATGGGAGTGGTTAGGGGGTGATCAGGCTGGCAGGCAGAAGCAGTTAGGGGCAATCAGGAAGGCAGGCAGGCAAGCAGTTGGGAGCCAGCAATCCTGGATTGTGAGAGGGATGTCTGACAGCAGTCCTGGATTGTGAGAGGGATGTCAACGGGTAGTTGAACATCCTTTGAGGGGTCCCAGATTGGAGAGGGTGCAGGCTGGGCTGAGGGACACTCCCCTACCCTGTGCTTGAATTTTGTGCACCGCTCCTCTAGTTTATATAATAAAAGCCTAGCAACCATTACAGCAGAACAACCATAATGACCAGTCACTATGATGTGCACTGACCACCAGGGGGCAGACGCTCAATGCAGGAGCTGCCCCCTGATGGTCAGTGCGCTCTCACAGGGGGAGCACCCCTCAGCAGGAAGCCTGCCTCACTGCTGGTGAGTGCATTGGCAGTAGTGGGAGCCTCTCCCGCTTCTGTGGCAGCACAAAGGAGCAGCGAGCAGGTGGGTGATAAGGAGTAAGAAATCCAAGATTGCTAGAGAGATGTTGACTGTTGGGGCTCAGGGATTGGGCCTAAACCAGAAGGCAGACATCCCCCGAGGAGTCCCGGACTGCAAGAGGACCCAGTCGGGCTGAGGGACACCCCCTACACCCTCAGTGCAGAAATTTTGTGCACTTGAGCCTTTAGAATGTTAATAAAGCTATTTTAAAAATATGAATAAGAACTGTCCCCATGAAGATTATTTACTATTTACTACTTTATAATTAAACTAGAGGCCCAGTACACCAATTCATGCATGGGTGGGGTCCCTCGGCCTGGCCAGCAATCAGGGCCAATCGGGGGTGGGGGAGGGTTGGCCTGCTGGGAGGAGGGCCGGTGGGCCCCAGCAGCAAGCTAACCACTGGCCAATTCCATGAGGAACTGGGCTACCTCCCCCCTCCTGTCTGGGTCCAGGGTCCTGGTAAACCAGGTTCAGGGCTATCAGGGCCCCAGCAGTTAGCTAACCAATGACTGATTCCACAAGGAATCAGGCTCCCTCCTCCCTCCTGACTAGGTCTGAGGTGCAGATGAAACAGATTTGGTCTGTCAGGGCCTTAGCAGCAATGTCTGTGTCAGTGTGCATCATAGCTACCAGCCAGTCATCTGGTCGTTCCAGTCATTCAGTCATAATGGTCACTTAGGCTTTTATATTTACACTGAGTGGCCAGATTATTATGATCTCTGACTGCATAATATTCTGGCCACTCAGTGTATATCCTATATAATAAAAGGCTAATATGTAAATTCTCCCCTTGATCAGAAGTTCGACCAGCATGCAGGATGGCTAACTACTCATGTCCCCTCCCCCTAGCCAGGCTGGCCAGACCCTACCCATGCATGAATTCATGCACCGGACTATACACACACACACACACACACACACACACACACACACACACTGAGTGGCCAGATTATTATGCGTGCAGAGATCATAATAATCTAGTTACTCTGTGTATAGAAAGTTCTTTATAATCAGTCCTGGCCAGCATTTCTCAGTGGTTAGAGCACCGGCCTATGGACCGGGTTCAATTCCGGTCAAGGTCATGTACCAGGCCCTGGTTGGGGGATGTGCGGGAGGCAACAAATTGATGTATTTCTCTTACATCAATCTTTCTCTCTTTCTCTCTCTCACCCTCCCTTCCTCTCTTCTACTCTCTCTCTAAAGAAAAAATCAATAGAAAAAGTATACTTGGGTGAGGATTAACAGCAACAACAAAAAGTTCTTTACAATCAAAACTTTTGTAAAGAACTCTATCATCCATAAGCTGTGGACTTTAGGTGAATAATTTTCTTCTCTTCCTGACTTTTGTTTCTTCATCTGTAAAATGGGGTTTATAATAGTACCTATCTTATAAGATGATCACCAAGATTAAATTAAATAGTGATTTTCAAACATGAAAATATGATGACCACAAGAATACATCTATGGACTCTTAAGAATTTATCTTGTGGTTTCAAGTTTGATAAACATTGCCATTTTCATTCAAAACAATCACCAATACCAGTGCTGAGCAGACACAGGAGACATGTATCATAGTTCAAGATTATTCAGAATATAGTCATTCATCAAACTCTAAACAGAACTTTTCATACTTACCATCAAGAACTCACTAAGTGGTGTGGCTTAGCAGTTGAGCAACAACCAATGAAACAGGAGGTCACAGTTCGATTCCTGGTAAGGGCATATGCCTCGGTTGTGGGATTGATCCCCAGTGTGGGGTGTGCAAGAGGCAGCCAATCAATGATTCTCTCTCATTATTGATGTTTATCTCACCCTGTCCCTTCCTCTCTGAGATCAATAAAAATATATGTTTTTTAAAAGAACTGAAAATATATCTACTGAAACTTAACTCTCCTATACTGCTAGAGAGAGTATAAAGTGTTATAATTACTTTGGACAACTAGTTGGCAGTCAGGATACCTATAATGGAATACTATTCAGCCTTACAAAGGAAGGAAATTTTGCCCCATGCTACAATATAGATGAACTCTTGAGAACATTATGCTACATGAAATAAGCCAGTCACAAAAAGATAAATACTACATTATTCCACTTACATGAGGTCCCTAGAGTACTTAAAATCACAGTAACAGAAAGTAGAATGGTGGTTGCCAGGTGATAGATGGGAAGGGGGAATGAAGAAGTGCTGTTGAATGGATACAGAGTTTCAATTTTACAAGATGAAAAAAATTCTAGAAATCTGTTGCTCAATTCGATACAACTGAACTATACAATGGTTAATATGGTAAATGTTATGTATTTTAAGCACAATTTTTTAAATAAAAAATGTTGTCAAAGTTTTTTAAAAAAGGAAAAAAGAAGTATTTGCGGTTAAGCCAAAAAACAGAAGAGGTGGCATCTGGAAAACCAAATAGTACTAACACAACACCAAAGTCGATCTCTTATGTCTGTTTGTTCTGGCAGCAAAGTCCAGCTTCTCACTAAAAGTCCAACACAGTTGCATTTTGGAATCACCAGAGGAGATATAAAATTTTCTGATGTCTGAGCCTCATCTCTAGAAATTCTGACTTACTTGATCTAAAAAGATTTAGAATTGGTGTGCAGGTCTCCTTGGGAACATATGATAAATATAGAAGTCTTGGTACACTTTAAAAGACTAAAATGAAGTTTCTGATGGGAATGGAGAAGAGTCAGAATCAGCTGAGATTGGTGATGACTGGAGTGGCAGAAGAAAGTCAAAGGAAATTTCCTAGTTTCTGACTTGAACAACAGGAAGGATGGTAGTTTGGTTCCATCATGTGAGGAAGATTGGAGAGAAGACCATTATTTGCAGGGGATGGCTATGAATTCAGCTTAGGAGATTTCTGGAGCTCCCACTGAGAGGCAGAGTAGGAATTGGATATAGTAGCCTGGAGCTTGGGAAGAGGTCTGCAGCAGAGGTAAATTTGTGTATCATTTAAAGGTATAGGAATTGACAAAAAAATTAACTGGGGAAGAACTATAGAGTGAGAAAAGAGAGCTCAGAACCAGGCTCTTGAGTATCCCAATACTGGCTTGGGAAACTGAAAAATGTAGAGATTTAAAAAAATGGTAAAATTAATAATAGCTAATATTTACTAAAACGTGCAATAAGCCTTGCTCTCCAAGCTAAAGACTTTATTTGTTTTAACTAACTTAATCCTCACAGCTTCATGAGTTGGGTCATTATAAAAAGTGTCTACTGCATTTTGATTTTTGACTACTGAGAGCTTTCAAGGCCCATCCTTTCTCCTTTCCCTTCTGCATCATATCTGAGCAAGTTAGGTGCTCTGTCCCTTTGTACCAGTGGAAATTTCAAACCATGGAAGGCCCAGGCCCCATGCACAAACTACCACCCAGCCCAACCTCTCACCTCTCACACAATTAAAACCCTAAGGCATCCACCATGGTTTCACTGCTATTTCACCTTAAACAGAACCTGAGCCCTTCCCCTGGGGGAAGCCTTGTGCTGTTTACCATGTGAATAATTAACTGTATTCATTTCCTATAACAAACACCCACAAACTTGGTTTCATAAAGCAACAAAAAGTATTTTCTCACAGTTCTGGAGTCTTAAATCAGTTTAACTTGTCTGAAGCTTAATGTGACAGCAAGAACACACTTTCTCTGAAGGCTCTATGGAAGAATCTGTTTTTAGTCTCTTTCAGCTTCTGGTGGCTGCTGGAATCTCTTGGCTTGTGGTCTTCTTGCTTCAGTCTTCAAAGTTTGCATCTATGAATCTCTGCTTCATTTTCAAATCACCTTATCCTCTTTTCCTCTGTGTGCCTGTCAAATCTACCTTTGCCTCCCTCTTATTAGGATAAGTGGACTGCATTTAGAGCCCACCCATATAATCCAAGATGAAGTGCCCATCTCAATATCCTCAACTTAGTCAATTCTGCAAAGACCCTTTCTTTAAATTTGGTAACATTTACAAGTTCTAGGGAGTAAGGCCTGAAGTCTCAAGGAGCCATTTTTTCTGCCTACCACAACATCCATTGGTACCATGTGTCATTTTTCCCAGCATCCAAAAATTCTTGTCTGGGAGAACTGCTCAGTATCCAGTAGGGAAAGCTAGGCAACCAAGTAAATCAGAAATATTAGTCCTAATTCACAGCTGACCTTTCCAGAAGGTGCCTAGAAAATGGAAAATTTGGAGAAGAGTGCATATACTAGCAGTTATATTTTCTTTCAATAGGATAATTCCTTAATTACCTAAAAAATTTGTTGAGCCCTTTACAGCAAATAGGCAAAAAGTGAAAGGGGCATCTACAGTGCAATGAGCTGGCCTGGAAGTTTTGGAGAAAAAGAAAAAAAAATGAGACACAAAGGAACACACAGGCTCCTAAGTTCAGAATGAACTGTTTTATTGCTGAGCAGAGCAGCATCCTGAATTCAGGTAGAGAGCTAGCAAGTGGTTCGAACACTGTTGTGAATTTTCAGCTCTATTTATATGGAATTAAAACTGCAGTTATTATATATCATCCCACTTTTAGTTAGTGGTAGATATTCAAAAGTTTACTATAACCTTAACAGTAGTTACTCTGATGTACTGTTTTTCATATTTATCAGGATTACTTTGACATTTTGTTCTTCACAGTTCTTTATCAGTTCCTTCTATGGTTTCCCCTGACACTTTATCTAGCACATATGATTAGTCATGTCCTTCAACATTCCTCAGTTCAGTTTTATTACATTCAGTTTCTCCACAGAAGTGAAAATATCATGGTTCAGCCAGGACCGGTTTGGCTCAGTGGATAGAGCGTCGGCCTGCGGACTGAAAGGTCCTGGGTTCGATTCCGAACAAGGGCATGTACCTTGGTTGCGGGCACATCCCCAGTAGAGGGTGTGCAAGAGGCAGCTGATCGATGATTCTCTCTCATTGATGTTTCTAACTCTCTATCTCTCTCTTCCTCTCTGTGAAAAATCAATAAAATATATTTTTTAAAGAAAATATCAGGGTTCAAGTACTTGTTCTGACACTAACTTGTTGTTTATCATAGAACAAATCCCTTCTCCTAACTGGGGTTCCAGATTTTGCATTTGGGGGGAAAAAAAAAAAAGTCTTATGGCCCTGTCCAAAAGCACAGAAATCTTTATAGTGGCTAAAGCATCCTGGACACTCCCCAGAGAAAACTCTTAAACCACAGCATTGCTGACCCACATGGGAGGCTGCTTGCTGTCTCTGTGACATCTCAAGTTGGTCCTGAATTCTACTATGTGGCATTAGGCAAAGAAAAGCAATCTTTCTTCTTTGGAATGACTGTAACAGATCTCATTCTTGGCAATTACTTTAGCTGGGAAGGAAAAATTCTCTCATGATGAATAAAAGCTTTTGTATTTTTTCCAAGCACTGGAACACTGCCTAGATAGACACACCAAACCACATGCTAGAAGACTTTGGAATGTCTGATTTAAAAACCAGGCACAGGACAATACAATGAAGGCCGCTGCCTATATTTTTCTCCAATTATTTTCCTCTCCCTGCTTGTTGCACTGTGCCAAATTTAAACAATCTTTTCTCTGAAAACTTTAAAACATTACCATAATCATTTGTGTTAGTTTTAAGCAAGTACCAAATTAACAATATAGTGCAGCCAAATAACCAGCAGAATGTGTTCCAGGGGTAAACAGCCTTTAAAGAGTCTCTTTAATCCATACTGGGTAACCCATCTCCCTCTAGCATAGGACAGTGGGAATGCATGGGATTTATGCCTAATAAACTCAAGCTAGAATCCTAGTTCTATCATTTCCTAACTGTGTGACTTTGGGCAAGTTTTTAACATTTTTGGGCTTCCATTTTCTCATCTATAAAATCAGTCTCATGATAGCTACTCACTATGGTAAGTGGTTTATATGGATTATATCACTTAATCTTTACAGTGGCTTCTGAATTTGGTGTCACGTGCTTTTATTTTGAGGATTAAGATAACTCAGGTTAGCAACCAATAGGTAGTAGGGTGCTAAAGAAAATAGTGGCCAGTTATTAGTGTGTTTAGCTTAGTGCTAAGGAAATTAAAAAGTACTTACTCATCAAACATAAATTGAGCACCTAATACATCCGTTCTAATAAAAGAGTAATATGCAAATTGACAATCACTCCAACACACAAGATGGCTGCCCCATGTGGTCAAAGATGGCTGCCCCCACGTGGACACCAGATGGCTTCCACAAGATGGCCAGCAGAGGAGGGCAGTTGGGAGGGACCAGTCTGCAAGAGAGGGCAGTTGTGGGCAATCAGGCCAGCAGGGGAGGGCAGTTAAAGGTGACCAGGCTGGCAGAGGAGGGAAGTTGGGGGTGACTGGGCCTGCAGGGAAGAACAGTTGGGGGAGACCAAGGCCTGCAGAGGAGACAGTTGGGTGGGACCAGGCCTGCAGGAGAGGGCAGTTAGGGGCAAACAGGCTGGCAGGGGAGCAGTTAGGCATCAATCAGGCGGACAGGGGAGTTGTTAGGGGATGATCAGGCTGGCAGGCAGAAGCAGTTAGGGGCAATCAGGAAGGCAGGCAGGTGAGCAGTTGGTATCCAGCAGTCCTGGATTGTGAGAGGGATCCCAGATTGGAGAGGGTGCAGGCTGGGCTGAGGGACACACACACCCCTGTGCACGAATCTCGTGCACTGGCCTCTAGTACTAATAAAAAAAAAATAATATACTACTTAGACTAGGAAACCTTCTGAACAACCATCCAGACGTCCTTCCTGACAAAGCCAGCCAGGTGAACCCATGTGGCAGTGGTCCCTGGCACCAGCGCCTGCAGCTGGCTGTGGCCTGGGAAACAGAGAAGCTGCCTGCCCTGAGGTCCCAAGCTTCAGCTAGCTAGAGAAGCCACCCTCTCTGAGGTCCCAGGTGGCAGCTCCTGAGGCTGGCTGTGGCCCAGGAGATGAAGAAGCCGCTTGCCCTGTGGTCCTGTAGAAGAGGCTTGCCCAGAGTCCTCGGGGAGACAGGGAAGCTGCCCACCTGTGGGTGCCAATGCCCGAGGCTGGCTGCAGCCTGGGAGATGGAGAAGCCATGAGCCCTGAATCCCAGGCAGCACCTAGCCAAAGAAGCCATCAGCCCTGTGGCCCAGGGCTCCAGTGCCTGCAGCTTAGGAGATATGTTCCCTCTTCTCCCACTATAGTAATTATTCCAATATTCCCCTTCTGAATTTCTCTCTGCTGCCCTGACCCAACTCCACTTTTCATCTTTAGGACAGGGAACAGGGAGAGCAGTGTTAAAAGCTTACATTTTTAAGCAGGTAAGATTGGTACTGAAACATATACATGGAAAACTAGAGTCCTTAAGATAACAAAGGCTAGAAAGGGAGGGGACAGGGACAGGGCAAGACATATTATATCCAGCAATCCATGTGGGGACTGAAAACTTTACAATGATGACAATCAGTGAAGATATGAATCAACTAAAATAATTGACAGGGACAATTCTTCCATCTTTGAAAGTATATCAAATCTGTTTAAATATATTTTTACCTACATAATATAACACATTCTGACAAGATCACCGCCACCAATGTGGTCAGTGTTGTGCTGGTAAATGTTTAACAACTGGCTCTCAATCAAAGAAAACAAAATCCTGATTTATAATATCAGCCAATTTCTGAGGCATAAATTCTCCCTCCATGGCTGATTCTGGCAGCTAATGTGATGCCACTAAATGCAGAGCTGAGGAGAAATGTGCTGTAATACACTATTATATTCCACCAGAAAGACCCAAAAGTTATAAATAATGTCAAGAGTCAGAACAGTAAAGTGTAGTAAATAATTGAGGAGTGGTGAATTAGAGTATGTATTACCTTTGGCTTTAATGTAATTCATTCACTTTTAAGATTATATAATTTAATTTTTAATAATGACCATGTTTAACAACCAGCTTGCAAAATTCCTGAAAATTTGTGAGCCAGTAAGAGCAGGCTCCAGCACAATACTGAGTGGAGTATAATGGTTAAAGGGCATCGCTCATGGGTTTGAAATGAGACTCAGCCACTTTTAGGTTTCACTGGTCAAGTTACCTGATCTCTCTATACCACTGTGTTCTCATCTGTGTAATTATAGGACCTTCTGTATAGAGTTATTGCAAAGATAAAATGGAATCTGTGTATGACACAGCACAGTATCTGAAACAATAATTCACTCAATTTGCTATAAACTGTTATTCCCTCAATACATTGTTGACAAAATTATTCTACTCATGCTGAAAGAATGAAATTTTATTGATGAGAAAAATATCTTATTTTGCGATCTACATGGAGACAGTCAATTTTGCTTCCTATACAGTAGATAATAATCTACTCCTACAAACTGAAAGGGGAAAATGACCTCAATCAACATGATTGAAGCAATGTACTATTAGCTGGATCATAAAGCAGAAAGGATGCCATACATTCTGGGATACATCTGCAGTAAGAGGCTTCACCTCAGGTATAATTTTGATCAACTAAGCATCAGATTTAAGATGAATTGTGAGAAGGATTCTGAGGGTGTTTTTAGACTTAGCAGGAATACAACTTTAATACATAAGCAACAGTTACTATGGTTAATGATGGTGAGAAAAAACACCCATGATCTATACTAATAAAAGGGTAATATGCTAATTAGACCAGATATCTTCCAGACAACCATCTGCATCCTTCTCGACAAAGTAGGCCCAGGAAAAGCCGCCTGCCAATAGTCCCAGCATCAATGCCTGAGGCTGGCTATAGCCTGGGAGATGGAGAAGCTGTTCACCCCCTGGCCCTGGGACCCAGCACCTGCAGCTGGCTGCAGCCTGAGAGACAGAAAATTGCCTGCCCCACAGTCCCAGCCACAGTCAGATGGAGAAGTTGCCCACCCCGTGGTCCTGGACACCAGTGCCTATGACCTGGGCAAAGCCACCTGCCCACTGTCCCCTGAGGCTGCAGCCAGCCCAGGTCCCAGTGCCTATGGCCAGCCAGAGAGATGGAAGCCAGGATCCTGGGTGCCTATGGTCGGCTGGAGGAGGGAATCCTGGGTCCTGGGTGTGGGACCAAGGCAGAGGAGATTAGGAGCGATCAAGCCAGAGGGGAGCAGTTAGGGATAATCAGGCTAGCAGGCAGAAGTGGTTAGGGGCAATCAGGAAGGCAGGCAGGTGAGCGGTTAGGAGCCAGCAGTCACAGATTGTGAGAGGGATGTCCCAGATTGGAGAGGTGTAGGCCAGGCTGAGGGACACCCCCACCCCCCATGCACGAATTTTGTGTACCAGGCCACTAGTATTTTTATAAAAAGTAGAGAGGGAATATTCGAAGGAAGTACATGACTCAATTTCTCAATCTTAATTGGTTCATTTTCTGTTTGCAGTGGTTTAGGTGGGGTTGGATTACATATCCCTCATAACCAGATGAGCCTCCAAGAGTCGAATTGCTGACAAAGCTGGAAACAAATCAAACTAAAGGCAGAAAATATTTGGGACAGCCGAAACCGGTTTGGCTCAGTGCATAGAGCATCGGCCTGAGGACTGAAAGGTCCCGGGTTCGATTCCGGTCAAGGGCACATACCTTGGTTGCGGGCACATCCCCACGGTGTGCAAGAGACAGCTGGTCGATGTATGTCTCTTATCGACGTTTCTAACTCTCTATCCCTCTCAATTCCTCTCTGTGTAAAAATCAATAAAATATTTTTTAAAAAAAAAAAAAAAAAAGAAAGAAAATATTTGGGACATTCAAGTGGCCTCTGCCAGAGAAATTAGGTCCTTGCACACCCTTACTGAAAACTCTCCAGAATGGCTTCCCCACACATCAGTGTCTGTCCACTGATTCTATCCCTCTATCCCTTCTGCCTCCTGTCTGTCACACATGCTCCTCAATAAGCTTGCCAAACCCCTACTCTTTGATCTTGTTGGCATTCCTCAGGTCATTCCCCAGTTCTGGCATATTCTATGCCCATTAAAATTCAACTCATTTCACATGTTTGAATGACTCTTCCAGGGATAGTCAGAAATGAAAGTTGAAGCCACCTTTCCATAGCATATGGTGAAAATAGAAGCTCTATAATATGATGAGAATTTATTAGAGTACTTTAATCCCTATTAAAACCATCACAAATGCATGATTGTTTTTTTAGTAAAAATAAGGGTGGACTCTGTATCTTCCTCTCAATTTTACCATGAACCTAAAACTGCTCTGAAAAAAGTAAGTCCTTAAAAAAATGAGAGTTTCTGCCGGGACGGTTTAGCTCAGTGGATAGAGCGTTGGCTTGGGGACTGAAGGGACCCGGGTTCAATTCCAGTCAAGGGCATGTACCTTGGTTGCGGGCATATCCCCGGTGGGGGGTGTGCAGGAGGCAGCTGATCGATGACTCTCTCTCATCGATGTTTCTAACTCTCTATCTCTATCCCTTCCTCTCTGTACAAAATCAATAAAATATATTTTTAAAAAAAAAAGAGAGTTTCTGCCGAAACCAGTTTGGCTTAGTGGATAGAGCGTTGGCCTGCGGACTGAAAGGTCCCGGGTTCGATTCCGGTCAAGGGCATGTACCTTGGTTGCGGGCACATCCCCAGTAGGGGGTGTGCAAGAGGCAGCTGATAGATGATTCTCTCTCATCGATGTTTCTAACTCTCTATCCCTCTCTCTTCCTCTCTGTAAAAAATCAATAAAATATATTTTTTTAAAAATGAGAGTTTCTGATTAGCCATTTTAAACTAACAAGGAATAAAATGAAATTGTAATCTAAAAAGTAAGAGTGATATTTATATAGTATGTATGAAACAATTATGAACATAAATCAATTAATAAAGTTAGTACTGCATACCACATGTCAGCTTATTGCCAGATGCTAATATTTATAACCTTATTTATTTAAATCATACACATACCCTGATGCATAGATTATCATGTAAACACTTTTGAACTATATTTTTACATGTGATTTATAGTTTATATGTCAGAAAATACAATTAACCAAGGGAAAAACTATAAAGATAGTTGAGTCTAAACAATAAAGGAATACCTAAGATTAGAATAAGTTAACTATAAGCATCAATGATTTAAAGTGAGAATTATAGAGTATAAAGACCACACACTCAGGTTTTTGTCTACCATGATTAAAAGGACACTCTGATTTCATGATTAAAAGAAGACGCTGGTTCCAAATGATAATAAATTAAATAGTTTTATCCACTTAAAATTTTATTGAGCCATTATAGTGGGTTGAAAAGACACCCCCCTCCTAAAATTCATGTCCACCTGGAACCAGGCTGACTTTATTTGGAAATAGAGTCTCTAATTAACTAATGATCACAAGATGGAATCATTCTAGATTTAGGGTGAGCCTTACAGCCAATAACATATCCTTATAAGGAGAGGAGAGGACACATGAAAACACATAGGGGAAAAGCTATGTGAAGATGAGGCAGAGCTTAAAATGACGCACCTACTAGTAAAAGTCAAGAAGTGCTAAAGATTGCTGACAACTACCATAAGCTAGAAGAGAAGCACAGAACAAATTCTCTCTCAGAGCCTCCAGAAGGAACCAACCATGCATATACCTTCATTTCAGAATTCTGGTTTTCTGAACTATGAGAAAATAAATTTGTTGTTTTAAGCCACACAATTTGCGATAACTTGTTACACTAGCCATAGGAAAATAATATGACTACCTTAACTTTGATATACAAATCTAAAAAAAAAATCATAAAAAATGAGGACTAAAAACTTATCTAATCCATACTAATAAAAGGGTAATATGCTAATTAGACTGGGAGACCTTTCAGGAGACCTTCTGGATGTCCTTCCAAATAAAGCTATGGTGGTGGGGTTGAGGCAGAAGTGGTTAGAGGCAATCAGGCCCGGAGGGGAGGACAGTTTTGGGTGATCAGGCCAGCTGGAGGGACAGTTGGGGGCAAGCAGGCTGGCGGGGGGGGGGGGGGGTTGGGGGTGAGCAGGCCAGCAGTGGGGGGCAGTTGGGGGTGATCAGGTTGACTGGGGGCCAGTTGGGGGCAAGCAGGCCAGCAGAGGAGGGCAGTTGGGGACGATCAGGCCAGCGGGGGGGGGGGGGGGGGGGAGGGGCAGTTGGGGGCAAACAGGCCATCAGGGGGGTCATTGGTGATGATCAGGCTGGCAAGGGGGCAGTTGGGGGCAAGCAGGCCAGTGGGAGGGGGCAGTAGGGGGTGATCAGGCCAGCAAGGAGGGGCAGTTGAAAGTGAGCAGGCCGGCAGGCAGAGTGGTTAGAGGTGATCAGGCAGGCAGGCAGATGAGCGTTTAGGAGCCAGCAGTCCCAGATTGTGAAAGGGATGTCCAAATGACAGTTTAGGCCCAATCCCTGTGGTTTAGGCCTGAATGTCAGTTGGACATTCCCTGAGGGATCCCAGATTGGAGAAGGTGCAGGCTTGACTGAGGGACATTCTCTCCCTCCACCCCCTGTGCATGAATTTCATGCACTGAGCCACTAGTTTGTAAATATATAGGCATAAATTCTAAATAAAATATTGGCAAATTAATTGCTAAAATATATATATTAGAATATTATAGTAAGACAAGCTTTCCTATGACTAGGCAGGTTTTATTTTAGGCACAGATAGATACTTGATTATTAAAAAATGTAAGAATAGTATTCATCACATCAGAATCAAAACAAAATTACCATCTTGATAGATGTCAGCAGGGCATATGCTAAAATCCATATGAATCCATAATAACTATGCTATCTAATAAAAGAGTAATATGCAAATTAACCATCACTTCGCTACACCCACAAGCCAGTCACCAGCCACACCCACCAGCCAATCAGAGTGAGTATGCAAATTAACCCCAATCAAGAAGGCTGCAGCCACAGAGAGCAGGAGGGAGGTTTGGGTTTCCCTAGCAATGGAGGAAGCCAAGCTTTCTACACACCATGGCAGGCCCAGGCCTCCACTCAAGGGTACAAAGTTTCAATTATAGAAGGTAAATAAATTCCAACAGAAATGGCGGCAGCCATGTAGCTGGAAGAGCAGGAGGCTAGGATTTCCCTGGGTAATGGAGGAAGCCAAGCTTCTGTAGCCCTGGCCAGCTCAGGCCTTCACTCCAGGCTACAGTTTCAATTACAGAAGATACATAAATTTCAACAGAAATGGCTGCTGTCATAGAGCTAGCAGGATGCTTGGCTCCGCTCCAGACTACAAAGTTTCAATTGTAGGAGATAAATAAATTCCAGATACCAGGGCCTCTGCTTGGGTTACCAGGGGCTGTGGCTGGCCAGAAAACAATCACAGGCCCTCTCCCAGGCTGCCCCATGCCCCAAGAGAACCCCCACCCTTATCCAGGACATCCTTCAGGGCAAACCAGCCAGCCCCCACTAAAAAAAAGAATAATACGCACATTGACCATCACTCCAACACACAAAATGGCTGCACCCATGTGGACACAAGATGGCTTCAACCATGTGGTCAAATATCCTGCCCCCATGTGGATACAAGATGGTCACCACAAGATGGCCAGCAGGAGAGGGCAGTTGGGAGGGACCAGGCCTATAAGGGAGGGCAGTTGGGGGCAATTAACCCTGCAGAGGAGGGCAGTTAGGGGTGACCAGGCTGGCAGAGGAGGGAAATTGGGGACAAACAGACTGTCAGGGGAGCAGTTAGACATCAATCAGGCTGTCATGGGAGTGGTTAGGGGGCGGTGATTAGGCTGGCAGGCAGAAGTGATTAGGGTCAATCAGGAAGGCAAGCAGGCAAGCAGTTGGAAGCCAGTAGTCCTGGATTGTGAGAGGGATGTCCAACTGCCCATTTAGGCCTGATCCAACTGGGCTTAAACAGGCAGTTGGATATACCTCGAGGGGTCTCAGATTGGAGACTGGACTGAGGAACACCCCACCCTCCTTGCACATAATTTGTTCACCAGGCCTCTAGTTCTTAATAAAGTTTGATGATAAAGACATTTCCTTAGCAGGATATATATATATATATATATATATATATATATATATACACACACACACACACACATACACATACATGCATACGCACACACCCAAACATATACAGACATATACTTCCCAGCTCTATCCAATGAAAGACTCTAGAAGCAACAACCCCAGTATCAATGAGCACAGCTAGTGCCCAGATTTTGATTTCTAAATACAATTCTCCTTGAAGAAAATAACTAGAAGAAAATAACTAGGGCAGCAAAATCACAAAATGAGCCTGGAGCCCAGACATGTGGTTCAGTGGTTGAGCATTGACCCAGGAACCAAGAGGTTACCAGTTCAATTTCTATCAATATTCAGGGCACATGCCTAGGTTGTGGGCTCAATCCCCAATTGGGAGCATGCAAAAGGCAGCTGATTGATAATGTTTCTCTCTCATCAATTTCTCTATCTTTCTATTTCTCTCCCTTCTTCTCTCTAAAAATTAATAAAAACATATCAAAATAAGCCTGGAGCATCTTGTAATACCAGAAAGCAGGAAATACTCAAAGAATAAAAGAATGGGGCATGTCAAAGGCATTCAGGAGCCAACCTTAAAGATCACTCAATGGCTAGAGTTGGAACAATTGGACCAACAAAATAAATAAAATAGTATTGGAGTATAGCCCAAAGTATAAAGTATATATACCCGAGTCCATACAGGCCTTGGCTGGCATTGCTCAGTGGATAGAGCATCAGCCCACACACCTAAGGGTGGAGGGTTCAATTACCAGTCAAGGACACGAATGTACCTGACTTACAGGTTTGATCCCTGACCCCATTGGACTGCACAAGTACAGGAGGCAACCAATCTCGTTCTCTCTCTCTCTCTCTCTCTCTCTCTCTCTCTCTCTCTCTCTCTCTCTTTCTCATCACTCCCTTCCACTCTTTCTAAAAATCAATGAAAAAATAAATATGCTCGGGTACAGATAACAAAAAATAAAAAATAAAACAAAATGTAAAAATACATGATTGAATAAATAAGTGGGGGAGAAAGGAAAACTCTTTTAATTCATAAATAGAGAAAGAACAAGGGGCATACAAAAACACCATTTTGCAAATACCAGAGTAGTAATTGTTTTAAGAAAAAACATCAGTGGATAATAAATCAGTGGATAAAAGTAGCATAAGAAAAAATATTTACATAATATCAAAATATCTTACCACAAGATATTTATAATTACTGAGGTGAAAATACTGTGTTTCCCCAAAAATAAGACATCCTCCAAAAATAAGACCTACTTACAGGTTTCCTTCTGAGTGAAATATAAGGCATCCCTCCGAAAATAAGGCCCCCCCTAGCTCTGTCTCAGAATGCTATTGCTAAACATGGGAGATTTGGTCCACTGATTCTGAAAGAAATGGAGTCACAAGAAATTCACCAGGAAATTCAGGAATTGGATTGTTATATTGATGTTCCAGAAGATGATGACATGATTGTCATTGAATAAATGAGTAAATTCTTGATACCGTAGGATTCACAGTTTGTCTGGTTTGTGTTGACAACTACCGTGCTACCGTACAGTATACAGGTAATAAATTTCCTTTATTTTCATTTAACAATAAATGTGTACCATATTCTTCTTCATGGAAAAATAATACATCCCTTGAAAATAAGACCTAGCGCATCTTTGGGAGCAAAAATTAATATAAGACACTGTCTTATTTTCAGGGGAACAGGGTAGTAACTTTATAGTGAAGAAACCTTATAAACAATTATCAAAGTTAAAATAATCAGTATTAGGACATATTAACATCATATACCTCCTGATATGATATGCTAAAAAGAGCATAGCATCACTTCTGGGGTATTCTTGCCAAAAATGAAAAATCTGAATTTAATCAAGGAAACCTCAGACAAACTCAAGTTGAACAGCGTTTTACAAAATAAGTGGCCAATTCTCTTCAAAATGTTCAGAAAAAAAAAAAAAAAAATTCTAGGGAATTATCCTAGATCACAGAAGATGAAAGAGACATGACAACTGCATGCCATGTGTGTTTTTGGATTGAAAAATAAAGACATTATAAATAATTGATAAAATTTGTTTAAGGTCTGTAGACTGGCTAATAGAATTGCATCAATGCTAATTTTCTGGTTTTGATGCTTTTACTATGACTATTAAGATATAATATTTTAGAGCTCTGGATGAAGGGTAAATTATAAATCTTTGTACTATTTTGCAAATATTTGTGTATCTGAATTTATTAGTATTGCAAAATTGAAAGTTAAGTAAGTAAATTCAAAGAAACCTGCTCTAAAAATTATAGTGTATCTCATACAATGAAATTTTGTGCAAACATTAAACTTACAGTTTTATTTTTTAAAGTATGTTTTTATTGATTCTATAAAGAGTAAGAGAGAGGGAGAAAGAGATAGAAACAATGATGTTAGAAAATCATGGATTGGCTGTCTCCTGCACACCCCCTACTGGGGACCAAGCCCTCAACCAATGCATGTTCCCAAACCTGGAATCACACCATGACCTCCTGGTTCATAGGTCAATGCTCAACCACTGAGCAACACTATCCAGGCAAACTTACAGTTTTCTTAAAGTAACTAGAGGCCTGGTGCATGAAATTCGTGTACTGAGGTGGTCCCTCAGCCCACCCTGCCCCTCTCACAGTCTGGGAGCTCTCATGGGATATTTTACTGACAGTTTAGGCCCACTCCCTGCAGGCTTAACCCATCAGTAGGCCTCCCTCTGCAGGAGGTAATCTGGCTGATCAGGGGAAGGCCCCAACTCCATCACCCTACTGCCAAGGTGTTTTAATCAACATGGACTCCAGTCCCTTCACCATGAAAAAATGACAACTTTCTTCAGACATTTTCAAGATGTCTCTTTTATAGGATATGACATTTCTTTCTTTTTTCTTTTTTTTTTATCCTCACCTGAGGATATATTTCCATTGATTTTTAGAGAGCGTGAAAGAGGGAAAGACAGAGAGAAACATCAATGTGAGAGGGACACTGCGATTGATTCCTTCCTGCATTCCTGGCCAGGGAGGAGCCTGAAACCTAGGTACATGCCCTTGACCAGAATTGATCCCGGACCCTGCTGTAGGCAGGCCAAGACATTATCCCCTGAGTCAAACCAGCTAGGGCAGGATATGACATTTCTTAGCCCTCCAGCAGCGGACCTTTGTTTTTTTTTTCCTCCAGGAGTGAGGTGGAAAAACCTAGATCACCTTCTTGGATTCTTATTAGGCAAGTTATCAAGAACACTCACAGTAGTGTACAGGAGGCTTAGCCAATGAGCCGTCAGAAAAGGTGTTTCCTCTGCAGTTCACATGCAGAGGCAGTACTACTGGCCTTCTCCCTTCCTCTCCCACTCTCCATCTCCCTCTGGTCCACTCTCTAAAAAGCAGTGAAAAAATATCCTCTGGTGAGCATTAAAAAACAAAACACAGAATAACGCCTCCTCCTTGGAGATGCTGAATATGTAGGCCTGAAAGAGAGAATCCTTGGCTCTGTGAAGACCCCTACATGAATTTTATTAACAATGTTTGGAAAAATAGCCTAAGCCACATCAATGATTCAAGTTTGTGCTTTTCTGTGTTCCAGGGAAGAATCAAATGATCTTTTGTTTTTTGTGTGTCAAAATAAAATTTTGCATGTGTTAAATACATAATTCTTATTCAAATACATAATAGCAGATGCAAAAGTTCTGTTTAACTCAGTGAAGGGACTGGCAGGATGATAATGCTTCTCAAATGAGATTGCCAAAGATGAAAGCCTGAAGTAAAACTGCTGAATTAGATACAATCTGGCTAATGTCCTATAGGACAATAAAACCATCACTTTTTGAATTGGTATGTCTTCTAGACAGAAATTAGTTACATCTTTAAAAACCTAAAAATTATTTTCATCCTCCCACTTTGCTCATCATTATATGTAACTTTCCAGGGCTATAAAATGTCAAAATATATGGAACATATTTAATTGTAAATAGTGTGCCAGAGTTATGTGTTTCATAGAAAAGGAAATGATTTTTCTGTGGGCCTCTAATGCCCTAATCATACTGAAAGGACTTGCTGTCAATGTTTTTTTTTTGTTTTTTTTTTTGTTTTTTTTGTGTGTTTGTTTTTTTTTTTTTTTTTTTTTTTTTTTTTTTTTTTTTGTTTTTTTGTGTTTTTGTGTGTGTGTGTGTTGTTTTTTTTTTTTTTTACTCTGGTCCTGTGATTGGCCAGGGAAACTGTGGGCAGGGGTGAGGATTGGAATGGAATGCATCTATGTGCAGTCCTGGAAGCTGCAGACATCAGCTATTGTCCTTAACTATTAGGTGATGAGATGATGTTTTGGCTCCTGATGGGTAGGTCTGACCATGCTTATCAGTTCTGCTTGCTGGATTCACAGATGAGGAATCTTCTTTAAAAAAAAATATATATATATATATATATATATATATATATATATATATATATATATAATTGATTTTTTTTACAGGGAGGAAGGGAGAAGCATAGAGAGTTAGAAACATCGATGAGAGAGAAACATCGATCAGCTGCCTCCTGCACACCTCCTATAGGGGATATGCCCACAACCAAGGTACATGCCCTTGATCGGAATTGAAACTGGGACCTTTCAGTCTGCAAGCTGATGCTGTTTCCACTGAGCCAAACCAGTTAGGGCCTGAGTCATCTTCTTAATAGATTCACACAGGCCTTGAAAAGAAAACAATAAAAACTTAACCTCCTATTCACATATGAGAAACTTAACTCCCTATTCACAGAAGTATATGCATTCTAAGATTTAAAATAATATGATTTTTTTCAGATTAATTCAGGTACTCTATCTATCAGATTATAACCCCTCTCCCATCAACTACATTCACAAATAAAACCTTTAGAACACTAAGAATAAACTTCTATTTTGGTAAGAGGAATTTGAAATTCAAGCTAGTAAGCAGTTTGGACAGACTGGTACAATTGGTTAAATTTGGGGATAAAATAAAGTGACTATGCCATTAAAGAGTAACAGAATGTACCATCCCAAAATATGTCTCTTTACCATAAAGACTATTTTGAGCTAATTATTTTGAGAAATTGTAGACACAGAAGCTCTGAAAATAGAGCTTACTCTTTTATAAGGGGGATTTACATTAGAAAGGAGATCTGTACCAGAAAGAGAGCTATTACCAGAGATCATTTTTCATGCAAAATACTTACCTGCATAGAAAGGAAAATATTTGTTTACCAAACATGTCCTCTTCTCACCTTGCTGTGAATTGCCTCCCTGCCCTTTGAAGCTCCATTCTTTTTATAGCTCAGGGTAAAACTCATTGGTCTTGTCACATTTTTAGTCTCATATCTCCACGAAGCTCCCATATGTGCTTAGGAACATAATTAAAATGTCTTTCTGCTAATTTGTTTTTTATTACAGGGTGGTCCCAACCAAGAACCTAGACTATATGGATAGAGGGTAAATTAGTTTTCCTCCTGTACACTATTATAAATACCTTATGAATTAAATAGTGAAATGTGGATTTTTAATCACTGGGGAAAAGTAAGCTAGTCAGACATCATTAAGGTGAATAATTAAACTTAGGAGAAGAAATAACTCTTTAAGCACAGTAGTAGGCAGTTAGACAGGCATGAGCAAAGTAGGAACTATAGGCCAGGTACTGAGGGTTTCTTCCGGCCTCTTTCTTTCTGGAAGCAGCCGGTGGGGGTACCCTTCTCTCCAATAAAAGCCTATATCCTGGCATCCCAGTCTCCATACCTCTTTATTTCATCTTTTATGCTGGTGCCAAAACCCGGGGGTCTACTTTTAAGGGGAGGATAGGGGACAGGGCTTTGATTGGTGATTAGGGACCTAGGGACTTAGGAATGGGGGAGGGGGTTTAGAGTATTTGGGAGGTGCTGACTGGTGGTTCAGTGCTCAGGTATGTCTAACAGCAGGTGGGGTTTAAGTCTGCCCATCAACTGGAGGAAGGGAGGATCTATCAGTCAGCAATGGCATAACCCCACCTGACCTTTTCTGCCTTTCTGGGCCTGGAGTTGAAACACGACTGAAGCCTAGATGTCATCTCTAGTTTGACCAAAACTCTGCCTCTGTAGTCAACAAACCTAAGGTTTTGTTCCTAAGATTATTTTATGTGGGTTAGAACATCATTGTCCTAAGAGTGCAATGCTTAAGTGAGTGATCTTGCAAAGGGAGTCATATGAGACTATTCTCAAGCCCCCTTGTTCCTCCTCTAAAGGGATATGCTACATGACTAGTGACATGCTAGGGGGAAAGGGTCAGTGGAAGGTCTGAACTACGTGAACAGTGATATGAAAAGTCAAAGCATCAAAACCACATGACCAGCAATATACTAGGGGAGAAAAGGTCACCCTGGGGGTGGGGTACCACCCTAGTTTTGCTGATAGCTAGGTACCTGGGATGTCCACCCTGATGACCCTCAGTACCTGGCCTATGGTTCCTACTCTGATCATGCCTGTCTAACTGCCTACTACTGTAAAGAGCTCTTACAAATGAGGGAAAATGACCCCAACAGAGAAACAAAATGGCAAGAGACATAGATAGGGTAGAAATGAAAGAAAACCTACAAACTACAAAAGGATGGGGGGGGGGGCAGAGAAAGAGAAGAAAGGAGTGAATGAAGGAGGGAAGAATGGAAGAAGAAAACGAGAGAAAGGATGTATGACTTCATTCATAAACAAATAAATAAAAATGAAATAATATTTTTATATATAAATTCAGCATAAAACAAAAGGAATATGTGAGGATGGTTAGTATGCAGACACTCCCATAATGTATTGTGGATGAGGATATAAATTAGCACAACTTTTCTGAAGTGTAATTTTATAATATTATAAGAGCCTTAATAAAATGCATTCACTTTGATCTAGAAATTTCAATTATCCCAAGGATATATCACAAGTGTCCCCGCAGATGAAAGATGACTGACAACAGGAAGGCAGACTGTATGACAGAGTGTGAGAGAACAAAGGGAGTGTTTGTTTGTGAGTTAAGGGACAGCTATATTCCAGGGGACTGTGGGGGATTGCCAGATGGGTTTCTCCTGACCAGGCAGCCTCCATTGCTGCTGGGATCACTCCCAGAGCCACAGGCTCTGAGAGTGGAGGTCGTACCATCTTGAAGGGGAGCGTGGGTATTGTTGGAAGCCTGAAAATCCGGGGAATTTACAACAATGGCACCCAGTAAACAGCTGTGAAACCGGGAACACAGGTCTCCAAGCAGCATGAGCAGGCAGATTCAGAGAAGCTCTACACCCTCTCATGGAAAGGTCAGATTTCACCTGGGATAAGGTGAGGTCTGTGAGCCGGGCAGGAGAGAGAAATGCACACTGCAGGAGCTGGAGGATCTGGGGAAGTCTTTGCCCAGAAATGTCCTGGCCCTTGGGGTTGGCATGATCCAAAAATGTGAAAGGGGATCCTCAGGGCTTAGTCAGTTTGGGATGCTATGACAGTTCCATAGACTGGGTGCCATAAGCAACTACTCAGGAGGCTGGGAATTCAAGATCAGAGTCCAAAATGATTGGATAGTAGTGAGAGGCTTCTTCTAAGTATCAAACAGTAAACTTCTCCTTATATCCTCACATGACAGAGAGAAAGCAAGAGAGCTCACTGGGGTTATATTTATAAAGGCACTAGTCTCATTCATGAGGGTATCACCCTCATGACCCAATTATCTCCCAAAAACACCCACCTTCTAATACTTCAGATTGGTGGTTTGGCATTTCAACGTTTAAATTTTGTGGGCATACTGACCTTTGGTTCATAACAGTGATATATAGAGATATAGAAATATATAATGGAATATTATTCAGCCTTTTAAAATAAGAAAAGCCTGCCATTTGTACAATAACAACATGGATGAACCTAGAGAACATTATGCTAAGTGAAATAAGCCAGGCACAGTATGACAAGTACTTCATGTTCATATTTATAATGAGGGATCTAAAATAGTCAAACTCATAGAAGCAGAGGGTAAGACAGTGGTTGCCAGAGGCTGTGGGGAGGAGCAAACTTGGAAAAAGGTACAAAGTCTTGTGGGGGTTTTATTATTATTAAAGAGAATATATTTATTTTTTTAAAAACATTTTTTATTGATTTTAGAGAGGAAGGGAGAGGGAGACAGAGATAGAAACACCAATGAAAGAGAAATTGATCCATGACCTCCTGGTTCATGGGTCGGTGCTCTACCACTGAGTCACACCAACTGGGCAAAAGAAAAACATAAAATAAAATATATATTTAAATATTACTGTTCAGTTTGCCAGTCCTCTAAAAGTCACACTGTCCAATCAGAAGGGACAGAAAAATTCCTTGTGTAACACTTCACCCCTGTGGCCAGATTAACACAAAGATACACCTAAGAAATAGACTTTTCAAACTGCTCTTCAAGTAATCTTTCAAACTTTGTCATGACATAAATATTTCCATCATCGGCTTACCTCAAATACAAGAGGAAAGTACATAGTGGGAGCCTTATAAAAGCAAAAATTTTCTATCATACTTGATACTGAAATACTGTGATAGTAACAAAAAAAAAAAAGAAAATTCAATTATATGATTTGAAATCATTTTGGGAGTAAACTCCCATTGGATGAAAAACATGCTGGGATGATTTGTGTATAGCAGTATTTTCTGACATTTATAGGATGTAAATTCAAAGAGAAATCTGAAAGACACTGGATAGAAAGAAGGCCAATTCAGACAAGGTATGATCCCTACAGAACATTTAATGACATCAGATCAAACAAACAAAAAAGGAAACATACCATGGCCCATTAAATGCCAACATATGTTTTTAGGATTATTATCTTAATCTCAAATTGAGAAATGCAAAGGGCCAAAAATCAGGCAGTTTTCAATCAACTGCTATAAAATTGCTTTGGTGGGAACTAGAGCTACTTCTAAATATTCTTATTATTCTCCTTCTGGGTACACACATGCTAGGATTGAAATTTCTCAACACATTTGGGAATATAACTTGCATCTTCCCATTTTGGGTAGCCAAGTCTTTGCTTTGGTCAATTAAATGTATAAGGAAACAAGGAGGGGCTGGTGCCACTGTGATTATAGAAGCCTATAGATGGAAACTCCAGCAGTGTGAGTGATCATAATAAGCATAGTTCCAGTAAACTGTTGGGCATATAGCATGGGCAATAAGTATGTTTTTATGCTAACACACTGAGATTTGGAGGTTATTTATAATTATATCAAAATCTAGCTCATGCTAACTCATACTATTATTTAGATCATTCACTGTCTTGAATCAAATCTATCTAAACTTTTATTTCTCATAATAGAAAGTTTATTTACTAGTATTCATCTACTTACAAAAGTAGACTGTTCTAAATTTCACAGAACAGTAAGAAAGAATAGTTTGTAATTAATAGCACAGGCATGGAGTCCAAAAAGAGAAAAGAAAATTGTTTTCAAGTCCTGGCTTGGTCCAGTCACTGAGAACCTATTATTTTTCATCTGTAGGTTGCATAATAACAGCAATAATTTTGCAGAGTTATGGTAAAGAGAAAATAAGACAGTGGATATAAAGCACTTGCCACAGTGGCTAGAAGATGGCAAGTGTTCAGTAAATTATTGTCAACATCATCATCATTATTACTTCTCAGTATGTATTTATAATTTTCTATTTGAAATACCATAGGACCAATAATTTGTTAACCTTATGGCTCCCCACATTTCAGAGATAAGTGTTTTTACCATGCAAATATGTCATATTGATTGTTCTCTCTTCAATGGAAGAAAGTACTGTTAGTAGAAATGAAATATCAGCCTCAACTTATACCTACTACCCAAGATCGTGTAAGTCATTACAATGTGTTTTTGAGAGTTGCCACTTCAGTGTTCTGTAAAAAGCTTCCTGGAAAAAGTATTAACAGATGGCCTCTTTCTTTCAGAGACTGTTAGTAGCACACCAGATGGCAACCCAAATGAGAAGATTAAACTTAAATTCTCCAAACTGAAGGAAATGTGACACTAGCTTTTTAATAAGTATACAGCATTAGAGGTAGCAAAGAAATTATCAGTTGATTTTTCTCTCCTTATTTCAATGTGGAATACGGTCTTCATTGCCTCACCAACTTACCAGATAGTTTATGTAAATTCTGGAAATGGTTTGCCCAACACAAACAAATTTTATTTGAAATGACTGACCGATTTATGAGGTGTAAGTCTAGTCTGAAGAATGAAAATACAAGGCAGTGCCCAAGGGATAAGTGCTCTGTGCCATGGACACTCATTTCTCTCCAGGACCAGTCATTAGTTTGCAACATTTTCCTCTTATTGTTATAAATATTTGGCCTCAGCTCAACTGTCAAACTTTTGACAAGGAGGTAATAACTGTTCTAAGATACTTATTATCTTTCCAGATGTCCGACTCACCTACTGCTGAATAAAAGCCTGATCTGGGAGTTCTGTCACTGTTATACAAATTATCCTAGGTGCCTTTGCAATTCCAAACAATCCTGCCCAAGTAGGGTTCAGAAAAGGCCAACAGAGTCTTCATATTGGGTAGGAAGGTGTACTTCTACCATCTTAGGTTACATGTCAATGAGGAGTTTTTGGATTCCAGTGAATGCTCAAATATCAATGTTTCGGGGGGAAACCAAGATGGCAGTGTAGGTGAGCAACTAATCTGCCGCCTCGCACAAAAATTTCAAAACTACAACTAAAAGACAAAACATCTATCACCCAAAACCATGGGAAAGCTGGCTGAAAGAGAAAGGAGCACAAGTACTGAAAAGCTGAAAAGCCTAGGTATGGAGGCACACGAATTGGGCTGGTGGCGGGAGACTGGGCACATGGCTCTTTTTCAACTAGAAGGGAAACAAGCTCCCGATCACTTTGAAATCCAGTTTCTGAGGTCACGCAGGGGACCCAGACCCTACGGGGAGAAGCTGGTCTGTCGGCCAATGGGTCCAAAAGTGAGGGTGACTTTTTTGCAAAGGTACACGCAGCAATCATTGTTTACTGCACTGGAGTACGGGGAGTTGGAAATGCTGAAAGGCAGAGGTTTATGGCAGCCATCGCTGTTTGCCACGCCCCAACCTAGTGACATCCTGAGACCCTGCCTCGCCTTGAGGCCCCGCCCTGCACATTCTACAAAGCTGCCCAGGCTCCACACAGCTGTTTTTGCATAAACAGCAAAAATGCTGAGAAAAGAAAGGAGATCTCAAACAAAAGGAATGGAGGAGAAAAAAAGACTGGATATAAAGTTCAAAACCACGGTTATAAGGTTTTTCAAGCATTTCCTAGAAAAGGCCAATAAATTTAATGAGACCCTCAAGGATATGAAAAAGAAATTAAACCAACTAGAAATTAAACATACACTGTCTGAAATAAAAAATATTATACAGAGACCCAACAGCAGACCAGAAGAACGCAAGAATCAAGCCAAGGATTTGGAATACAAAGAGGCAAAGGACACTCTTCCGAAGAAGCAAGAAGTGAAGAGAATCCAGAAAGTTGAAGATAGTGTAAGAAGCCTCTGGGACAACTTCAAGCATACCAACATCAGAATTATGGGAGTGCCAGAAAAGAGAGAATAAGACACTGAAAACCTATTTGAAGAAACAATGACCGAAGACTTCCCCCACCTGGTGAAAGAAATAGACTTACAAGTCCAGGAAGTGCACAGAACCCCAAACAAAAGGAATCCAAAGAGGACCACACCAAGATACAGCATAATTAAAATGCCAAGAGCAAAAGACAAAGAGAGAATCTTACAAGCAGCAAGAGAAAAACAGTTACCTACAAGGGAGCACCCATATGATTATCAGCTTATTTCTCAACAGAAACTATGAAGGCCAGACGGGAGTGGCAAGAAATATTCAAAGTGATGACTAGCAAGAACCTACAACCAAGATTACTCTACCCAGCAAAGTTATCATTCAGAATTGGATGGCAGATAAAGAACTGGTGCAGCCACTGTGGAAAACAATATGGAATTTCCTCAAAAATTAAAAATGAAACTTTCATTTCACCCAGTAATCCCATTTCTAGGATGATATCCCAAGAAACCAGAAATACCAATCAGAAAGTATATATGCACCCCTATCTTCATAACAGCACAATTTACAATAGCTAATATTTATAAACAGCCTAAGTGTCCATCAACAAATGAGTGGTTTAAAAAACAGTGGTGCATCTACACAATGGAATACTATGCTGCTGTAAAAAGAAGGAACTCCAATATCCAATAGCATGGATGAAACCAGAAAGCATTATGCTAAGTGAAATAAGCCAGTTGGAGAAAGATAGGTATCACATGATCTCACTCATTTGTGAAATATAGTGGACAACATAAGCTGATGAACAAAAATAGATCTAGAGGCATAGAAGCATCAAACTAACATATGAGGGAAGGTGCGAGGGGTAGGGTGGGGTGGAGTAAAGGACTTGTATGCATGCATATAAGCAAAACCCAATGGACATAGACAGTACAGGGATGAAGGCATGTGCTGTGAAGTGGGAGCACCTGGAGAGAGGTCAATGGGGAAAAGGAGACATATGTAATACTTTAAACAATAAAGAATTTAAATTAATAAAAAAAGAGCTTCATAGACAAGAAAAAGCTGAAGGAGTTCATCACCACCAAACCAGTATTATATGAAATGCTGAAGGGTATTCTATAAGAAGAGGAAGAAGAAGAAAAAGATGAAGAAAAAATTATGAACAACAAAGTGACAACAAATACATATCTATTAACAAGTGAACCTAAAAATTAAATGAATAAAAAACCTGATGAACAGAACAGCCTGTGAATGTAATAGAATTAGTGACATGGAAAGGGAACAGAACTGACACTTCTCAGGGGGAAAGTGTTGTGGGGATGTGGGAAGAGATTAGACAAAAAGCTTACACCTATGGCCAAGATCAGTGTGTAGGGGGAAGGCCTGGGGTGAGGTGGGAACTGGGGTAGAGGGGAGCTAGGGGGGAAAAAGAGGAACATCTGTAATAATCTAAACAATAAAGATATAAAAATTAAAAAAAATAAAAGAGGTTACATTAATCTATAATAATTAAATGAAAACATGACTGCCAATTAACAGCAGCGAACGATGTATGAACTTGAAAACTACACAGAAGTCCTCTCAGACAAAGAAAGCATTTATTGCGTAAAGTCAAATACACTGAAAACAGCATCACATATTTATCATAGTGGCGGATTCAGGCAAAATCCCACAGAGCAAACCTTCCTCTTGACTTCAGAATTGGCTGCTATCCAAAATTCACAGACTATAAACAATGAAAACCTTTCCATGAAGAAAGTCAGGAGTGGGACTCACTTGGGGTCCCCAACTTTCTGAGGAAATACTCAAGCCATAAGTCAAAGTAACATTTTCATCAGTCCAACGTGGCAGGCAGGATAAATGACCTGGCCATGAATGCACCCGTTGAGAGGGAACTGTGAGAGGGGCCCTCAGGAAATACCTGCGAATTGCTGACTCCCATCTCAGTGGGCCTGGGCTGGAAAGGAAGGCCCCATTGAAGGTGTTATACCACAGTGGAAAGCTGAGCTCCTCTAAGCATGTCTCACTCCAGTGAAACACAACGGCTTTATTGTTGACTTTCTATGGAAACAAGTTTTTGGTTTTACTAGCAGCCTAATTCAGCGAATGTGCTGTCTGGGCTTTTATGTTATATGAGTCTAATAAGGTTGAAGATAGCCCAAAGTCAGATGGTACGCACTAAAGCCTAATGATGGCCAGCCTAGGAGATTACAATATTCTCTGTGATTACTGCTGCTCCAGGTGAGCAGATGTCCACATATATTACACTATATTTTCCTGAGATGTTGATGCTTTCCAGCTTTTGAAGATCAAAACTTGTGATGTGTAAAATGAATAGTACAGTACCAGTTCCTTTGAAGACCTAAAAGAAAAAAAGCCATTTAGAAAAATTTCTTTCCCCTCAAGGTTGCTGGGTTGATTCTACCTCAGGCTGGTTGTTACCAAACCTCATTACTCAGATTTACCTTATAAATATCAGAGCTTCAGGGCATTAAGAGAAGAGGGGAGAAAGTTGTGTTGCGAGGAGGCAGAGAGAAAGATGAGATGACCAGAACTCTCAGCAGCTGTGTCAATTGGGATCGAGGCCCCAAAGAAGGAGACCGTTATTTCTGGAGGCCCAGAACAATGGACTCAAATCCACAAGGAGTTTGTGAAAATAAATGTCATTCCTTTTTCAAGCACTGAAGTATCTGAAGGGTGTTATTGGGATAAAAAGAAGAATGGTGTCACCTCCTACTGCCCAGCAAATGCCCTGAACTAGAGCCTTTTCAGGGCCCTGGTCTCTCACTTGGTAAGAATGGAAAGTTGGAAGTGAAGATGGATTCCTCTGACTCTCAGAATACTTGTAATTATTGATTTAGGATTTAGAGGATTTTATCACATAGATCCTCACAAAAGGAAGTATCATCAGGAAATTTAATGGGTATTTATGGACCCTTAATTAGAGCTTTCTTATGTACAGTGATGGGTAAAAATGAGCAAATGCATGGAAAGATGAGGATGCTGGGTACTGGGCTAGATTCTTTACACACCAGCCTTCCAGTTCCTCCATGGTGTAAAATGATCACTGGAAAAATATAACAAATGCACACACAGAGACAAAAGGACTACCTATGTAAAGTGTCTGGCACAGTACAGAGGGGTCAACACATGAAAGATACTGTTATTATTACATAGTTGTTTGAAACTGTGCCCAAGTTCTACCACTGGACTGAGTTCCCTGAAAGCAATTACCTCTTGGCTTCTCTCACTGTATAAAGCTACACAGTTCCAACAGAGTAAAGAAGGAAAAAAGGAAGGAAGGACGGACAGAAGGAAGGAAGGAAGGAAGGAAGGAAGGAAGGAAGGAAGGAAGGAAAGAAGGAAAGAAGGAAAGAAGGAAGGAAAAGCACTATATAGGCATCGCATGAAAAGAAGGAACTTTCACTCATCCTCCACATCAAAACAATACCTCTGATTTTACCTCCTAACATCTTTAAAGCCATTCCTCCATTTCTTTCTGTCACCACTGCCACCACCCATCATCAATCCAGTAGGCTGGACTATTCAGTCTCCTAAATTCCACCTATCTAAATTCCCCTTCCAGCTATTCTCCACTCTTCTGTCAATGGGTTCTGTTAAAAAATTATATCTACTCATCATGGCACCCTTCTTTTTAAAAATATCTTTTTTAATCCATCACACATGGGGAAAAAGACCAAACTCCTTACCATGATGTGGCAGATTAAAGATGTATGCTGAATCAGAGCTGTAGAAAAGTAGAAGACCAGTATGGCTGACCACAGTCATGAAACTCTTAAAAGCAGGGCACAACTCCTTAGAGCAATGCCTATCCCATGGGAAGGTAGCTTAGGCAGCTGCTGTTAACATTGAGGATACCTATAGCTGGTATTTAGGAGACTGAATAGTCCAGGCTACTGGATACCTGAGCAGAATAAAAAACTAGAATAAAATTTTGACTTAAATTTCTTTGGAGTGAAGAATTCTAAGCTTTGGACTTCATTTATAAGGAGGAGAAATTTCAATTTTGGACCTTAACTTATAAAAACAAGAGGATTTAATTTGTTTCCACTGTTTTCATATTATTTACAATTGGAACCTAATGCAACATCAATTGTTCTGATTGTAGCCAAGTTTTCAAATATAGACACATATATACTTGTACAACTCATCTTATTTCTCCCATCATTGGTTTCATTTTCATAATAAAAGAAGTATAAAGTTGTTTTTCATTTTTAAATAAACATTTCCTCTGGGAAATGTTTTTCCAAAAATAAATAAAACTTATTTTCTCATCCATTTTAACTGTACTCTTCAGTGATATTAACTACATTCATAATTTTGGACAATCATCACCACCATATATCTCCAGAACTCTTTTCATCCTGCAAAACTGAAACTCTGTACCAATTAAAAACTAGCTCCCCATGACCCTCTCCCCTCAACTCCTGAAAAACACCATTCTACTTACTTTTTAATTTATTTTTTACTCTCCTCTTTCTCTCTATGGTCTAGCCTCTGGTGGCCACCATTCTGATCTCTATTACTGTGAGTTTGTCGTTTTTAAACTGTACATATAAGTGAGATCATGCAATATTTGTCTTTCTCTGTCTTATTTATTTTACTTAGCATAATGCCCTCATAAATGGCAGAACTCAGTTGTTTCTTAAGGCTGAATTACATTCCATTACATATACGTATATCACATCTTTATCCATTCATCCATTGACATTAAGTTGTTTTTATACCTTGGCTATTGTAAATAATGTTGTAGTGAACATGAGGGTACAATATCTCTTTAAGATCGTTATTTCACTTCCTTCAGATAAATACTCAGAAGTAGGATTGCGGAATCATATAGTAGTTCTATTTTTAATTTTTTGAGGAACCTCCATAATGCTTACCATAATGCTGTACCAATTTACATTGCCACGAACAGTATAAAATTATTCTTTTTCTCCACATTCTCGCCAGAACTTGGTGTCTCTTATTTTTTTATATAAATAGCCATTTAAATGAGGTGACATCATATTGCAGTTTTGATTTGCATTCCCCTGATAATTAGTGATATTGAGCACCTTTCCATATAACTTTGCCATTTGTATGCCTTTGGTAAAATTTCTATTCAGGTCATTGCCTATTTTTAGTCAGGTTATTTGTGGATTTGCAATGGAGTTGTATGAGTTGTTTACATATATTGCAGCTGGCAAGTGCAACAGCGGTGGTAGGAGCCTCTCCCACCTCCACTGCAGGCGGCTGGTAAAGAGCTAGGAGTCCCAGACTGTGAGAGGAGTGCCTGACTGCCAGCTTAGGCCTGATCGCCCAAGAATTGTGCCTGGACTGGGAGGCAGACATCCCCCAAGAGGTCCCGACTACAAGAGGGCTCAGGCAAGGCTGAGGGCCCCCCTTCCCTGGTGCAGGAATGCCATGCACTAGGCTTCTAGTCTATAATACAATGCAAAGTAGTTTTGTTGGATTTACCTTTTTCTCTGGCTGCCCAGAGTTAAATCTGCTAGTCCTACCTGCAGCTCCAGTCCCACTGTGGGGCCGGTGGTGACCATACCAGGGGCAGGCCTATATCAGTACAATGTGTGTGCACAGAATCTCCCACAGCCAGGACACGTGACCATTAATTGAATTCAGTGAGTATGGGAATCAAGTCCTCCAAAGTTAGTGTGTCTGTGCAGGTGTTAGTGGGAGGGTGGTAACCAAAAAGAGAAAAATAGAACATTAAGTCTAGTTGCTACTTCTCAGTGAGCAAACCTCTTCCTCTGAGGCCCCTTACCACTAGACAGGTCTGTGAGCCCATTCGTTCTCTATCTGAACATATGGCATTTATTGTCACCCACCTGGAATTAGAACTCTCTGCCTGGCTTCAGCCCTGACCAGCCAGAGTCCACAGGTTTCCCTGGGGCAGCTCAATGCTACCTGTCTAGAGTCACCTCTCCTGTATAGGGTATCCAGAGTTTGTGAATCAAAACGCAGGACATCCAGTTAAATTAGAATTTCCAGGGAACAACAAATCATTACTTATTCTAATCAATTATTCATTGTTCGTCTAAAATTTATATTTATCTAGGCGTCCAGATTTTATCCCGCAGCCCTATTCTTAAAGCCCAGTTGATGCCTTGTGTCTGCTGCCAGTAGTTAACGGAGAAAACAATGTAATATCCTGTTTTGCAAAAGTATTTGGGGATTAATACGACAGGCTGCAGCCACGACACTTCCTCTCCTGTCATTTTTGGAGGATTGTCTTCACCTTATTTAAAGCGTGCATCTGGAGGATGCAAATGAGACCCAGTCCTGGAGAGGGGGGGGGGGGGGGAATGAGTTAGAAAAGCAGTTAGAAAACAACCTCAGGGGATCCGAGATCCGCGTTTCATCTGCCAAGTCTTTTATCCTCGTTAATTCATAATAGTGTTTTTAAAATTCTGGACTAGAATTCGAGAGCAGTCTTGGTGTGTGAGTGTAACAGTCACTACTCCTAGGAGAAGCCCCTTCCGCCAGCTGATCACCCTCCTCACATTCTTGGTGCCACAGCGACCTCCACTGGCTTGTCGGGGAACCGCATGCTGTCTCAGCCTCAGGCTACAACTGCCTACTCATTTATTGGATAGCTAGCACTGGCGCCCCACACTTCCCAGGGGCCTGGGAGGTGTAGAAGGATCACAGCCTGAAAGCACAAGTCCAAATGAATTGTGTGAAAACCAAGCTCTTCCCTGCCACTGTGAAGCTCTGACCAGATCAGGGCTGTATTTCATCTTGCCTGCCAACGTGTAACATATCTGCTGACCCAATTTTAGAGATGTTCTCTTTAAAACAGACTCGGTTTTGTGAATATTTTTCTTCAACTATCAAGCTGTGGTGGTGGAAACGTTAAAAAAAACAAAAACAAAAAACCCTTGTCCTAGTTTGGTTCTTGGATAGAGTGTCAGCCTGCAGACCAAAGGGCCCCGGGTTCGAATCTGGTTAAGGGCACATACCATGGTTGCAGGTTCCTCCCCGGCCTGGGCCCTAGTCAGGGCTTGTGCAAGAGGCAACCAATCAATGTGCTTCTTTCACATCGATGTTTCTCTCTGTCTTTCCCTCTGTCTTCCATTCTCCCTAAAAAAATGACTGGGGAAATATCCTCGGATGAAGGTTAACAACAACAACAAAACACACACACACACACACACACACAAATGCATTACTAGAATGAGAAATGATTGGACTTGGAATTGATTCTTCTTCTACCTAATGATTATGCCTAAATGGATAGTTGGGGGATGTGAGAAAGGTAAAACCATTGAACTAGGACCCCTACCCCACCCTCTGCCTCTTACCTCCAACCAAGCAGCCATCTCCCTTCTTTTTGGACAAAGGGAGGGACCATGAATTGATTATTGAAAACACAGTACTCACATAATCTTGCTCATTTTTATATATGTAGCTTGGGGTAAGAGGTTTTCTGCCACAGCTTCCCTTTTATTTGAAAGCAATACAAAGAATGAAGGGAGCCAAAACCGGTTTGCCTCAGTGGATAGAGCATCGGCCTGCGGACTGAAAGGTTCCAGGTTTGATTCTGGTCAAGGGCATGTACCTTGGTTGCGGGCACATGCCCAGTACAGGGTGTGCAAGAGGCAGCTGATCGATGATTCTCTCTCATCGATGTTTCTCTCTATCCCTCTCTCTTCCTCTCTGTAAAAAAAATGAATAAAATATATATTTTTAAAAAAGAATGAAGGGAAATTATAAAAATATTGCCAAAAGGGGTTTGAGCTTGATCCTCACATATGAACACATACACACTTGAGCCTTTCACTTACATAAAAAGGTGGTCTTCTAAATGGGTGGTCACCAGCCTTTCTTCTTTCACAAGTTGATTTTCTGGCAGCTCCACAGCTTTCAGTTGGCTTATTTGCTCATCGTTTCAGCTGAAACCTACCTCCTTTGTTGAGGAACCCAAGAAGAGGAAGGTTGCCCAAGCCACAGCTTTTGCAGCAACTGCCACAGAGAACTGAACTTGCAAGTGGCCAAAGAATAGACTTGGAGGACTTGGGTCTGAGGTCTGCTGTCACTTGGCTAGATGCAAATCCTTGGCTAAGTGGCTTCCCTCCTCTGAAGTTCGGCTCCCCTCATGGGATAAGGAACTACATGGCATCTACCCAACTCTCAGTCTGATTCTACTTTGGTCTTCCTCAAACTCTGTTTCAAAAAAATTTTGTTCACTCATTTACTAAATATATAAGTACCTAAAATATGCCAGGCACTGGGTTAGAGACATCATAGAAGATGAATAAGAAATGCCCCTTCCTTAAAAGTAGATCATTATAAAGAAGTACTAGAGCCGAAACCAGTTTGGCTCAGTGGATAGAGCGTCGGCCTTCGAACTGAAGGATCCCAGGTTCGATTCCAGTTAAGGGCATGTACCTGGGTTGTGGGCACATCCCCAGTGGGGGGTGTGCAGGAGGCAGCTAATCGATGATTCTCTCTCATTGATGTTTCTAACTCTCTATCCCAATCCTTTCCTCTCTGTAAAATATCAATATAAATTTAAAAAATTATATATATATATATATATATATATATATATATATATATATATATAATTTTTTAATTTTTTTAAGAAGTACTAGAAGAGAAACCCAAAAGTTGGGTGCCCTGCTGATGGGACTGTCAACTTGTGCAGCCCCTTTGGAGGCCATTTTAGCGCCAGCTTCCAAATTGTCCAATGTACATACTACATTAATCAGCAGTTCTAGTTGCTTGACTAACTCTAGTTAACTGAAGCAGAAAAGGATGTGAATTTGTGGGTGTATTTTTTAAGGCTATTGAGTAAGTCAAAATACTAGAGAAGACTGCAATCTCAGACTCAGGTAGGTGCATACTAAGCAAGGCAGCTGCCACAACCACAGCTCTGAAATCACACCACAAAAACAGTCTAGCTCTGACACTGCCATTGCTACCACTGGACACTGGTGGTCACTGCTCACCTAGTCTGTGTGTTGTGTCATGCCACCACTGCTTTCTACCACAAAGATGGAGTCACCATGGTTCCTGTCTCACAAATCAAGGAAGAGGGTATCTGCTTAGCTGTGTCAGGATCACATACCTGCTCTCTAGCCAAAAGGGAGCCACAGGAAAACTGGTCACCTGGCATTTTGTGCCTCTATAGTGGCAAATGGGCTCTGCTTCCCACCCAAAATAATAGCATGGGGAATTTCCCCAGCAGAGGAAGACATTTATGATTCTGGTGGCCAAAATCATGACAAATGTCCTCTATATAGGTCTTTGACCTCGACATCCCATTTCTATGATTTTTAATGAAATTTTAATATACATTTTTATTGACTTCAGAGAGGAAGTGAGGAAAGAGAGATAGAAACATCAATGATGAGATAGAATCATTGATCGGCTGCACATCCCTTACTGGGGATCAAGTCTGCAACCCAAACATGTGCACCAGAAATCGCACCAGTGACCTCTTCATTTGCAGGTGGATGCTCAACCACTGAGCCACACCAGGTGGGCCATTTCTACAATTTAATCCTTTAGACAGTGATGTTAATACCCACACAAGTACTCATTCATTCCAGTAATATTTGTTGTGGGGTTATCAAGTGCTAGGTACTGAGAAATAATAGTGTAAAAGCAGGCACTCTATGCCCCCATGGAGCTTACTTGGGGAAAACACATACCTGGGAAGTAATTATGTAAATGAGCATGAAAGTACAACTGAGCTGAGGGCTAAGAAAAAGTGGTCTGTATGCTACAACCTTATCTAGTAAAATGCATTAGGGAAGGATGCCCTTGGGAAGGGAGGACCAGCGAAGTGTGGCAGGTCAGTAGGGGCCAAATCATGAAGGCTAAAGTGTTTTCTGCTTCTTGTCATTTAAATGGGAAGCCATTGAACACTGTATTTGGGGGTGGGGCATGTATGATTAGATTTGCATTTTGCAAAGATCATCTTCAGAACTGTGTGACCTGGACTGCAATGCAGCAGGAGTGAAAGACCCCTTAGGAAATGGTCAGGTGTCCAAGCAATAGGAGATGGTGGCATGGAATGATATGGGTAGAGATAGATGCCTGGATGGATTGAGGATATACTGAAGGAGGTGAAATCCATATTGTCTTCTGGTGGATGTCTATACCTCAGGGGGTTGCAGGGCTTTCTAGGCCCTGCAGCTATCATAGCCATAAAGGTCAAGGCTGGGAAGAACAGCAGCAGTCTTGGTGTTAAACTTTATAAAATTATTCACATTTGTAAGTTGTCATGGGAGAGGAAGGAAACCAGTTTTGCCCTCCAGGAAACAGTATCATATACTCACTTGCAAATGTTTCATATCTGAATATCATAGAAAATCAGAGTTGAGAACCCCTTAGAAATTGTGCAGCATGAAAAGTAGATTGTAAAATAGGATGTAGAAAAAGTGACAGAATGTAAAATTGTACACACAAAGGAAAGGCTATGCCAGGTTAACAGTGGTGTTAGATTATTGGCTTTGTTTTCTAATATTTTTCTGTAAAGAATATGTAAATACTATTGCAATTAAGGGAGGAATCCAATATTATACTTTAAAAGAAATTACTGAATATACATAACTCCTTGTCTATAGGGAAGAAACTGAGATGGGAGATTCTCTCTGCATAGGAAGAAAGGGAAAATCCAATCAACTACTACTATAGAAAATTTTTTATTGTTTTAAAATCTTTATCTTTATTTGTAAGCTCCTTGTCCTCCTTAAAGATTTTTCAGGGCTATGTGCAAAGGAACACTCATTTTATATAGTCAACACATTATTTTAGTAATTGAGTGTGTATTCCCCGAATCAGGAGTCTCAGAGATAGAAGGGGTTTTAGTAATTAGTCCTACTCTGTCAAATAATTGCCGGTGTCAGAGTTTCTCGACCTAGGCTCTGTTGCCATTTGGGGCCCGATAGTTTTTGTTGTTGGGGCTATCCTGTGTATGCTTTCTATTACCCTTTGCCTCTACCCCACTCAATGCCAGTAGCATTGCCCCCAGTTGTGACAGCTAAAACGGAGTTGAGACATTGCCCCTGTTGAGAATCACCAGCCTAGATGTTATTTACATACCTCAGGTGGCAGAGAGCTCACCACAACTAGGAATAGAGTCTTTCAACCATGAGCTGCTGTTAAAGCTCAAACTTTTACTCCACTGCCATCTGTCTCCCTCAGCCTCTGGTGCTGGTTCTTTCCTTGAGGCCATTAGAAAGCATGTCCAATCTCTATTGCCTATGATGGTTCTGCAGAGCTTTCAATATAGCACCATGCTCTGCCTCCCATCATTCCCCCACATGCTCCCATGTTTTTCTTTCCAAGTTGAACATGCATCCTTAGGCTGTTCCTCACATGCCATGTTGGGTCTCTTGTTTGTCCATATTTCTATGACAACTCTGGGTCCTTGGCTAAACACAATTCCCTAGGTGCTGGCTAACTATGTAGGAAGAATAGCTGACCACCTCCCTCCTCCTGAATACCCATTTATGTAGCCCAAAATTCCTTCCTGGCACCATGTCACATTAAGTCTTCATACTAAGCTATTGACCAAAATGTTAAAGGTTTGTATGTATGACAATGATCCCTTGGGTCACCCTTCCTATCTCCTTGGTTCTGAGGCCTACCTGTTTGGCCTACATTTATCTTTCTCAAACTTCTCCAGTTCACATGAAACTGGTAACTGTGCATGCCTCTGAAGACAGCAGGGTAGCTGGGGACATGTGTGTGTGCCTTTCAAACTTTGTACTGTGTGCATATATTATCTAGACACAATAAATAAGTCAGCAAATAAATACATTGGATATGTTTCACCTGCTTTGATTCATCCAATCCTTCTAGCCTGTCCTGACCCATCTGGTAATTTATGATGCATTCACTTGAAGTAATCCATGAGGAAAGGTGGAAAAAGATAAGTCCAGATTCATCAAAGCATATTTAAGTCAAGACATCAAGTAATGACTTTTCCAGTTGGAACACCAGGAACTCACACATTTCCTTCAAGAAGACAAGCCCTCTTTTAAGTGGTTGCTATTGCATATCTGGTTTCCTTAAACAAAGGCCCACGTGATTGATCACCCCACTTCCTTCTTTCTGGGGAGTTTCTAACTTCAGAGCAAGCTGGGAGAAATATCACTGTCCACAAAGACACTGCTACACTCAAGAACAGCTCACCCAACCATCAAGAAAGAATTCGACTCCCTCACAAAACCCACACCACAATTGCCCTGTCCTCACATTTGTGGGAACATTTTGAGTACTGCAAAGGAACAAACCTATACTGCAGTGTCAGGATTTGTTAGATGGCTTCACTTATTTTAAGGCAGCATCAAGCAGTCCCAAAACAGCAGCAAGAATAGCACACACAATGACAATGGCAAATTTACTATGATTTAATTATATAATAACTCATGCTTCCCTTAACACAAATACAAGAGAACCTTTTTAATAGCATGGAGGAGGTAAAATTATAACAAAATCTATTAAGTAGATAATTAGTTTTGAATACAAATCACCTGCAAAAGTTTCTTTCTAAAGCACACAAAATTACAGTAATTTAAGGCAAAAGCTGTGTAAAAGTCAACTTCAATCCTGCTAAACCATCTTACCAACATAAATCAATGGTTCTTGACTTTTACAGATATAATAAATCAAAAGCAGTTGACCACTGGCCTTTGCTCTTCTCTTTGCCCACATCCTAACTCTGGCTTCCTAGTAGGTGACAAATACACTAGACCCGTGGTCGGCAAACTGCTGGCTCGCAAGCCACATGTGGCTCTTTGGCCCCTTGAGTGTGGCTCTTCCACAAAATACCACAGCCTGGGCAAGTCTATTTTGAGGAAGTGGCATTAAAAGTTTAAAAAATTTGGCTCTCAAAAGAAATTTCAATCGTTGTACTGTTGATATTTGGCTCTGTTGACTAATGAGTTTGCCAACCACTGCACTAGACCTTGAGCCTTTTTACCCTGCTGGCAGTGAGGCATTGCTTCTCTTGCTTGGGCTTTGCCACATGATTCTGTGCAGGCACCTGCAAGTGGTTTCCAGACACCTCATCCAGAGCCAGTACAAGCCATGTTTTTGTTTTTGTTTTTTCTCCAGCCTGGACATACCCCCATCAGAGACCTAGGAATCCAGAGTCAAACAAGGGCATCTTTCAAGACTAGCACCATTGGCTACCAGTGATCTTGATTGGGACATGGAATAACAGCCAGCAAACTGTTAGAAAGAAAAGCCCTTGAAGGTGGACTCCCCACATCAGCCTGTCAATATTTCAGCAAACACTTGAGAGGACAGTGGCACCTACCCCACCAGGTGGGCAAATGGACAGGGATGCCAGCAGGAGCTTCCATAGCATGGGTAAGGCAAGTCCTGAGAGCAGAGAGAGCTCTTACCCATCATGGCAACCCTATGGGCAATCCAAGGGCACCAATTAGTGACATTTCTCTCAGCTTCAAGTTCTCTGAGCAGAAGAGGGCCTGCCCAGAAGTGTCAAGGGGACACCAAGTGCATTGGCATAGGGAGAGACTAGGCTGACAGCAGGTTCAATACAACAGGCTACACCTAAAGCCAAAAAAGAAAATGGGTGGAGGTCAAAGGGGGAGCTGGGTTCTATTTCAACACTAGATCTGAGGTCAGAATTCAAGAGACTTCTCAGAGGAGCTATAACTTCAGGTTGGACTTGGGCAAGGAGAGGGGGCAGAGCCCAATTTGTGAATTTATTCCCAAAGTCCCCTCACATGGTGAGTTGGGAATCTGACAGGCATCAGTGAGGTTGGCCCTAGCGGGGGTAAGAGCCAGCCCTTGTCATCATTCAGAGAAATCATGTCCTCTGTAGACTGGGTGAGGCTCCTTCTGAGTCACCTTGCTCATCTCTAAGCACACACCCAACATTTATAAGTGATTAAAGATGAACGTATGCTGGGTATATACCCAAAAGAATTAAAAACACACTCAGATAGCCCTATAGCCATGATCATAGCAACAATATTTGCAATAGCCAAAAGGCAGAAACAAAGTGTCCATCAAGTGATGAATAGATAAAAAATGGCCTATCCATACAATGTAGTATCAGCCTTTAAAAAGAAGGAAATTCTGCAATATGCTACAACATAAATGAACTTTAAAATATTATTCTAAGTAAAATAAGCCAGGCACAAAAGGACAAATACTGCATGATTCCACTTATATGAGGTTCATATGGTGATGAAATTCATTGGGACAGAAATTAGAATGGTGGGAGTCAAGCATTAGAGAGAGAAGAATGGGAAGTTAGTATTTAATGGGAACAGAGTTTCAGTTTGGCAAGAGGATAAGGGTTCTGTGGATGGATGGAGGTGACTGTAGCACAACAATGTGAGTGTATTTATTGCCACAGAACTGCACATTTAATAATGTTTAAGGTGGCAAATTTTATGTTACCTGTATTTAACACTTTTAAAAATGCATACAAAAATTTGAGAATTTCAGTTGAAAGATTAGTATAGGAAGGGTGGTATAGTCATTACAACTGCTAATCAAGAATTGTAAATGACATTAAAAAAACAACCATGTTAATGTTATTTTAGGTAAAAAAAAAAAAAAGCAGGATACAGGATTATATGTAGTAAATTTCAGCTATGTAAAGATAAAAATGTCCATATCTGTACATATGTATGTGGGAAAAGAAAGGAAAGAGATGTATATGCCAACAGTGGCTATATTCTGGAAGGTGGGCTTCATTTCATCACACCATTTTCCACAATGAGCATGTGTTACTTTGATAATGGGATGAAAAGACAGGATAAGTCAAGTATAAAACCAAACCACAAAAATTTAAAGGAATATGAATATTTATTCAATCTCCACAATGAGAGAGTTCTCCGGGTTTAACAGGAAAAGACAGAGGGAAAACATCGCATAGGAAAAGAATAATTTGTTTAATTACTTAAAAAGTGAAACGCAAAACCAAATTTAAAAGGCAACTTCACATACTAGAAATACAGATGTCCAACAATCGTACAGAGAAAGTATGATCAAAGTCTTTAATGAGCAAATAATTAGAAGGTAAAATAAAATACCACTTTTATCTATTATCATTGGGGGGGGTGTTTAGGGGTTTTATTGATTTCATGGTTTTTATTTGCATGCTTATTTGCTTTATTTTTAGCTTCACTGCCCTCTTTCTTTAAACAGGAGAGTGGGAAGAACAGCAAAATAGAGAAGCTTTTGACAATGTGGCACTGAAATACTATCCTAAAAGAGTCATTTGAAATACATAAAAATTTTATTCAAAAAGTTGTTAACCATAGCATTATTTGAAATACTAAAATTTGGAAGTAACCTAAACATTGAATAACTGAAAGAAGGTTGTGTACATTGATAAAAACTACCCAATAAAATATATTCCCACCAGTATAAAGCATCTTTACAAAAACCTGTAGTAACCACATATATTTAGTGGGGGGAAAACCAAGAATACAAAATTGTACAATAATAGTATGATGACAACCATATACAAGTAAAAATTCACACCCCAAAAAAGACAAGATATTAAGTGACTATCTTGGGGTAAAATACTGATGTATTTTTTTTTATCTTTTACTATATTTCTGTTGTCCAATTTTTCTATTAATTACCACAATTTTGTAATCAAGAAAATAACTTTTTTTTAAGTAAGGGGACCACAAGATTCTTTAGCGATGTTCATTTCATCCCAAGATGTAGTCTAGAGAGCCACAAACCCTCACCCTCTTGTAGGTGGGAGCATGGGAGTAGGGTATGAAGAATGATCATGAATGGATGGTGAAGGGGGGAGGGAAAAACCTAAGGGTGGAGGGGAGGTAGGGATTGGCAAAGGAGAGTGAGGGACCAGTATACAAACTGGTCAACCGAGGAAAGGGGCTTTGTGGAGTCAGGGAAGACTCTGACTGCTCAGCGGAGGTCTTTGTAGACCCAGTAGTAGGCACTAATGGTGTTCTCAAAGGGCAGGATCAAAGAGGGATTTCAGGAAGACACATGGATTCCTTAGGGACTGAGGGAGGAAAGAAGAGGGGTGGGCAAACTACTTGGGAAAGAGGTGAGAAGGGCTGAGGCGATGGTCATGGTAATGGAGAAAAAGAGGCTGACTGCCAGAGTGAACTCCCTATGCTATGCTTAAACAAAACATACTTCACTCACTCCTGGACATGGCTTCATAGGCAAACCCAGGGTAGAGAATGAGCCCATAGGAGGAACTTGATAACAACCACGTGGATCCAGCTCAAATTCAGAGTTAATGGACAGCAGCTCCATTCAATTTACTTTCTGTCATGACAAAAAGGTTCTAGATCTGTGTTGTCCAACATGGTGACCACTAACCAACCACATGTGGCCATTGAGCACTTGAAATATGGCAAGTGCAATTGAGATTCTCTTTTTGAAATGTTTATTTCATTTTAACTAATTTAAAATTAATAGTCAGATGTACCTAGTGGCTACTGGACAGCACACACATTGGGGTAGTGGTTCTCAAAGTGTGGTCTTTAGAGGAGCAGAATGATTTGTAAGAAATGCAAATTCTCAGGCCTCACCCAGAGGCACTGAATCAGAACTTTTACAGGCAGGGCCCAGCACACTGGATTTTAACAAGCCCTTCAGGTGGTTCTCTGATGTACCCTCATATGTGTGAGCCACTGAATTAGGACCATTCAAAATTTCTAGGATCACTTGTTCTAGTTTCAACTGAACTGTATAAAAGAACCCCTGGCCAAGTGAAATGGGACTTTCTACAAACAAAGTGAGTGGAGAACCATTAATAAAATATGTACTGATCAGTGAGGTTGTGAGACAACAAAGATGTGGTTTATATAAACTAAGTCAAGATAAGGAACAAGGTTGACTTTCATATCTAAAAACTAGAAGTGGCTCCTCATCCCACTGTATGTTAGAGATAAATAAAAGAAAACCAAAGGGGCTCTAAATTGAGTTCAGTATCACAAATAAACAAAAAACAACCATAACTTGTTAGATGTTTTAGAAGAGTATGGCACTGAATATGAAATGCAGAACTTCTAAAAAGAGAGATTTGTAAAGGGAGGCCAAGGGGAGCTGAAGCATTCTGAGGCTACACACTCATGCAGCAAAGATAAGACAGAAGCACTTCCAGCAAAGACAGATTAACATGCAAAACCCAGATGTTTCTTTGGTAATGCAGGTAAATTACTCCCCAAATGGCATAGTTCAGCTTATGATTTTTTTTTTAAAGCAGAATTCGGAGATTTTTTTTATAATAAAACTGTGCTTCAAGAAATAAAGTGAGGAAAAGTGATGCGTGTATGTATTATAGTCAACAGGAGTGACAAATGAATGTGAAATAAAACTGTGTTAAAACTTACTGTAACTGCCAAGACCGGTTTGGCTCAATGGATAGAGCGTCGGCTTGGGGACTGAAGGGTCCCAGGTTCGATTCCGGTCAAGGGCATGTACCTTGGTTGCGGGCATATCCCCAGTAGGGGGTGTGCAGGAGGCAGCTGATCGATGACTCTCTCTCATCGATGTTTCTAACTCTCTGTCTCTCTCCCTTCCTCTCTGTACAAAATCAATAAAAATATATTTTTAAAAACTTACTGTAACTGTAGATAGGAAATACAGCTAAGTACACTGAAAATATGTCATGGGAAATTTACAGACTGGATTGTAAAAATCGTAGTGGAAGTGATAAGATCTATAAAGTGGATGAAGAATAAAAAGAAAAGGCTGAGGGAAACCATCTGTATGTGAAGCTGAGACTTCCACAGAGAGAAATGCTTCAGAATTGGGGAGATAAATAAGGCCTTCGCTTCTGAAGTAGAAATTGTTGCCAGAACACTGAAGTCACTTCATCACTTAGAAGATCATTGTGTTATCATAAATACCTCTATTGTAGGCTATTTAGTAAAAGATAATCATAAAATTCTAAAATTTTACTGATTTGAAGTAATCTTTTAATATAATATCTTGCCTTTTTTGGTTATCATTTACTACACTATAGTAACTTACCCTAATTTGCTGTATTTTGTTTCATAAGCATTTACCTTTAAACAATGATGCAGTGTACAAACAGAAATACTAAAAATTACTCACTTTTATACAGGGCTAATTTAGATGTTTATTTGGAAAGTGGTTGAGACTTGTTATGACTAATGATAATCAGCTTCAACATGTTGTAAATATGAGTTTTGAATATTTCATCCTTTTTAAAATGATATAAGCTAAGTTTATCACTACCACCCACCCGTGTTTTTGGTTACTTTCATATTTAGGAAATACAGAACTACATTCTTGAGGATTAGAAATTACCTAATGTCATACTAATAAAAAGTTTTTACAATTCTCAAAATAAATTAGAATTTAATAAAGTTAACATTTTCTTTAATCAGTATTTAAAAGTAGACTATTTCTTAGCTCCTGGATAAATGGATGCCTGCAACAAAACACCCTTGAAGAAGAACACTAATAAGGTTGTGGAGATGCAATTCATGGATTGTTATGCCTTTAAATATTTCCATTGTATATAACAGTCTTTTAATAGATGTCCTTTGGGTTCATGGGTCATATTATTTACTAACAAATTATTATTTGGGTCAGAAAGTCTCTAAAAAATTAACTCATACATCTCATGCCTCTAGTTTACTGAGTATTATTTATTATTTGATATAAAAATTCCACATTAATCACTTCATATATATTTTATCTTTGGATTTTGAAATTTTGTGTTCTTAGAAACAAAAATTTAAGAGAAGATTTTAAGACCTTGGCATCTAACATTATTATTTAACTTTACATTTTAAAAAGAAGCTTGGATTACATATTGACATAATGCTTTTGATATATTGGGCTAACTAAGGCAAATTATGCTATATAATATAGAGGTAATATGCAAATTGACCATCACTCCAACATACAAGATGGCTGCCCTATGTGGACACAAGATAGCCACCACAAGATGGCCGGCAGGAGAGGGCAGTTGTGGGTGATCAGGCCAGCGGGGAAGGGCAGTTGGGAGGGACTAAACCTGCAAGGGAGGGCAGTTGGGGATGACCAGGCCAGCAGGGGAAAGCAATTATGGGCGACGAGGCCAGCAGGGAAGGGCAGTTAGGGAAGACCAGGCCAGCAGGGGAAGGCAGTTAGGGATGACTAGGCTGTCAGGGAAGGGCAGTGAGGGGCAATCAGGCTGGCAGGGGAGGGCAGTTGGGGGCAATTGGGCCAGCAAGGGAACAGTTAGGCATCGATCAGGCTGGCAGGGAAGTGGTTAGGGGATCATCTGGCTGGTAGGCAGGCAGGTGAGCAGTTGAGAGCCAGAAGTCTCATGGATCAGGTCTAAACGAGCAGTTGGACATCCCTCACAGGGTCCCAGATTGAAGAGGGTGCAGGCTGGGCTGAGGGACACACCACCCCAACCCACCCCCAGTGCACAAATTTTGTGCACTGGTCATCTAGTTAAATTATAAACAAGAGAACCAGGAATTTAGTGTTAAACCTAACTTGATATATGCTTATTTTTCGAAATGTACTAAATTCCACAAAGTATTTCTTGAATATAGTGCTATGTTTGGTTATTATGTTCTTGATATCTAAAGGTATAATAATTTTAATTTGCTTACTATGTACATATTCATTCAATAAATAAGCTATGACTGTTCAAAAAAGGAAAGAAAAGGATCAGCCAATCGTCAGTTTAATTAACAATTAGAAATTAATAAAGACCAAATAAAAATGTTTGGCTGCTATATAATTTAGGCCAAATTATTCATGCATATTTTCATTGCATACCCCTTGGTACCTCTTCCAATATTAAGGGTAATCACAAAATAACCAGCTCTAACTCATTCTGTCACGAGCCCGAAGGGAGCACTATATATGTATGTGTGTGTGTGTGTGTGTGTGTGTGTGTGTGTATACACACACACACACACACACACACACACACACATGCATGCCCCCTCTGTGGTTGGCACAACTCAAGGCGTCCATGATTTGGGAAGATCGCCACCTCGAGTGTCATTATACATGTTATGATCCTGCAAAGGGTCAGAATCTACAAAGTACAGTTCCCCTGCATGGACATCAGAAAAATTAGCCAAAAATTCATGGGGATTAAAGCTAACCCACACAGTATACCTGTAGTCTATTGTGCGTATGGAATATCCCATGACTCTTATATCTTTTAAATTTGGCTTGTCAGAATTCCACTGAGGATAGTCTGCAGGCCGGGGGTACTGGCTATAGGCAATGGACTCACGGGGATTACCACGGAGAGTCAAATCCTCTTCCAAGTCATGAAGTTGAAAATACTTCAGAAGGCTCTGGCCTTCTCGGCACAGGTCCACATGAAATGAGGGTCTGGGGCAGTGAGGTGGAACATGCAATCCTGCAAGTCCTGTGAGTGTGGGAAAGAGAGAGACAAGTTCCACGAGGTCCTTGACTTGCCGTCCTGAAGGAGAAAAAGACCCATCAGAATAGGTTACATTACAGAATTCTGCCACAGCAAAGCAGAATAAGTAAAGGAGGCCATCTAGACTCCACAAGTTTTGTGTGTTTTTTAAATAATATCTATGTTTAGCATAAGAATTGTAGAAACAATACCAACTTAGCACCTCACCCAATAGCAGCCCTCTTGACACTTTTAAAAACTACTGGAATTTTGGAACCACCAGTTTATAATTAATTCAAGCAAGGATCATTAATGGAGGCCCAAACCACTGAGTTAAAGTCTGTTAAAGAACAGACTGCAGATAACCTTTACAATGGCAAGAACTAGATGACATGACCACCTTAACCAGGTGATCAAACCTGGCATCATTAATAATGGCACAGGCTTCCAAAAAGTGCCCAAATGTGATACAATGAGAGCACACTACCTCACATGTAGTGTACATGTTAAAAAATGTTTACCCTGAATCTCATCATGAGAAAACAGGGCCATTGCATAAGAGAGCTTGAAAAAATATGAGGTTAGGAAGATAAGGAGCATCCAGATCACATCAGACCTTGTTTAGCCGCTGTAAGGACATTTTGCTCAGAGTAAGACAGGAAAGCATAGGAGGCTCTAGAGCAGGGCTATACTACAAATTGACTTGGGTTTTAATGGGATCACTTTGGCTACTATGAGGAAGAAAAACTCTAGGGGAGCAATGGCACATCCAGGAGAACTTAGCAAGTTATTCCAGTAATCCAGCAAGAAATGGTGGTAGTGTGGTCCATGGGGATGGCAGTGAAATGGTGAGAAATGCAATGGACCAATTCTGAATGGGGAGTGACAGGCTTGCTGCTGCACTGCATATCATATATGGAAGAGTGTCAACATTTGAGGTAAAAGGTCAGAAGTTTAGCGCTGAGCATGTGAGATTGGTTAGGTAGGACAGTCTGTTGGAAATCCAAGTCCAAAGTTCAGGAAAGAGATACAGGCTAGAGATAAGATTTGGAAATAAACTAGATGACAGTGCAGTTTTATGAGTTTATAAGTTGCCTAGAAACCTCCCAATAAAAGTTTCAGAAAAGATTCTTGCCCTAGCTGTTTGGTTCAGTGGATGGAGCATCAGCCTGCAGACTGAAGGGTTCCTGGTTCAATTCCAGTTAAGGGCACATGCTTGGGTTGCAGGCTCGATCTCCAGTAGGAGACATGCAGGAGGCAACCAATCAATGATTATCTCTCATCATTGATGTTTCTATCTCTCTCTCCCCCTCTGAAATCAACAAAAATATATTTTAAAAAATCCTCAACCTGTCAGATTTCTCCAAGTAAACAAAAGCTAGATTCATGCCTTTAAACTATTTAACCTTTTTATCAATGACATGAAAGAAGAGCATGCAGCACACAAAAATCAAATGTGCAGTCAATAAAAATGAGCAGTAGAAAGCAAACTTGGAAAGATCTATTGATAAAAGGGCCAGAATGATGGTCCAGGACCAAAAAATTAATTAATTAATTAATTAATTAATTAAAAGAGAATCAATATAAAGTACAGAATGTAGATGTTTAAAAGATGGATTAAATGCAGGACTCCAAAAAGGGGGGGGGGGGGGAGGGGCAACCTGCTTTAGCAGAATCATAGAAAAAGGACTCCCAAAAAGAGCAAATGTTGTCTTAAAGTACATGCTTCATCTCTGCACTGAGCAGATCAAGTCATGAGACAACTCTCACAAACACCATCCAGGTCTCCTTGTGTGGCAGAGAGGGGATCCAGTCCAAAAGACATTCTGGCAGTGCTTTCTTAAATTGGAGCATTTTGGAAGACAGAGACCAAGATAACCATGGGTCTAACACTGTCTTGAGAGGAACAGTTAATGGACTGGGAATTTCAGCCTAGATAAGAGAAGGTTATGTTGTTTTTGAAACTTGGAAAGACTGGCACATGGAAATCAAAGTAAACGTGATGGTCATTGTTGGGGAGGGCAGAAGGAGAATCACCTGGTAATGTTACAGGTCTAGTGGAGCACCAGACTGGTGAGCTACCAAAATGGCAAATGCCTCTCTCTCACAAACGGCCAAGTTTCTGCCAGACATGTGTGGGCAATGGAGTTTTGCTCATCTGTGTTTGTGTATGTGGGAAGGGGGGACAGCGGATAGAGCATCAGCCTAATCTGTTATCCACTTCCTCTGAGCTCTGAAGTAGGCTGCTGCTGTTTGCCACCCCTAAGATAACCCTCCCCATCCTATGGATGCCTTTTGCTCCTTTGTCTCCAACCTCGCCTTGCCCCACCTGCCATTCATGGTTCCTTGAGGACAGAAGCCTTATTTGTCATCTCTGACCATGCCAGTCCTCCCTTACCCAGAGCATGGGAAATACCCAGGAAACATGTGTAGGAATGCCAACACTGGACAAGAAGGTGGACTGAGTAAGCCCCTAGCCTATGATTTGGTAAAGTGGTTTATATAAACTAAAGAAGCTATTACTGTCAAGCTATATCATTTTAGCATATTATATACCTGGCTCCATCAATTCTGAGATGGAATCAAAAGGGTCGATGTAACGGAAAAGCTTCTCGCCTGCCTCTGGAAGCGGAGCCGTCCTTCCGGGAACATAGAACATCAGGGGAACACGAGTAGTGACATCAAAATTGCTGTATTTGGCCCATTCTCCATGTTCGCCTAGAGCCCACCCTGGTTCATAAAAAAAGCAAAGAATGACAGAAAATGAAATAATCACATTACAGCTTGTTCATTTTAGACACCATTTCATTTCCTGTTATTATTAAAAACCAGAGGAAGCAAAAACTCATCAACTATCAAAAAATTCTTCTAAAATTAACAGAAAAAGGGTGATTTCACCTGAATATTACTTATTTGAAGTACCACATTTATCTTGAATGAGGAAACCTTTAAAAAGAAAAAAATACTAAATTCTCAAACTAAAATATCTTCTTTTCAGTAAGCAACTAGCAATATGCACTCCAGTTAGACTCAAGGGATCGGTGCCCGCCCTCCAAACCCACCTCCCCTGCTAAGATGGGCTCATTCTTGATTGGGCAGGGACTCGGACAGCTGCAGTATCAGCACTGCCTTATCCTACACCTACCTATCTTGATTCAAGTTTCAAACCTCTAGTTTTTACATTTGGGTATGTACCACAAAAAAAAAAAAAAACACACACACACACAAAAAAACTGTGAAACTATAGCACAATCACTCAAATTAAAAAAAATAAAATAAAAAGACAAGGACAGCTTGTCCAACTTTTAGGACACAGCATAGATTTAAAAAAATATAACTTTTGATTTCAAATCTTTAATCTTGATTTAAAAACTACCCTTAATTCTGATTTAAAACATCCCTTAAAAAGGTAACTTGAATACTCCAAGTTGGAAATTTCCAACCTTTTTAAGTTTGAGTATTCTTTTTGATATAAAAAGTACATAAAAGACAAGAGATTGTACACTGAGTATTTTGTGTTACAAAATAACCAAAGCCAAAAGCGTTGCCATGCATGGATTTGAGAAGACTTTTGGAGTTCAGATGTAGGAAGTCCTGGGAGAGCCCTTTGAGAAGCGCAATTTGTAATCAACTGCAGCTGCTTCGGAACAAAGAGTGCTTCCAAGTGGGGCTTCCCATCATGGGATACAAAGGGCTGTGTTAGCACTGCAAGAGGAAACCTGGCATTGAGAAGAGAGTTCGGAAGTGGATGGAAGTTCATTAGGGAAATAGGGAAAAATTACAACACCACCATATTTAAGGAATACAGGCCTTTAAAAGGCATAAGCTAGGTCTGTGAAAAAATGGCACAGAAAACTGTCTATGACATTGTTAAGTCATGAAAAAAACAAAACACCAGGGAACAAAATAATACACATAGCACAATCAGCCCTGCCTTGTTTCATTACTAGTATATTATATAAATGCACTCACATAACCCATAGCCACATGCATATGCACAACCAAAGACTGCAAATGCCCCCCTATCTGTCAGTGACAGCTCAGGGTAGGATGATCTGCCCCTATGTGATATGCTCCATAAACTTGTGTTTTTTTTTTTCCTTTTTACAATGAGCACATATATGTTCTAATATTGTTGTTCTAATATTAGACCAGAGGCCCAGTCCACAAAATTCATGCACGAGCTAGGGGGAATCTCCCTCAGCCCAGCCTGTACCCTCTCCAATCTGGGACCCTTCAAGGGATGCCCGACTGCCCATCTAGGCTCCACCCATCCCGGTGGGATCGGGCCTAAATGGGCAAACATCCCTCTCAAAATTCAGGACCGCTGGCTCCCAACCACTTGCCTGCCAGCCAGCCTGATTACCCTAACTGCTTCTGCCTGCCAGCCTGATCACCCCCAACCACTCCCCTGCCAGCCTGATCAATGCCTAACTGCTCCCCCTGCCAGCCCAATTGCCCCTAACTGCCCTCCAGTGCAGGCCAGGTAACCCCCTCCTCAACAGCCCTCCCCTTCAGGCCTGGTTCCCTCCAACTTCCCTCCCCTGCAGGCTTAGTCCCCCCTAACTTCCATCTTCTGCTGGCCTGGTCCCGCCCAACTGCCCTCCTCTGCAGGCCTGGTCCCACCAAATTGCCCTCCCCTGCTGGCCTGGTCACTCCCAACTGCCCTCCCATGCAGACCTGATTGTCCTTAATCGCCCTCCCCTCTAGGCCTGGCCCCCCCAACTGCCCTCCCCTGCTGGCCTGATCGCCCACAACTATCCTCCCCTGATGGCCATCTGTGTCCACATGGGGGCACCCATCTTTGACCACCCATCTTTGACTATCTTTGACCACGACCAATTTGTGTTGGAGTGACAGTCAATTTGCGTATTACCCTTTTATTAGATAGAATAATATTAAATTATTGTGTGTGGTTTTGTTGGTTCGAGATATGTAATGATAATGTGGTTATACTTCAAAAAAGCCAAATTTTTTTTTAGCAATTCTATCACTAAAACTGAACAACTAGGATTTGCTTTAAAACAATTCAGAGGTGGGGTATGGGGAAGGATGAGATGAACAAGACTGCCATGAGTGCATACCTGGGTAGCAGGAAGACGAATTGAAACCAAGGAGTTGTTTATCCTTTCCTCTTGGGCATATTTAAAATTTTTCAAATTAAAAAGAAATTTAAACATGTTTCTATTTTTTTTTTAAATGGGAAACTGCCTTAAAAGAGATAATTGTTAATCCCAGGCTCATGTCAGAAAGGATGGAGTGGAGGAGTAGAGGCAGATCTGAAGGCTTTGTTGAGTTCTATCAAGAATGTTCTGGATCCTCCAAAGATAAACCCTCTACAATAGAAATGGGGGATAAAAAGGATTCCCACCAAAATGGAGGGTTCCTGCTGACTTTATCTAGCAAAAAATAAATAAAAGATTGCTACAGATTCACCCCACCCACCTACCTCTACCATCCCAGCTTCCTATATGCTCCTCTGAGCCATGGAGACATGGAGAGAGGTCGCAGGACTAACAAGGTGGTCATACAAGCACCTCAAGTGAGTGACTCACCAGAGCATTTTTAAATGCTTACCATGATCTGAGGTAAATGCAACAATAGTGCTGTTGGTCAGTTGAAGGTCATCCAAAGCATTCAAAAGATGGCCAACCTGTGTATCCATGTAGGAAACAGAGGCAAAGTAGCTCTGACGTATTTTCTTCTACAAAATTAAAAAATAATAGTAATAATATGACTGTGATTTAAATTGCTGTAGCATAGACAGTATTCACCTGAACACTCCTCCCAAACACCACCCCTGTGCTGATGCCCTTGATTTTCTCAATCAAAACATATCATTCATTTCTATACTATCTATATCCCTCACCCCATAGTCACAGCGATTATGCAGGCCTATAAGTAAGATTCTTTTTTAAGGGGATCAGCTTTCACTTAGCGCACAGCAGATTGATGTGCCATTTACTGTTCCTTTCTGTCTCCTTCACATACTCTTACAGGACCCAGGAGATGAACATGTACACAGAAACTAATCCTTCAGTCCCTCCAAACTCTGCTGAGGGTCACTCCAAATATACTTTAAAGCTGTATCCATTTCCTGTTGCTACTGTAACAAAGGATGATAAAGTGGAGGGCTTAAAACAACAAAAATGTATTGCCTCCCAGTTCTGAAATCCAGAAGTCTGAAATCAGGGTATCTACAGAGTCATTTTCTCTCTGAAGGCTTGAGGAGAAGGTCTTGCCTCTTCCAGCTTCTGGCAGTGGCAGCAGTCCTTGGCATTCCTTGCCTTGCAGCTGTAGCACTCGCATCTCTGTCTTCACATGGAATTTTCCCCTATGTATCTCTCTCCTTTTCCCAGTCAAATTGAGTCAGGGACCACCCTACTCCAGTAAGACTATTCATTTTAACTTGTTACATCTGCAAGGACCCTAACTCCAAATAAGGTCACATTCTGAGTTACTGAGGGTCAGGACTTCAACATATCTTTTTTTTTTTTTTTAATATATTTTATTGATTTTTCACAGAGAGGAAGAGAGAGGGATAGAGAGTTAGAAACATCGATGAGAGAGATCATTGATCAGCTGCCTCTTGCACACCCGCTACTGGGGATGTGCCCGCAACCAAGGTACATGCCCTTGACCGGAATCGAACCCGGGACCTTTCATTCCACAGGCCAACGCTCTATCCACTGAGCCAAACCAGATTCGTACAATATATCTTTTTGAGGAACACAGTTCAACTTATAACAACAGGAGTGGAGGGGCCTTTTCTCTGACTACTTTCTAACACAGCAGAAGACTGGCAACTGCTTTTCTTCATTGCCCCCGGCTGGCATGTGAGGCTCATTTCTAACAAACCCCCAGCAGCCAGAGAGCAATGGTGGGACAAGAGAGCATCACAACCCCCATGCTTGCTAAACCCAAGAGGGATTTCTGGAGCAGCACTGATGTCAAAGTGTCATGGCCCCTTCTTGGATGATTCCCCTCCCATCCTTGTTCAGAAATATTAAAGAAAAAGATGAACCCCCACCAAGGATGAGAAATAAGCGGGCCACTGACGTATCATAGCAGCCACAGCTTCCACCATGTGCCCAGCCATCTTATCGGCTAGACCTTCTGGTGTCTTTTCTCACTGCCAGGTGAGGGCAATCATGAAACTCACCTGTTCTCCCTATGACTGATATCCATCTAACAACCTTCTAAGAGGATTATACTGAACCGTGGCCTACTTCAGCTTTCTACTAGATAAAAGCCTTCAGTCTATAGCTTGAGAACTTTGATCCTCCTGGGGATCAAAGACACCTGTCAGGATGGCTGTGTCCTATTCAAGACTATATCTGCCTTCCTATGCCAGCTGCTGGAAATAGGGAAGAAACAGATGTGGTCCTTACCCTTAATGAGTCACCCGTCCAGTGAGAACACAGGCTTGAAGACATGAAAGTGCACATTATTATTGGGGCCCAGGGATGACATAGGAGAATGAGCCCTCATGTCAGCCTGGGGAAATCAGGGAAGACCTCACAGAAGAGTTAGCATTTGTGAAAGGGTACTGGCAGTCAGACAATTTGGAATAAGACACACAGAAGCTACAGAGCACAGGATGGAGCAGAGTCACCAGAGCAAGGTGTATTTGGGGCCAATGAGCTGGCTGCTCTGTCTGAAAAATAAAAGAGGGCCAAGGGGGTGGGGAAGAATGCTGAAAGGCAGTTCAGAGGATCCAGACCTGGTGGGTCCATCCAAGGAGTGGAGGTCCCTCAATGGAGGCAAAGGGAGGCACTTAGGATGTTTAGGGTGAGGAGTTAATGCATTCTGGGCTACAGGTCAGCATGATTCCTCAGGCAACAGCCCAGAGAAGATTCTAGGGGCTCAAGAAAAAATTATACTATATTAGTGCTGAGCACACAGGAAAGGCTCAATAGATACTTGTTAAATAAACAAAATACATCCACACCCACTGCAGTGATTTGGAAAGATGTGAAGAAAGAGCAAGAAGCCAGTAGAGATTTGAGAAGGATTAGGGAGAATAAGTAGGAGTTGGAGAGGGGAGGGAACATGCAAGGGAAGGAGACGAGGACTCCAAGAGAAACTCTAGATTTCTCCTTCAGCTGATGAAACCAGGCATTGCAGCTGGATGGCACTGGCCATGTTGGTGCCCCAGCTCTCCCTGCTCCAAGACCCTGCTCACCAAGGTACCCCCTGAGAGTGACATGGGCCCATGTTGCGTTTTCCTCAGAGGGGACCCCAAAGTGCCAGCAAAATGAGTATTCTGGGCATCACAGGAGTTGCCCACTACCCTATAACTGATAACTATCACTTGGATTAATTAGCTTTCTCCATGAGTTACTGATGGTCATTCAGGCCTCTTCCTCACCCCGTGCCCACATCCAGTGAGTTACCAAATCTCCAGATGCCTCTTTCTTTGGAAGTGGAGACACTGATTGAGAGACACTTTATCCATCCAGCACTTCCCATGTCATAAATGCCCCCAGACCACTCCCAACCCCAGCAATTTGTAAGATGCTTTGCACAGAGAAAGTTCTTAGTACATAGTATCTACGGAGAAAAGTGACATCATGCCATAAGTGCCCCATACTTCTCCAAAATATATTCTTGGTACCTGAAAGTCCACAGGAATTGAGCCATAGGGCACACTGAGATTTAGAGCTTCAACATCTTCCCGCTGCCTGATGTCCATCCAGGGATTATAGGCTACAGGAGGGAGGCCAGGAGGGACCTGAGGATCAGGAGCCAGGGTGATGTTCTCCAAGGGATACAATTTCTGAAACTCCTTGAGGAAAAAGACATAAAGCCACCAGATTGTCACTCTTTTAGCAAAGGCACAGGACTGAGACTCTTAGTATTTATGCTGCCTTTTTTTCTAAGCCTGTGATGCATTTATATGGTGACTCACTAACACTGCTCAGACATTTCCCCACCTGAAAGTTGGACCTTAAGTCACTCTCACTAGATGCCAATGGTAATGAAATCCTGTGACTTGTTTTCAACAGAGTAGTGACAGCTCTCTTCCCTCACAAAATCATGCACTCCTGTTCTTATCCTCCCTCCATTGCAACTAGAAAAGGTGTGAAGGGGTATTGTCAGTTCCCCAAACCACCCTAAGGTTTGTAATTCACTGGAACTCAGCACACAGTCATACTCATGGCTATGATTGATTACAGTTAAAGACCAAACAAATTCAGCAAAGTGGAAAACCACATGAAGTCTGGGAAAAACCAGGCACAAGCTTCCAGAGTCCTCTCCCTGTGAAGTCACACAGGATGTCCTTAATTCCCCCTGTAGTGAGTTGTGTGATAACATGCATGACATGCTGCCACCAAGGAAGCTCATTAAAGCTTTAGAGTCAAGGGTTTTTACTAGGGCTGGTCACCCTGGCATCCTCTGCCTACACATACCAAACTTCCAGACGTCATGCAGGAAGGTGGTAAGGGTTTGCATAAACAGTGCAGGTATAGTGACCTTCTCATCAGTTCTTGGAATGGTAGGAACACTCCAGAGATTCAGGTTCCCAGCCAGGGTTAAGCTTATAAGCAGAACTTCTAAAGGATGATAGTGAGGCCTGCAAGGTTAATTCTTCTTCACAAAAAGCAAAAGCGAGACTCACTCTATCAAGGGACCTGATAGCTCCTGCTAGAAAGGTGAGATCCCCTGGGCCAATCTAAGAGAGATACCAGCAGCATCAAAGAACATGCCTTCTAGTCTCAACTCTACTCATGAGCAAGGGATGAGGAGTTAAAAATGGGCTGCTCAGGCCCAGGGAAAACACAATAAAGAAAAGCTAACAATAATAGGGAAAACATTTTTTAAAAGATATTACAAGCTCTAAATGATATACATGCAAGCACAGGATTTGAGGTTCCAACAAGAAATGCAGTGCTGTGTGTATAAGGAGTCTGAGCTGACAGGCTCTGGGGGAAAGGGGATTACTGAAGAGGGATTCACATTCCCTGGAACTGTGTCCCAAGGACCATCCCCTTTTGCAGGCCTTGACAGCTCTGACTCGCTTCTCTATGATGATCTCACCAACCAACTCAACATTTGCTCATTGAGTTCAAGGAAAGGAAATAAAACCCTCCAATGAAGGAAAGTAGAAAGCCAAGCATTTCCAACAAAATTCTTATATGTACAAAGTCTACTACTTAGCTTTGACCTCTGAATCCTGTCTTCACACCACCAAGTATACTAGTGTCATCAGGCACCCCTAGTGATCAGGGATGGCAGGACAAAGCCACCTTCACTACACAAACCCCTTCTTTAACAAACAGCACAGCTGCCTTGACTATGTTGGATCAGCCCCCAGCCAGCTCTTCACCTTGGGGTATCTGAAGGGGATGTGTGGCTTGTGATACCCAACGGCCAGGAAAAAAGGACTGGTAGATGTTTTCATTTTTTCCAACAATTGTATGGCTTTCTTGGTGCTCTGTTTATCAGGCAAGGTACCCTCAGGTACATCTGCTACATCCACTGGGCAAATCAGGTTGGCATGGAGTTCTCCATCTGGCCCTCTACATGTCTTTCAAAACAAAAATATATAAAGTCAACTTGTTAAGTGCAAGAAATAGAAGTCATGTATTTTACATACACAATATATTTAACATTCATATCCGCAACCCAGCCCATTAAGTATTAGTCATTCAGGACAGAGACACGGGAAGTAGAACTTAAACAGAGAAGTGTTTTTGCTTTTCCAGGGAGGGGTCAGAAATCTACCAGCACTTATCTCCCTGCTGTTAATCCTCTGTCTATATATCATAATTAAAGGAAACCCAAGTAAACTAATGATTAAAAAATTCTGACTCCAACTCAATAAAGCAATAAGCCCATTAAAAAATGGTCAAAGGACCTGAATAGATATTTCTCCAAAGTAAATATACAAATGATCAATAAGCACACACAATGATGCTTAAAATCTTTAGTCATCATGGAAATGCAAATCAATACCACGAGGGTACAGCCTAGGTGCCCGTCAGCAGATGATTGGATCAAAAAACTATGGTACATCTACACAATGGAATACTATGCTGCCATAAAAAGAAGGAATTCTCATCATTTGCAGCAACCTGGATGGAATTGGAGAACATCATGCTGAGTAAAATAAGCCAGTCAATGAAAGAGAAACACCACATGACCTCACTCATTTATGGATAATAAAGAACATTATAAACTGATGAACCAAAAGATAGATATAGAGACAGTAAAGCAACAAGCAGACTGTCAAATTACAGCAGGGAGGGTAGGGAGATCTGGGGGAGATAATAGATTAACCGAAGGACTTGTATACATCCAATGGACACAAAACTCTGGGGAGGGAGGGTATGTATAGGAGGGGGGGTGGGGAATGTTAAAATATGTACACAGGTAATAATTTAATAAAAATTTAAAATTTGTTAAAAAAAATACCACGAGGGTGGATATAATGTTTAAAAATGGAAATTAACAAGTGTTGGGCAAGAATGTGAAGAAATTAGAATTCTCATACATTGCTGGTGGGAATGTGAAATGATGCAGCTACTTTGAAAAACACTCTGACAGGCCAAAACCGGTTTGGCTCAATGGATAGAACGTCGGCTTGGGGACTGAAAGGTCCCGGGTTCGATTCCGGTCAAGGGCATGTACCTTGGATGTGGGCATATCCCCAGTAGGGGGTGTGCAAGAGGCAGCTGATCAATGACTCTCTCTCTCATCGATGTTTCTAACGCTCTATCTCTCTCCCTTCCTCTCTGTACAAAATCAATAAAATATATTTTTAAAAAAAAAGAAAAAGAAAAACACTTTGACAATTCTGCAAAAAGTTAAACATCTTAACTAATAAAAGAGTAATATGCAAATTAACCATCACTACAACACACAAGATGGCCACCCCCATGTGGTCAAAGATGGCCACCACAAGATGACCATCAAAGGAGGGCAGTTGGGGGGACCCAGGCCTGCAGGAGAGGGGAGTTGGGGGGGGACCAGCCCTACAGGGGAGGGCAATTGGGGTTGAACAAGCCTGCAGGGGAGGACAGTTGGGGGAAACCAGGCCTTCAAGGGAGGGCAGTTGGGAGAGATAAGGCCTGCTGGAGAGGACAGTTGTGGGGGACAAGGCCTACAGGGGAGGGTCACTGGGGGCAATCAGGCCAGCAAGGGAGGGCAGTTAGGGATGACTAGGCCTGCAGGGGAGGCAGTTACAGGTGACCAGGCCTGCAGGGGAAAGTAGTTGGGGGCAACCAGGCCAGGAAGTCATAATCACAAACAAAACCCACAAACCTCAATGGATAACCAGCTTGAAAGAAGGTATAGCATACACAATAGTTAACCCCTGGTCACATCCTTACCTTAGTATTTTCATACTTTTCAGAGGAGGGATGATAAGGTAGAACCGACCAGCTATATGGAGAATCATCACTATGATTAGAAGATATTCCTTGAGGGGGGCGGGAAAAAAGAAAGTCACTAAATAAAACATGAAGGGTTTTTCAATGCCTTCCTCACCCTAAGTTAAAACTTTGTAAACATTTGGGGAATTATCATCTCCCCTTTTTGGCCCTCAGTTTTTTAATCTATAAAATCAAGAGCTTAGGCCACATGATGATAAATCCCCCTAAAGCCAACTCTCTCTAGGTTTCTATTTGAGCACTAAGCATCTGACTTCCCAGTCTACAAAGACTTCGTGACTCATGTTAGGCTCTTAAGAAGAAACCTAAAAGGGTGAGATAAGCCAATCTGTTACAGCAACAGAGCCCTGCAGCCCTCACTGGAGCCTCTCACCTGTCCTATGAAGAAGGTGGCAAAGGCACATACACCACCATTGGCTGGAAGATGAGGCTCAGAGAAGGTTGGTGCTATGCCTGATGCCAACCAGATATTACATGATTGAGTTAGGACTCCAACCCAAGTCCTAGAACTCCAGGCTCAGTGCTCATTCATGAAGCATAAACCCATCCTAAGCTCAGTAGATAACAGTCTATTTGGGAGGACAAAATAACAACATGTGAAACCAAGGAATCAGTGCCAGCTATCTAGAGTAGACGTACTGTGTTAAGTGTGAGAGGCCCCAGGCCCAGAGGTGATGTGGGTCTGGTGATGGTTTGCAGTGAGGGCTTTTGAGTCAGCGAGGCTTGCAAGGAGTCTTAGGGGAAGTGCTACCAATTGGATTTGAGGGGATTAGCCAGGAGGAGCAGAGAGGGTAGTGCAGTCAGAATCCCAGGAGAAAGAGCATTACTAGCACAGTGAAATATTTGGTAGGCAGTGGGTGGGGGGCTCATCAGCACAATAAGCATAGTGGGCAGACCAGAGACCACTGACAGACCTGGATTCAAATCCCCACACTGCTCCTTAGTACTTGTGCAACCTTGGGCAAGCTACTTGACCTCCAACAAGTCTCAATTTCTTCCTCAGGAAATGATGACTATGATAAAAACCCACCTTGTTTTCTGTTGAGGAGAGGATTAATGGAGCAGCCAGCACAGTAACTGGTACATAGCTAGCATTGAATCAAAGGTGGCTGCTGTCATCCTTGACAGATTCTTCCCTGACAGAACAAGGTCTTGAGAACAAAGAACAAGTTGAAAAATGTATTTCCACAGGGACTTCAGGCAACGCTTTTATTCTCTGGCTAACACTCTGCTTGGAGCCTTATCCCAAAATCTAACCATCAGGAGGAAGGAGGCCAACCACCACCACTCAGGCCATATCTCGCCTCACTTCCTGAAACACAATCTCCCCTCTGCTTTACTTCCTCGTCTCCCCAAAACTCTCTCTTCCTTCCAGCTGTACTCAGACAAGGGGGTATCATAATATGAGTACCGACTATAGGACGTTCTCCTGATGGTGGGCTTTGGGTTACACAAAATATTCCTGACATATTCACCTTCAAAACTGGGCCTGACTTAGTCTAGCCTAAAGTTACCCTCAACTTGGACTGGCCAACTGGGTTCCAGATGAAGGCTGCTGATTCTGCTGATGTAAGTAGTGAACAAAAGGAAAACTACTGAAAACTTTCAAGCAGTAGCCCCTGATGATAAGCACTGTGTTCTATACAGGGCTTGGGTTTTTCAATGCACTGTCACAATCCCGAACTACCTGCACTGGAACGCTCCCCTGCTAGGTAATTAAGGTAGTTATGACTTCAGCTTCCTAGAGAAGGATCTGAGGCTCAGAGGGTGAATGATTTGCTCAAGATCAACTGCACAGCTAAGAAGTGGCAAAGCTGGGACTGAAACCGAGGGGCCTGGATTCCTGGTGGCACTGCCCATCAGTAGTTCACTCTGCCTCCAGAGATGCTCATCTCAGCTGTATGTGGGACAGCAAAGATCTGAAAACAACTTGGACTAAAGTAAAGTAGGACTAAATGACTACTGGGATGTCATTAAAAAAAAAAACTTTGCATGGAGAGTAACTATATGGGAAATTTTTATGTTAAAAAATCATGATATAAAATTATATGTACAGAATAAATAATCTCCAATCAGAAAAACAATATGCCTAGAATAGGGTGGATATCAAAATACAGCTCCCCCACAGGGTGATGTGATTACAAGTGTTTTACATTTAGTTTATACTTTCTTTTTTGTCCAATAATCATGCAATTCTTCTGTAAGTTAAAATAAAAGTCTTAAAGTTTGTGCTTCAGCATTCTCATTTTGGCATTAAAGAGAATCAGTTTATCAAGCAGTGTTGAATATCAAGACTAGCAGCCCCTGACACTCTATAGATCCTAGATGCCAGCTTACACTGCTTTTGCTGATCTAATTCACAGACCTAAGCAGCAGCCCCTTCTTTAGGCAAGACAGCAACAACAATTATGGCTACATAGGGCAGCTTCAGATGTTCTAATCCTTAATCTCCAACTTACTGACAAGGACCCTGGAGTACAGAGGTCAGGCACAGAGCTAGAATCTCATCCAATCCAGTGCACGTCCCTCCACCCCATGAGCTGAAGGAATCAAACCGCACCATGACTAATTTCTGTAAGGAAGAGAAACTCCTCCTACCCTTTGTTACTTCTACTGTTTTTACCCCCTTTCACTCCTGCCAGGTTGAGAAGATTTTATAAAAAGTCAGTAGTGAATAATGAGGTGTCCACCTATTCTCAATAGGTTTCTGCAAGGACAGACCCAACCCTAGGACAGAATCCCCAGTGCTTGGACATGAAACAAAAAATAACCCAGAGTTTGGACAGCAAGCAGTACCTGGGTGAAAGACTTTTCCAACCGACATGGTCACGTAGCCATTCTCTTTGAAGTACTGGGGGATGGTGGAGAAGTTTCCAGCCTGCACTCTCCAGTAGGAGTTGAAGTCATACAGGCGGGTGGTGTCAGGTCTCCTCCCTGTGAGGAAGGAAACTCGGCTCGGGGCACACACTGCTTGCTGTTAGGGAGCAGAAGCAGAGGGAAACATCATCAGAGAAAAACAAGTCTGGGAGCTCAAATGTAACCAGGCAACCTACTGAGTCCTCAGCAAACAGCTTGGCAGCTGAGTCATGCAGATCTCAAAGCCAACCAGTGGGAATTGGGTTTCACTCAGTCACCAGAAAGAGAGAGGGAAGGACTCAGCCCCTCAAACCAGCAGATGATTATGTCCTTCTACACAACAGTATCTCACAGGTGCGCAGAGCAGACAAGGGTCCTGGGGTGCCCTCAATTAATGAGATGAAGTGCAACCATGGCAAGCTGGCTGATCTCACTCAAAGTTAGCCAGCAGGTCTGAGGGTGCCATTCTATAGCACCTCTTCCTTCTCAGCACCTATGGGGAAGAAGGCTGGTCAGAACCATCCTGGGCATGTTAGGACCAGGGTATTACTTGGGCCCAAATAGGAGGGGAACCTTGAAAGTACAATCTTCCTTGTTAGTGGACAACCAGGTTATCACAACTGCTGTTTTCCAGATGATCCTTCCCTCTAATAAAGAGATGCCTGGCACAATCAAGACTATCTAACAACTGCTAAGGTGACCCTCCTCTCCACCCCTCAGTGCACAAGGCACACATATATACCTAGGACCCCAGACATACCTGGGCAAAGGCATTCTGGAAGAGGAGACTGTGGGATGCCAGTTGGTCGATGTTTGGAGACCTTATGAGCTTGTCCCCATAACAACCCAGGGAGGTACGCAGGTCATCCACAATTATAAGAAGGACATTCAAAGCATCTGCACGGGAGGGTGCAGCTTCAGTGAGATGACCTGCACAGACACTGAACCCAGATCATGGTAGTTGCTAGGGTACTGAAAGGCCCAAACTGTACCCTGCACCTTGACAAACAAGACTAACCAAGCCAGAGATGGTGAGAGTTGGTGCACAGAGGAAGCCTTAGTCCCAGGTAGTAGGGTTAGGCTTTGGCCATGGCCTCAAGCCTGGATGAGAGAGGGAGAGAGGAAGAGACAAGGGATAAAGAGGGAGAGGGAGGAAAGGTTAAAAGAAATAAGCCCTGACCTGTTTGGCTCAGTGGCCTGCAGACTGAAGGGTCCCGGGTTTGATTCTGGTCAAGGGCATGTATCTTGGTTGTGGGCACATCCCCAGTAGGGGGTGTGCAGGAGGCAGCTGATTGATGTTTCTAACTTTCTATCCCTCTTCCCTCCTCTGTAAAAAATCAATAATATATATATATATATATATATATATATATATATATATTCTTAAATTAAAAAAGCAGAAAAATTTGGGGAAGGAGGGAAGTATGGATAGAGGGAAAAAAGACAGTGAGTGGAAGAGAAAGAAGAAAGGATGAATGTAAAGATGGATAGAAGCAAGCAAGGAAGGAAGGCAGGCAGGGAGGCAGGGAGGAAGGCAGGGAAAGGAGGAGGAAGGAGGGAAAACTGAGGGAGGGAGCGAGAGACTAAAGGATGAATGTAGGGAGGGAAGAACGAAGGGAAGCTGGGTGGGAGGAAGAGAGCCCCACAATCAGGGCAGGGGCACAGGCATCACCTTTGGAATAGTTGCCTGGCGCCACGGATCCTAGAGGGGTGCAGAAGGAGCCCAGGACCAGGCCTAGCAAGACCAGGCCCCGGTCCGACAGCGGCATTTCTGCCTCAGTGCGACTGCTCCAGGGTCACGGTGACAAGTCGCAGCGGGAGGGCGGGGTACAGCCACCTCCGCCTCCACCGCGACCACAGCAGCGGACTACGCCAGCAGGGCCTCCGGGACCAAAGGCCAGAGCGCCGCAGCGCTAGTGCGCCTGCGCGCCTGTTTCTAGCCTCGCCCCTCTGGGGGCGGGGCCTGGTGGAGAAACAGGCTCTTGCTTCAGATCCTCTTTTGAGAGCTGCTTGCTGCAGGGAGTCTTTCAAGGTGTGCAACCACTGTTTTTAAAAAGCACTTTCCTGCTTCTTTGCCCTTACTCCTACTGTGCTTTTAACCTGCAGCCTTCCCCTTCCCTCTTCTCTGTATAAAAGTCACTTTTCCTTACAGAGCACTCCAAATGCCATTCTCCTTCAGTGAGAACCTTTGAGAACCAGCATTTCTGACTCCCTTTCCTAGTCATCTGTTCAACAAATACTAAGTGCCACAGATATATATACCAAACACATTTGGTGGCTTGGGAGTTTTTAAGTCCCTGCCCTTATGGACCTTGCAGACACTAAATAACCAAATAAACACGGAGTGGCAGTGGCATGTATGGTCTGGAGGGGAGGATTTGCTTGTTATTTTCTGTGGGAGTAGCTAATAAAGTGACATTTTAACAAAAGCCCCAAGGTGATGAGGGTACAAACTACATGGATGTCTGCAAGAAGGGTGATCCAGGCAGAGGGAGCAGCCATTGTGTGGAAGATGACTGACAGTGTTAGAGGATCCCAGAGGCTGGTAACAGGAGATGGGAGGAGTGAGGATCATAACTCCTTGACAAGAATCATTCACTGTCTCCCTGGGACTGAAGGTTGAGAAAGACATCACAGTCCCCATGCTCCCTCTAACCCACCACAACTCTCCAGTGAAATAACCTAATATGATGCCAGGTAGATTAGAGGTAAATTTTTTTGTGTGAAGAAATACATAAATATCAATGTTGCTACTGAGGGCTTCCTATGACCCAGGCAATATGCTAACTTTCTCCTCACAGCAATGCTGTGAAGTAGATGCTGCTATCATTCCCATTTTACAAATCCAGAAATTAAACTCAAAGAGGCTGAATCACTTGACCAAAGACACACAGCCAGGATGTAGAAAATCAAGGTGACCACTGGTTAGGCTCATATGCACGCACAAAGTCTTTTGGTTGATCTCTCTAACCAGTGGTCACAGACAACAGGGGGATGGGGCCATGCGTGGGGAGGATTTTGGGATGAGAATGGGCGGAATGAGGACAAATATGTGATACCTTAATCAATAAATAAATTTTTATTTATTTTTTAATATATTTTTATTGATTTTTTACAGAGAGGAAGGGAGAGAGATAGAGAGCTAGAAAAGTCGATGAGAGAGGAACATCGACTAGCTGCCTCTTGCACACCCCCTACCAGGGATGTGCCCGCAACCAAAGTACATGCCCTTGACCGAAATTGAACCCGGGACCTTTCAGTCCGCAGACCGAAGCTCTACCACTGAGCCAAACCGGTTTCGGCAATAAAGAAAATTTTAAAAATAAAAAAAGAAAAGCAAGGTGACTCTCAATGAAAGGTTGCATCCTCAAGCGATAGGCATAACATGGTCATTGTCTGTGGCCTGCCACCACTGCTGCTGCACCTGCTTTGCTGTTTCTTCAGGCCCCAGAAATGGGCAGCTATTAACACTGAGGCCTGGCTGGTGTCCCCCTGGGAAGGGCCAGCCTATGCCTGCTATCCCCAGGCCAGAGCATACTGAGTCCCTCAAGGTGGGTCAGCCCCAGTCCAGGGCCCAAGCTGCCAGACTCCAGGTGGCCCCTCAGCTGTCCCTCTTCATCCCGACCCTTCCCTTGTATTGGTGGCTATTCAGAGTCTTGCTCTTTTCCTCCCAAAATTATGGCCTAATATCTCGGGAAGTCTGAGCCCAATGTAAATAAATATTCCAGTGGGTGTTCAGAAAGTTGTTCTTACTCTTATTTCCTCTTTCATTAGGATATGTAATACTTTCTCATAGCAATAGTTGCCTCCTATGTGCTTGTAAACTAAGGACCTAATTACATTCTCATCCTTACCAAAAAGCCATTAAGAAAAAATAATTCAGTATACCCCAGGGTTGACCAATGTGAAGAATGAGGCTAAGCCACACACTGTTCCTGCCTCTAAAAATGTCTGTAGTGGTTCTTTTGTGCACTGAATCCCATCTTATCTAGGCCCGGGGGGGGGGGGGGGGGGGGGAGAGACTACATGAGGATTAAGGAGGCACACTGGTCCTTGCCTGCTACCCTCCCTCAGGAGTGCACTGTCTGTGGGAAGGACAGGCAGAAGTATAACTTGATCACTGTAACACAGGTGGACTTTTGATTTGTCAAAAAGAAGAGTTTCCCCAGAGGAAGCAATAGATATGAAGACAAATTCACCTAATCTAACATGGATTCAAGCACCTCTGACATATTGCTGAGGTGTTGGAGTCCATCAAGAAGATTTAGCTGTAAAGCCTGTTCTGAACAATAGCCAGGCTTCTAAGGATAGATATGAGAGATGACAGACAAGACATGGAATCTTATCTGTATCTTTCTGGAAGAGTTTTCAGATTTGAATAAAGGTTAACAGCTAGTATTTGTTGACAGCTGTAATGGACACACCCTCTAAGCCTATCCCAATGAGTCATGCCCATGCATATTCCCCTCAATTTGGGTGTGGGGTGGAATATGTGCTTCTAACCAATAAAATATGAAGGTTACACAGGATGTCACACCTGTGACTACATTATGATGAAGATAGGAGTCCATTGCGCTAGAAAACACTAGGGAGATCCTCTTGCTGATATTTGAAAAGTCATACGTATTGTAATTTCATAGAGAGAGCCACATGGCAGGGAACTGTAGGTGACCTTAAGGACCTGAGGGCAGCCTTTGGCAAAAAGCCAATAAAAAGACATGAACTGGTCCTAGAACCACAAGGAAATGTATTCAGCCAACAGCCATGTGACCTTGGCAGAGGACTTCAAACTCCAGAAAAGAATGCAGCCTGGCCCTAGCCAGTTTGGCTCAGTGGATAGAGTGTTGTCCTGTGAACTGAATGGGGGACATCTATAATACTTTCAACAATAAAGATAAATTAAAAATAAAATAAATTAAAAAAAATTAATATATTTTATTGATTTTACACAGAGAGGAATTGAGAGGGACAGAGAGTTAGAAACGTCGATGAGAGAGAAACATTGACCAGCTGCCTCTTGCACACCCCCTACTGGGGATGTGCCCGCAACCAAGGTACATGCCCTTGACCAGAATCGAACCTCGGACCTTTCAGTCCGCAGGCCGACGCTCTATCCACTGAGCCAAACCGGTCTCGGCAAATTTAAAAATTTTTTTAAAGATTGATGAAACTGACAGCCTAGAATAGCTCCAAAGGGGATTCCAGTTAAGTACACATGCCCAGTTTGTGGGCTCAATCCCCAGTAGGGGGTGTGCAGGATGTACCCAATCAAAGATTCTCTCTCATCTTTGATGTTTCTATCTCACTCTCTCCCTTCCTCTCTGAAATCAATTTTACCGAATGATAGACAAACAAGTAAATTGACTATACCTCCAACTATGCCCACAGCCAATCAGAGTGAGTATGCAAATTACAAAGCCAAAGATGGCAGCTGCCCAGCTGCTGCAGGCATGGAGTGGCCAGTTGGGGCAGAAGGCCTGCTATAAAAGGGAGAATGGGGGGTGAAGGGATCTACAGGAGTCGAGTGCTGCAGTGAAGACAAGACTGCAGACTCCGGAGTCTGCAGCAAAGACGAAGATGGCAGCCTACAGCCAAAGATGGCAGACTCCGGCCAAAGTCTGTAGCAAAGATAGAGAAAGCAGACTCTGGCCAGAGCAAAGGCCTGGGTCCTGGGTGCCAGAGGAAAACCGGTGCTGGAAACCAAGAGAAGGAAAGCCTATTGCATGGGTCTCTTCGTGCAATAGGCTTCTAGTAAAAATATATATATTGTTTAAAAGAATGCTTCCTGGTCAACATTGCAACTGCAGCCTAGTGAGACTCTGAGTGAAGGATCCAGCTAAGCTGTACCTGGACTTTTGGCCCACAAAACTGTGAACTAATAGATGTTTATTCTTTTTTTAAAATGTGTGTTCTTTTAAGCTACTAAATGTGTAGTAACTTGTTATACAACAATCGAAAATGGGCACAATGTCAATAATTCATAATATGAATAGATATTTGATCTCAAGTTCAGATCACTTCCTAGAGTGAACCAACAAAACTCAAGTAGACATGGAAATGGCTTCTTATAGTTCTTAAAGCCATAAAAGAATTCATGCAAGCCATATTATTCCACAGAAACTGTACCCATTAAGACAAGCTCCCCAGGGCATGTGATGGCTACACAATTCTGGAGAGAAAATATGGCATCTCTGTTCTCAGGTCGCCATAATCAAAGAAAAGGTTGAGGGGGAAAGGAATATCTTCAAAGAAGCCACAGACACAGCTGAGCTTGAACTTTTAGGGCAACGAGAGGAGCTTAAAAAGTGAAATGCAGAAGTAGAACATGATGATGCAGGAGAAGTGAAAGTGAAAGCTGAAGACTGACTTTTTGGACACATAATCCAATTTAAGGAACACACACAGCGATGGTTGCTATAGACACCCTAGATCTGAGGATCTGAGTAATTTCCACTACTGAAATTTCAAAGATGACATTTTCCAAAGTACTTAAACACCCCAAATGACCAGATGATGAAATACCTTCCAAAATATCAGATACAGTCAAACAGTACTTTCAAGTTATTGAACAGTTTTTAAGGGAGTAACTTAATTTCACTAATAACTAAAATATTTGGCTGAGAGCATCATAAAATCAGGCCTCTGATGTTTCAAGATTGGCACTGCTCTGTAGCTCAGAGCCTACATGAGATTTAAGAGGGACAACAAAAATAAACAGTCCCAATCTTGCTATATAAACAAGAACAAATATTAAGTACATTTCTGGAAAATTAAATAAATAATGATTAGTTAAACTTCTAGTTAAAGTCAATGGACCAGATATAAGCATTTATTGTCTCTTATGAATTAGGTTCATCAGAAAGGTGACACTAAAACAGTTAAATGTGCAGGAGGATGTTTATTAGGAAGTGCCTTTGGGAGAGAGATCCATAGAAAGCTTGAGAAGGGAGCAAGACTGGACAGACTGGTCAGACAAGGACTTGGTGAACCACACAGGACAGTCTAGAGATAGAATAGCCCTTCAGAGTTGTCTTGAGTTAGGCTCAATATCTTGAGATGGCAAAGTATTTTGTTGTACCATAAATCGGCTAGATAGGAGATGCCTTAATGAGCCAATTAGTTAGAAGTGATCTTTATTATGTGCAGGTTCAGAGTAGAATATCATTATCACTACCAAACTAGCAATGCAAGAAATGCTAAAGGAAATGCTATAAAAAGAAGAAATAAAAAGGTAAGAAATAACACAAGCACAAAAATAGAAATGACTACAAACAAGTACCTTTCAGTAATAACTTTAAATGTAAATGGACTACATGTGGCTGAATGAATTTAAAAAACACGACCCATATATATGCTGTCTACAAGAGACACACATCAGAATAATGGACTCACACAGACTGAAAGTAAAGGGATGAAAAAATATCTTTCAGGCAAATTGAAATGAAAAACAAACAAACAAACAAAAAAAACTGCAGTAGCAATACTTACATCTGACAAAATAGACCTCAAAGTGAAGGCCATAACAAGAGATAAGGAATGCCACTTCATAATTCTAAAGGGATCGATATAGAAGGATATAACACTGATAAACATATATACACCCAAATACATAAAAAAACAAAACAAAACAAAACAAAAAAACCTCCTGGAAGATATCAAGGGAAAGATCAACAACAATATAATCATAGTAGGGAATGTTAATACAACACTGACACCACTGGATAAATCCTCTAAACAAAAAAATCAGCAAAGAAACGGCAATCCTAAATGACTCACTAGATCAGATGACTTTAATTAACATCTTCAGAACGTTTCACAACAGAGCCACAGAACATACTTTCTTCTCAAGTGCACAGAGGACATTTTCAAAAATAAACCACATATTGGGTCATAAGCAAAGTCTCCCCAAATTCAAGAAGGTTGAAATCATATCAAGCATTTTCTCAGACCACAATGGCATAATATTGTATTAGAAATAAACTGCATTAAAAACAATCCAAAAATTTCAAACACTTGGAAGCTGAATAGCATACAATTAAACAATGATTGGGTTCCCAAAAAGATCAAAGAGAAAATTAAAAGTACCCTGGAAACTAATGATAATAAATATACAACAATCCAAAAATCTATGAGACACAATGAACACAGTCCTGAGAGGGAAATTTATAGCTCTACAGGACTATCTCAAAAAACAAGAAAAAATGGTAATAAATCATTTGACTCTTCAACTCAAAGAATTAAAAGAGAGCAACAAGAAAAGCCCACAGTGAGCAAAAGGAAGGAGATAATAAAGATCAGAACAGAAATGAATGACATAGAGACCAAAGAAACAATACAAAAGATCAACGAAACCAAGAGCTGGTTCTTTAAAGGGATAAACAAGATGGATGAACCTCTAGCCAGGCTCACCAAGAAGCAAAGAGAGAGGACCCAAATAAACAAAATCAAAAATAAAAGAGGCAAAATAACAGCAGATCCCACGGAAATACTAAGTATTGTTAAAAAAATATTATGGACATATTCTAACAAACTAGACAACCTAGATAAAATGGAAATATTCCTAGAAAAATGCAACCTTTAAGAACTCAATCAGCAAGATTCTAGAAATCTCAATAGGCTGATAACAATGGAAGAAATTGAAGCAGTCATCAAAAAGCTTTCAGCAAACAAAACCCAGGGCCAGAAGCTTCACAGGGGAGTTTTACCAACAATCAAGGAACAACTAAAGCCTATCCTCCTAAAAAAATTTCAAAAAAAATTCAAGAGGAACATTTCCAAGCTCATTCTATGAAGACAGCATCACCCTAATACCAGATAAAGACAACACAATGAAAGAGAATTACAGGCCAATATCCCTCATGAACGTATGATAGATACAAAAATCCTCAACAAAATTCTAGCAAATCGCATTCAGCAGTTTATCAGAAAGATCATACATAATGACCAAGTAGGATTTATCCCGGTGATGCAAGGATGGTACAATATCTGCAAATCAATAAACGTGATACATCACATAAACAAATTCAGAGATAAAAAATCACATACATAATCATATTGACGCAGAAAAATCATTTGACAAAACCCAACACCCTTTCTTGATAAAAACTCTCAGCAAGGTGGGAATTAAAGGATCATATCTTAACATTTTTCAAGCCTTATATGACAAACCCACAGCCAACATCATACTCAATGGGTAAAAACTAAAACCATTTCCCCTAAGAACAAGAACAAGAAGGGATGCCCACTCTCACCACTTCTGTTCGACATAGTACTAGAAGTACTAGCCATTGCGATTAAACAAGAAGAAATAAAAGGCATCCAAATTGGAAAATAAGAAGTAAAACTGTCCTTATTTGCAGATGACATGATACTGTACATAGAAAACCCTAAATATTCCATAAAAAAAACAGACTTAATAAATGAATTCGGCAATGTAGCAGGATACAAAATTAATGTCAAGAAATCTATGGCATTTCTTTACATCAGTAGTGAACTTACAGAAAGAGAAACTAAAAAAGAAATCTCATTTACCATCCAACAACAACAAAAATTAAGATACCTAGAAATAAACTTAACTAAGGAGTTAAAAGACCTATATGCAAAAAACTATAGGATACTGAAAAAAAGAGATAGCAGAAGACATAAATAGATGGATGAATATACTGTGTTCATGGATTGGTAAAATCAACATCATCAAAATGTCCATACTACCCAAAGCAATCTATAGATTCAATGCAATCCCCATTAAAATGCCAATGGCATATTTCACAGACCTAGAACGAACTTTCCAAAAATTCATCTGGAATAAAAAGTAACCCCAAATATCTGCAGCAATTCTGAGAAAGAACACCAAAGTAGGTGGGAATCTCAATACCAGATATCAAGCTATATTACAAAGCCACTGTTCTCAGAACAGCCTGGTACTGGCACGAGAACAGATATATAGACCAATGGAATAGAATAGAGAACCCAGAAATTAATCCAAACCACTATGCTTAATTAATATTCAACAAAGGAGGCATGAGCATACAATGGCGTACTTACTCCTAAATCCTGCTCACAATGCCAGGTATGGGAGCAAGTTCCTCTTTGAACCCTGCTCTTGGTATTAACTGTGGGGAACTCAGTCCAAGATCTTCCTTTATCATATGCTCGCTGCCATTGTTGGAAGCACTCACTGCTCTGTCCTGCTGACTGGTCCAAGTGTGAGAGCACAGGTCCTGATTCTGTCCTACTATGCTGTCCTGTCTGAGGCCCTCTGCTGGGGGCTGGACTTTCTTGGACTCCAGATGGTAGAAGGAGAAGCCATGAGAAGTTGTGGGTGTATAAGAACGAGTCTGTATTACAGGCTAAGTGTCCATTGCTAACAAGGAGCCATCTTACAAAACAGTTATTCACATCAGTCCCATACAGGCAACTGCACACCGGCTGGTTAACAAATACATATTTTCCACAAAGCAGCAGCAGCAGCAGCAGCAGCAGCAGCCTCTGTACCTATAGTTGTTATCTGAGCAACCATGTGCTGCCTCTAGACCCATTACCTTATATAGCAGCAGCACCTAAGCTCTGTAACCTCAATAGTCTCAGTAGCCTCTCCAGCCTCTCTCTAGCACACTGGCTGGTCAGTAACATGTATTATACTACTTAGACAAAAGAGGCTTCTTTCCAAGTAGTGATCTTACTCATTTGGGTTATAGAAGGGCACAGTGTACCATGAGATTGCTGTGACCTTGCATCTGTGCATAGTCATTGGACACCCTGATTAAGATTCTCATGCTCAGAGTGGCCTTGTCCATCCACTGTACTCTAAACAAGGCCTTTCACACTCCAATTGGCATTGAGAATCTGGCATATCTGGCATGATTCCCACAGTACTAAATGAGATTTCACATCCTGATGCATTACCACAGAAGGTAGGGTATCTAACCATCCAGGTTGACCAGGGGCAGGACCTCTGCCCTGCCTACCCCAGAAAGAGCATCCCTGATGGCTGAGGACTAGAGAAATGACACACCTATAGAAATCTGGGCCTTCTGTAAAAGTTCTCAACCAATGTTGGTTCTTATTGGTGCTAGTTTCACATGTGCACAATGCCTCACCCAAAATTGTTGGGGCCAGGCGAGTTTTACAATTCAGAAAAATCACAAGGAACACAGACAATACATCGGTAACATTCCTGCAGGGTATAGCAAATACACTGATATCTGTACAGTGAAACACATGACTATTAACACCATGTGGGATAAAGAAAATTTTGGCTGACATTGATTTCCACACTTATAAGAGGCTTAAGCTTTATTTATTCCTAGCTCTGATAAAGGCCTCAATTCTCAAACTCTTTCACTTTGAGTAGGTTTACACTATCTTCGAATTGGCCCCAGGAAACACTCTACATCTTTGGTCAAAATACATGGATGGAATCTGATACCCCAACCAGACCACACCCTGTTAGGACCTTTGGGACTGGGGTACAATAGTATCAATGCTCTTCCCCCTTTCCAACCTGGAGGGTTTTCACTGTCTGCCTATCTCCCAACTGCAGGCTTCAAGACACAGGCCAGCACTCCAATTTTTCCTACCTTTATGGAGAAAACAGAGATACCTTTGGAACCACTATTTGTATCACAGTGCTTTACCGTTTATAGATTGCTCTCACATGAATCATCTCATGTCATTCCCATGAGAGAGACTGAAAATTATAACTCTGTAGGGAGAGATTTTTAAATTGTTCCCATAGTTCAAATGAGGAAATTGAGGCTCAGAGAAGTAAAGATATTTGCTTAGAATCATTCTACAGCAGTGATGGTTTTAGGGATCAGTACCAGGTTTGGAACCATCGGGCAAAGCTTCTGTTTGCTGCCATGCTCCCTCTGTGGAGGGCAGGAGCCTAACTAGCTTCCTCTGGGTAGCTAAGGACACACTTAAGCATGCTCAAAGACCACACACACCCCACAATTCCTTTTATAAGCAGTGCATGAAACTTCACAGCATTTCAAAATCTCTAAAGCGATGTCAAAATTACACAGAGGACCTAAATTCATGGTATCAGATTGGGGAAACTCCACAAAAGTGTCTGCTACAGTCATAAACCTTCTCAGTTCCCTGAACTTACCTGGTCCGTTCAGGTGGACCTTCTGATATTTCCCACTTGAGACCCTTTTTACCTTTAAGACACTCTTCAAAAGGCCCTCTTCTCTGAAACATTCTGCAGCCTCTCCCAGCAGTTCCTTCCTCTCCATGTTGACCAAACCTCATTCCGCCTGGTTTCACACTCTGCAGTTCACAAGTCAGCTTGGAAGGTTTACCCACCCAGCCCTGAGTAATGTAGAGGGGAGTGGGGGAGTATGCACTTATGTATTTGTACCATCAAGTAGACTCTCACAGGGAGGGCATCTTCTGACTTTAATCTGCTTTGTCTTAGATTTTGTACCCATATCTGCCCTCTAGCTTTGGGTGCACTCTAGCAAGTGTCCTGGGAAAATATGTACTTCCTGGTCCAGCAGTGGCCTGATGCACAGGATGCTGACAAGATGGATCAGGTTCTGCCCATGCAAAGGTAGCTGTTATCCTATGTGTACTACTGAGCATACATCCTCTGCTGGGGCACCAATCCCAGGTGTTGGTTCACCCACTCCATCATTATGGGTTGCAAGGACTAAGACACTGAGGGTCTGACCCTGGCCCCATTGCAGGCTCTGATGGTGACTCTGGCTCTGCAGGTACCTGAGGGGCTGGTAGACACTGTCAGGTTGACATTGCAGGGTGAAAGGTCAGCCTGCCCAACCATCCCTCCTCCCTCCTCCCTCCGTGGGTATTTGGACTCCTCCCTCTCAGCATCAGCTTTCTGAAAGACCCAACCGAAAATGATGGGTTCTAGAATGGTCCCCAAAGATGGTGGCCTTGGTTCCTGATTATTCCTCACCCACACAATTGGAAATGAGAAATGCTGAAACCAACCATTGTCTCACTAATAGACAGATATAAAAGGCTGGTCAACCTTGAAGCTCTGAAAGGTCAGAGCCAACCACTCCCTATCTGAGACAATGGTAACCGAGGCAACTTCCCCATCTTGTAATCATGTAAATCCTTACTGATATAATCCGCTTATTACCTACCTAAGGGCTATGGGTGTATCCCAAACCTGCTTAAGGGTAATGGGTGTATCCCATAGTCTCAATAAAAGGGATAGCAAGGCCAGACCCTGGCAATAGTCCTCCCCTAGAGGTGGACTCCCACCTGGCACCGCATATCGCCAAATTAAATTTCTTCTACTCTCTTTAATATGCATGTGGCTCTTCTCCAGAACCCGAACCCTTAACCGGAACCCTGAACCATTCAGAACGTGAAAGGATTTCCCATAGAGAAACCCATATTGGGGGCAGGTGATGTGCAAATAGTCCTGACACAAAGCAATAGCCCAGTCAAGGGACCTGCAAGTGGAAAGGAAAGACTTGTCAGGTCAGAAGATACAGGGAGGTAAAACATGTGTGAATGGGTGGAGGTGACTTCTGTGCTTTGATGACCCACAGGATGATGAGAAGCTTACGGAGACTAACAAAAATAAAACTAAGGGAGAACCCCCGAGTCTCCTACATAGCTTATAGAGTAGTCCCCATTTCAGGCAATGGACAAAGGTCAAAGCCAAGATTTGACTGGAGTGGCTGAACTTCAAGGATGTTCAAAGTCCACTGAATATTCAATCAAGGCAGTTCTTCCACTCCAACATCAGAAGCTCCCTTGGGAAAACCTACATTCCTGGCACAAGGAACAGGAGCATCTGGGCAAAGCCTGAGAAGATCCGATTCCTCTGGAAGATCTGAGTATGTGGCAGCAGAACCCACCCTTCCCACAAAGAGTTAGTGCACCCACCCCACACCTGAGGGAGAAAATGAGGCACACCTCATTCTCCATGGAGGCCCTCCATCCATGCAGCAAGGGTGACTAATGGTCCCAATTTGCTGAGGGACTGGAAATGCTACAATCCAGTCAGTCACAGAAAAACCAGGGAGATGTGGCAGCCTACTGGCCAGCAGGAACCAACCATAATGAAGTTACCACACAACACAGGGAAGGCATGCAGGGCCTGTAAAGGAGAAAAAAAGGGACTACATCTCCCCTCTCCAGAAACTGCAATAGAGGTCCCAGGGACACTGAAGGAAAGGACCCAGGGGCTCATGATGAGAAATACCACTGACAAGGAGTTCACCATAGGCAGGTGGTGGTGGACAATAAAACATGGCCTCCCCAGGGGCACAATGGATGGCCAACTGACCAAGATACAGCCTGAAATAGAAACTCAAAACAGGGGCTAAGGGCAGCTACCACAATAAATAAGTCATGATGCCTTGCCAAGGTTCTGCCACTGACCCATGGACCAGGGAGGTGCCTGGGTCTCCATAGAAAAGAACCTTGCACCACCATGGCAGGAAGACACAGGAACGATCCCCAGCTCTTCCCAAAGGGACCACCAGCTATGTAGTGGGTGAGTGAACATTGGAAAGTGGGCAACCTAGACAGTTGGAGGTTCGGGAAACTCAGTGCCCAATTTGACAATGAATTGGGTGACTCAGTGAACTGCATTGGTGTATGATTAAGGAAAGCCTCCTGTGCTGAAGTTTCAGAGCAGAGGATGTCACTGGGTCCAAGGTATAGTGGGGCTAGTCCTGACGATTTCAGTGGTCTTGTGCAGGGAGAGTCTTGCATCAATGTACTCCAGAATGAGGTGTTGAGCCTAGTGAGATGTCTTCTGAGGAATCTTTCAGAAATAAAACAAAATGGCATTACAGCATAAACTCAACTGGGCAAAGAGAAAATGCATAGAAAAAGAACTGGGAGAATACTCACAAATTGTGAATGTTCTCGCCTCCTGGTAGTGCCTCACAAGCATCCTTTGACCTGATTCTTTATGTACTTTCTGTCCTTTCCATAGTGGCCACAGTAAGCATGCAGATACTCAAGAGTCAGCGGAATAGGTCTTCTGCTCATGGCCCATTAGTCCACCCCTAATTGCCCTGTAACCATGATCCTGGGCTGATAACACGTACTCCAGGTCCCCCATACCCAAATCTCCTAAACACAGCACCTGGACTGCACAGCATGATGTTTGTAAGTCCACCCAGGAGATAGTAAGGGCACAGAGTGTGGGTCATCGCTTATTTGGTCAGAGACTGAGAACAGTAAAGAACATGTAGAAAAAGAGACCAGGAATTATGGACACATGGAAATAATTGGCTCCTAGCCCCCAGCCACAATTAAAATTAATATAACCATTTGCAATATGAATGTGGATGCATGGGTGCCAGAAGTTCACAGAAACTCTCAAGGTGCCAACTCTGCTGTGCCACATTCTGTGAACAGGCCCCACACCTAACCAGGGAGTCCAAGTCACCTGTCCGTATCTGCAGGATCCCAGTAGTGCAGCTTCTTTCCACAACCTTGGAGTGCCAGGAAGACAAAACCAGAATTAAGTACTGCTGGCAGGATGGACCACTCGATCTGGACTGTGCTGAGGGGGACACTGCCAACCAGAGCTACCCAGGGGGCAGAGAGGAAGGGGGGTAGGGGACTGTGCATTTTGGAAAAAGGCCTGCGGCTCAGGAGTCCAAATGGGAGAGTCGGCGAAGAAGTAAGAAGGCTTGCTGTTCTCCCACACAGCCAAGGCTGCCCTAGTCTTCTACTGCTGCAGTCCAGGGCATGGAACTGAGGCCAAGCCCTGGCCAAGTGAATTAGAGACAAGGAGCTCTTTGTCACAAGCAGACTGCTGGACCCAAGGGCACTTCCTCTCAGGGGACATCTCATCCCAGGTGGCAGGCAGCCTCCAGCGGGACGGGCAGAGGGATAGTCCCTGACCTATGGGGTTGCTAACAATTTGGAAAGTCTAAGTGAACAGTGCATCCAAAGCAGGACTGCATGGAGAAGGAAATCAGCTCCGGAGAGGCACAAGGAGGGATCTGAAACAGAAACCACCAATGTGGGATTAGCATCCTAATCACAATACCTGCCCACAACTTGACACAAAAGACAAGCAGCTCAGGAGAAGGACGGACCACAGGGAGTTCTTGGAGGAGGAAACAAGAGATGCTGAGGAGGGAAATCAGGAATTTGGGACAAGCAGTTCTGAGCAGGGTGGTTCAAAAAAATCTGTGGCAGGAGAAAAATGGAATGCCCTCAAGGCCTTGGAGCCAAATGATGCACACTGGGGTTAAGAGGGACAGCAAACTGCAAAGGCAAGTGTTTAGAGGGCCACGGGGGACAGAGAGTTCTCCAGGGTGTCAGCAGGGGGACAAGAAAAGGGAGCCTGACTTTTGGCAAGTGCTCTGGGCTCTAAAGAGGTGGCTGTGTTCAGGAGCACAGCCCCTCAAAGAGCTGGGACAGAAATGGCACGGACTTCCTGAAAGGAAGACTGGGTGAGTTATGGTATGGCACTGCAGGCTGGGGAAGAAATGGAGCTTGAGGAGGAGCCGCTCTTCTGCCCTGGGAGGCAGTGAGCACTGTACTAGTATGTGTGTGTGTGTGGGGGGGGGGGGGGTCCTCAGAGGTATGGCAGGTGGCTAGGAAGTAGCAGGAGGAGTCCCAAGAAGGCCTCACTATCCCCTGAGAACTGCCAGATCTCCAGGGTACCTGTGCAAGGCCAAGTAGTAGAAGGCAGGAGGGGGCCTGGTCTGCCAGGTGAGATGGATGTACCTGCCTTCACTGAGCTCTTACCTGCCAGGACTTTGTTCCTGAGAGGGGATGGGCAGCAGTTGGTAATGAGAATGTCACCTGGCAATGAGAAATCAGACCATTTTAGGTTTCTGTGCCAAGCTTTTATTTGTACCGACAATCAAGATTGAGTTGCAACTGGGTCCCTAAGAGAGTGGCAGCCAAGACCATCCCACCCCCACCTGCAATGTGGCCAGGCCACTCTTCCTGAGCCCACCAACCTGGCATGGAATTGACCTTGCAACCACCACCCTTGCAGGTCCCCATCATTAGACCACCCTCCTCACCTTTACTGTTCTGCTCCAAAAAGGAAGATCATATACCCTATTCTCTGTAGTGCCATCACTGTCTCCCACCAGGAGCCATAGAGTATCTCTAGCTCAAGGACAAGTTCTGTTTCCTCAAATAAGAGGATTTGGGAGGAACACCACAAGCTGGCCAGTCGAGATAACCTCCTTCATGTCTTGAAACTCCCACACGAGGGTCTGGGTTCCTCAGTGACAGTAGCTGGGAACCATTTTGGGGATGAGGAGTTAAGGAGTTAAGCATGGATGGAGCTGGACCTGGTGGTCATTAAAGCTCCTTGCAGCCCTGAAGCCTAAGTCTTATGAAGGTAACCTCTGTCCCTCACCTCATGGCCAGCATTCATGTCACCGCCACCTTCTGCAAGAAGAGAGTAGGTGCAGTTCACTGGAAAAGAAAGGCCTCTGTTGAGTCAACATTTATATGCAATTACTGTGGCCAGGGGACCCAGTTTTCAGAAACCAGTAAGACACAAGCCTTGCCTTCAAAGAACTCAGAGACACTGAGGGGCTCTCAGTGGCAAGAGTTACAACCCTGGGAGGTAAGAGCCCAGTGAAGGAAGGTATGTGGGAAGGTACAGGGCGCTACCAGAACTGGGACACAAGAGTACCTGATGCTTGGTTGCGGGCTGAAGAAGGGATGCTAAAGTTGCACCTGGAAGGACAGGAGTTTGCCAGGACAGGAGGAGGCAGGTGCTCCAGGCCTCAGGAAGCACAGGCACCAAAAGCAGATTCCTGATAGAAGGCCTGCAGATGCCAAGGATGCAGGGATTCCGCAGCGCTGTGACCCAGAGAGCGATGAGGGAAAGCTGGGACCACTGGAAGGCCCTCCTATGACCCCCAGGTGTTTGTCCTTAAACAATAAAGGACTCCACAGGGTTTCCTGACTGGGGTTGATGAGAACAGATGTGCAGTGTGCTGGCACCTTGGATGACCCACTGGAGAGGGAAAGACAGGGTTGTTCAGGCCAGTGGGGGGACTTAGGTAATAGCGCTGGCCCCAGACCATGAAGCCTGACCCCAGGGAGAAGCAGCGGGGACAAGAAAGTGCAGCACTTTTTCTGATTAGGCATTTTAGAGGCAGGGACACGGGCCTTGGTCAAAGTAAAACTGAGGAAGCAGGTGGGTCAGTGGACTGGAGGAGTCAAGTGTGGTGGCACTGAGAGGGTTAAGCTTGTAACTGAGAGGTAGAAGAGAAGAAATAGCCAATAGGGAAGGTGGCTTTGTTTGAGACATGTCAGCTCTGAGAGACAGCAAGAAACACAGTGGGGATTTTTATTCTCACCTGCAACAAAAAATGCCAATGTGAAGACCTTAGCTCAAGTCATTACCAGTGGCTGGGTTGGCTGGTTAGGGGTGTGGATGATCTTGCAGAAAGCAGAGCTGGCCTGGCCATTCAGACTTCAGGTGCAGGACTCAGTCAAGTTGTCCTGTCTGGAGCCTCCATATCCCCTGGGGTCCATTCTCAGGGTCCCCTTAGGTCATTCAGGCCCTGAGCTGCCACTTTGGCGCATGCCTACTGGTGCAGGGCAGACTGGGGGCAGGTGTCATGGTAATCAAAAGGGCACTGTCTGGCCTTGGCCATTGAGTGGGAAGCCACTTGCCACATGGTTTCCACTCTCCCCGTGGCTCCCCCCCTCCACCTCAGAAGCTAATCCTCTTCTCCGCACTGTCTGTCTCCCTGGGCTGTGGGGAGGAGGAGCCCCCCCTGCTCTAAAGCCAGATATGTGCAGTTGAGCCCTAAACCTCCACAGCAATCCACCCCATCTGCCCTGTTCCAACCTGATCCACCTCCATCCTGCAGCTCCAACCCCTGCTTTCTGATAGTTCTACCCCAGCTACCTGTAGCTCTTTCCCACAGATCGTCTTCCCTCTGTTCTGCCTCTGCCACAGTTCCTTCCCATCTACTCCCAGAGCTATTTCCCACTGGTCTGCCCCTTCTGTCCCCCAGCTCTCCCCATTACCTGCCTCCTCCTCCACCACCTGTGAGCTCTGCCTCTCCAGCTCCCCTCCCCTCTCCCCAAAGATCCTCTCCAGTTTTCTCACAGTTCAGTTCTCAGTTCCGCATCCTCCACCACCTCCCAGGTTAATCCTCCTCCAGCTTTTCCACAGTTTCCCCTATCCCAGACAACAGATCCTCCCCAGCTTTCTCAGAGCTCAGCCCTCAGCTCCGCCTCCGGGCTTTCCCATAGATCCTCCTCCACCAGCTCTTCTACAGCTCCACCAACCCCATTCCACAGCTCCTCCCCAGCTTCTTCACAATTCCAGCCCCAGCTACTCCCCCTGGCTTTCTTTCTTCAATGGTCGCACCCAGATACTCCTCAGGCAGCACCGCCTTGGCTCCAAGCCCCGCCCCTCTGCTTGCTTAGCCCTGCCCACTGTCAGGAGGACCCAATCTACCCTGATCATCTTGTGAGCCTGTTGCCAGTGAGCCAACAATGTCTCCTAGCAACTGTGGTCTGCCTGCGTGATTAAGTCTCTACCCAACTGCTTACCTGCCTGACAGCTAAGTGCCTGCAGAATCCTGGCACGTGTGCTGCTACGTCAGGGAGTGCTGCTGTGTCCTGGCCTGCTATTTAAGGATTTATGTGTCTATGTGACTTTGTAAGCCAGTAAAAAAGGTTTTTTTTTTGTTTGTTTTTGGTTTTTTGTCTCAGCCAGTGCAGGGTAGCTCACCAACGCCAGTGGGTGTCAACAGTCACCTGTTAGCAGTCCTGGAGCAGCTGAGAGGCAGCCAGGATGCTGGCCTGCTGCTCTGTGGTGTCAGAGTCCCAGAATCCTCTCCACATCAGGTCCTGGGAGGGCTCTTCTCCGCACTGTCTGTCTCCCTGGGCTGTGGGGAGGAGGAGGACTGTCCTGTGTGGTGGCCTCAGCTGGGTCAACCTAGAGCTTAGCCACCTCCGTGGCCAGTGGGGCCAGGAGACCTGAGTCTCCAGAAGGGAGTGGGGATGCTCAGTTCAGCTGAGGCCTGCTGGGCCCTCCAAAAGATAGTGCTCCAGGGTTGTGGTTTGCTGTGGAGATGGAAGCACTCCTGTCCCAACTCAGGCCACATTTTTCTATGTCCTCCTCTGGCTACTTTCACTTGCCCACCATCCCTGTGTGTGTGTGTGTGTGTGTGTGTGTGTGTGTGTGTATGGGCCTCTGCCTCCTCTGCTCACAGGAATGACTGTAATGGTCCACACTCACAGGTCTGTCCTCCCTGCTTCCTGCTTGGCCCTTAGGCTGTCACCACCTCAGCCAGACCCAAGGCTGTGTGTTGCTTAGCTCATTGCCCATGACAACTCTCCCAGTGGGCCTACCCAGGATTATTTTGAGGGGAATGAGAGTGTACGGTCCACCAGTCATTCCCATTTGATGATGTGAGGGCAGGGGGAGTTTTCTCCTCCTGGAAACGGGGCTCTGCTGGGCTGTAAGAACATGAGCCACTTACAGGATATGGTTTTCTGTGCAGCTGGCTGGGCCATCATGTGGTCCCTGAACAGATAGGGCAGGAGAGAGCCACTGCTATGATTAGCAGAACCAAACCCTGAGTAAGGTGCCACATCTGTTTCCCACCAGTTGAAACCTCCTTGGTCCTGGTGGTTTCCAATTCCTGCTGAGTAGAAGACTGTTTTGGTATGTTAACCAACATTGCTGTTTTGTCCCTAATGATCTTGACTCATTATTCCTCTTGTCCTCATGCAGGTGAAGCAGCAAAGGCAAGTGGAAGAGTGTGTCTTCCTCAGGCAACAAAGCAGGTACTCTGCATCATGAGGCAGGAGGGCAGCCCCCTTCGTGCCTCTACAGGGGCCTCAGCTCTCCCTAGGGATGCCACCCATGCAGATCAGATCTCCTTGTGATTTTGTGGCTTTGATGAGAAAAGGGCCCAAAACTCCATGGAGGAAATGAGGCATAAACCCCAGTAGAATAAATACAAATGGCCAGGCCACTGGGGAACATCCAGCCTCTGCCATAAATAATCCAAACCCAATGAATACAGAGACCCTTTTGTTACCTGTCAAGTGGGCAAACTGTACCATCGCCACCCACATTGCTCACTGGGCCTGGGAAAACCCCCTCTGGCGGGAGCTGCTGCTGGAGAGGCTGGGGTGGAACCCCAGGCAGATTCAGGCCCTGCTCTGGGAAGGGAGAAGTATGGCTGAGGAGTGATCCTAGGCAAGATGTGACACCCTGAGGGCTGCTCACACCCCTCCAAGAGTACCCCCAGGACCTTGCTCAGGAGTTTGGGGCTTATTTTCTTTTGAACCTGTGGTGGTGGGGCTGTGGCTTCTGTAAGCAGCACACCTTCAAAGAGGCAGCAAGGGGCCCAGGCTGGGGTTCCGTGGGCTGAGTTCCTATAACCTGGGTGAATCCTTCTGTCCACACTGGGTCTCAGTTTCCATTGGTGATCTGAGGGACAGGGACAGGTCCAAGTCTGCATGTGCTGTCACCTGTGTGCACACATGTGTGTTTATGCATGTACACGTGTGTATTCGTGACAGAGTATGGGAGGCTACACAGCACACAGAGAATGTCAGGTGGCCTCCAGACTCAGGCTGTCTGCTGATCTCACACAGCTGCCCCACCTCCACTGCCCATGGCATCCTGGGATCATTAGCTCATCCCTCAGTGGTCGAGGTCCCACACCAGCTCCTTTCACCCGGTGAAGGGTTTGGGAGCTGAATGCCGGTGGGTTCCCCACAGCAGTCAGGGCTCCTCTGACCTGTATGTGCTGCCCACAGCAGTAAGGCTGGGACCTGCCCGTTAGTGGACCAGGCTCTGTCCTCTTCTTTTCCATCTCTCCTCTGGCCTCACTCAGAATTCCCTGAACAGAGTTTGACACATTGGATGTGCTCAGTCAGAGGGACCCAGCTCACTCTGTGTCCCTTTTGTGTAATCAGCTTACCTTCTAGTGGGCACAACTTTGAAGAACTTGTTTTCGCTCACAGGAAGCCTTTGGTTTATGGAAAGAAAAACATCTCAGTGCTTCTCTCATGGTGCACGGGGCTGCTTGACATTGGGGCAACTCTGCAGTGCCCAGAAAACATGGCTCCTGGAACAGCAGGCTGTACTGACCAACCTGATGCAGAAGTACCCGACTGCACTTTCAAACCCAGGTGGTTACTGGACCACATACCCAGGGAAGGCCAGTTTTCCATAAGAAAACATTCAGACTATTACGACCCTTCCACAACCTCAGCTCCTCTTTTCATGAACTGAAGCCATCCCCTCTGACCAAGGCCCTGTCCTTCCTGAGTGCCCTGAGACAAATGTGGGGAGGAACCACCTCTGCAGACCCATGCTAGGACTTCCCAGGGCTGACAGCAGCACAGACTGGGTTCAGGGCACCCATTGTCTAGTGTGTGGCATCTTCCTTCCTGCCCTAGCTACCCATGTTCACTCGTAAAGTGCCTGGGACCTTTCCCTTCTGCTGAACTGAGAATGACTACTGCAGGCCATGTCCACCATCTCTCTGAGACCTCCAAGGTGAACTTGAGGACATACCACATTGACTATCATGCCTGAGTGACCCAGTTGTGCCAGCAGAAGCTATGTCAGCTGGTACCTGTTTTTGCTGGGGTGGGAGGTACCATCCTCCTGCCTCAAGGCCCACACTTTGAATACCAGCAGTGCCTGGGACACCTCCCATTGTTGTCCTGAATCCACCACCTTCAGGACAATGCGCTCACCTCCCTTTGTCACTCCTCAGGCAGAAGTCTGGAAGCAACCCAAATCCACAGGCTTAGCATGAGGCTTCCAGGTGCTGCTGGCAGGAACAGACACACTGAGGACACTTATGACACTGGCCAAACCTCAGACATAATTCCAGGTGAGCCCTAACTCAAGTCCTTACCTGGTATCCTGGGAGAGCCCTGCAGCCCTTCTTTTCCCTCCTGGAGTTGACCCCTCAGCCCTCAGGGGGTGGAGTCCCCTTTTCTTCTCGAAGGATCCTCACGGTGACTCCTGGCTGGGGCTGTAATCTCCTCTCTGTCAACCTGAGATGCCCAAGTCAGGAAGAAAGCATGTGGTCATCGACCAGTGGCCTCCCAGGGTTCACAGTAAGTGTAACATGGGGTATCTCTGTTGTGGGGTCCCAGAGCCCCTCAGTCTTCCCTTTGCATGTTCACCTTGACTGGGCAAGACCCCGATCCTCCCCTCTGCCGCATATGTTGTTCCCCCTGAATTCCCTGGGCGGACATCAGGTCTGGGCTTCTGTGGTTCCTCTCTGCATGGCCACCCACCACAGGGCCTCCCAAGACCTTCAGCTAGGCAGACTTCTGTGGATTGCCCTCTGCTTAGCGTTGCTGGATTCCCTCAGTCCTCCTTTGGGGCCCTGCTTGACCCTTACCTCTGCCCACCTGAGACTCAGCTCCTTACACCATGCCCCAGAGCCTGTTAGACCTGGATGCAGAACTCAGGAAAAGCACCTTGACTCTGGGCAGTGCCTCTGCATCCCGTCTGTGGACCCAAGGCCCTACACTTCTTATCAGGTTTCCACTCTCACTCAGACCTGAATGCTGAAGTCAGAAGACAAAACATGTGGTCGCCCTCCCTGGGGCCTTCCAAGGCTGGGAGCAAGGTGGGGTTCTGTGTGGTCTCTACGTTGGAAGTCTGGGTCCCCTCAGTTCTGAAACAGGGTCCTCACATTGGCCCTGGAAGATCTTAGGTCCTTCCTCTGCTGACCTGGGTCTTGTTTGTTATACGAAACCCCACAGTCCCTCAGACTGATTTGAAGGCATCAAATGCCACTTGAGTCTGGGCAGTACCTCTGCCCTCCCCTCTATGGACCTGAGTTCCCGCACCTTATACCAAGTCCTGAGTCTCACTCAGTCCTGGATACAGAAGTCAGGAAAGTCTGCACTTTGTCTTTACCAGGGAGCAATCCCAAGGCTGATGGCAGGGTAGGGCTTTATGGGGTCCCCTAGTTTTGGGGCCCAGGGTGCCCCCAGTCATCCTGTGCTCCTTACAGTGAATCCCAGCGTATTTCAGACCTGCATGCCAAAGTCAGAAGACAAATGAAGGGGTCATCTGACATGGGGTCTCCCATGGCTTGTAGCAGGGGAGGGCTTTTATGGGGTCCCCTACATTGTGTAGTCCAGGCTCCCCTCTGTTCTCCTTCAGCAGACCTGTAGCTCTGCTCCTTTCACCGAACCCCAGAGTCTCTCATACCTGATGCAGAGGTCATCCCACTGGTCCTTCCTGCACTGATGATTCTGGTTTCCAGTGTCCCCCAATCTTCTTCAGGGTTTTCAACTCTTCATCAGCAGGACCTGGGGTCCCCCGGTTGCTGCCTGAAGCCCTGCTCCTTCTACAAAACCCAAGTGTACGTCAGACTAAATGCAGAACTCACAAAGGTCAATGTGTGATGTCACCCCTCCCCAACCCGGGAGGCCTGCCCATGGACACTGTTCTGGGGTCCAGGGCCCCCAATCTCCCTCCAGGTCCCCACACTGACTCCGGGCAGGTCCCGGACACCCTCTGCCGACCTGACACTCGGCCATGACACGGAGCCCCCGCGTGTCTCCACCCGGAATAGGCAGAAGTCAGTCCTCGCCGCTGGTGGTCACCCCGCACCTTGGGACTCCCGGGACTGAATGCTCTGGGGCCCGGAGTCACTTTGTCTCCCCCCAGGGACAGACGGCCCTCACCATGAGGCCTGCAGGCCCTGGCCCTCCCTCTGTGAACCGGAGCCCGGACCCCACACGGAGGCCTCAACCCCGTCACCCGAAGGGCGGTCCGTGGGCCTCAGTGCCCAGGGCTCCCGGCAGGGGCTGAACTAGACCCCGGGGACCTCCGTGGGGTCCTCACCCGGGTTCCAGGCAGAGTCTGGGCCCTGCTGACCTGAGAGCGCTCCCCTCAGTTGTCCCCTCCGCAGGCCCGAAGCCGGCTTCTCAAGATGGCGCTCAGCTCCCTGGATTCTCAGGTGGATGTCACCGTGAGGCCTACAGGCCCTGGCCCTCCTTCTGTGAACCGGAGCGCGGACCCCACACGGAGCCCTCAACCCCGACACCCAAAAGGCGGTCCGTGGGCCTCACTGCCCAGGGCTCCCGGCAGGGACTGAACTAGACCCCAGGGCCCTTCGTGGGGTCCTCACCTGGGTTCCAGGCAGAGACTGGGCCCCGCCGACATGAGAGTGCTCCCCTCAGCTTGTCCCCTCCTCAGGCCCGAAGCCGGCTTCTCAAGATGGCGCTCAGCTCCCCGGATTCTCAAGTGGATGTCAGTGACGTCACTTCCGGAAACCACTGCTGGGGTCGCCCAGGATGCTGACAGGGGCGGGGCTCTGCACCCAGGGTGCCCAGTGGCACCGACTGGTCCCCACCTGGGCTGGACGGCTGGGACCCCACCCTGTGCTGATCTGGGTCTGTGCCCCTCAGGCCAAGTGTGGGCCTCCCCCAGCCCCCAAGAGGTGGGGCGGGAGAGCACAGCCTGACCCTCAGCCTGAGGCACCCCATCTGACGGGAGCCCCAGAGCTGGGTGCAGGGGCGGGCCCTCTGTTGTGGGGCGGGTACAGCCCTCAGTCCTCACTGGGAGGGTCCTCACAACCCTGGCGTAGACAGACCACTGTGGTCACATCGCAGTTCCCACAGGGGGCGCTGCAGAGCCAAGAGCCCTGGGGGGCATCAGAGAAGAAGCTCCCTTTCTCAGTGTCTCTTTACAAGGCAACCTACTTTTGAAACATTTTGTTCTAAAAGAATTGTTTTCTACATGGAAAACGATGAGCAGCAAGAAATGAAGGTGGAAAGGGGGTTCTGCTCTTTTGAAGTTATCTAATGTTTTATAGTCCAGATGACTAATTTTTGTTTTTTCAAACTCTCAGTCGGAGTCAGAAATAAATTTTACATCTTGCCCAGTTTCAGAATTGCATTCATACTCACTCTTACTCTGCCTGATTTACTCTGATTTTTGACACTTTATTTCTAGTCCTGTCTGCATCTTTTATTAAAATTTACTAGAGGCTCAATGCATGAAATTTGGGCAAGGAGCTCAGCCCTCACAGCCCCTTGCAGCTCTGCCAGATCTTGCAACCCGGCGTTATCCAGAAGGTACTCTAGTTGTTCTGCTGTTCAGTCTAATTGGCATATTATCTCTTTTTATATAGCATTAGTTTGAAAAGTTATGCCTCACCCACTAAGGTGATTTCAGTTGGTTATTAATACAGACTCTGGAGCCCTATTGGCTTCTTCCCGCCTTTTACTCATACTGTGCTGGTATTACCTGAGAATTAGTGGCATCTGTGGCCTTTATGCTGCCTCTGATTTCCACAATGCAGTAGAGGTAGAAGTTTACACTTTTCCTACTTCCCATCCAGTCTACGGACCCTCCCAACTTCCCACTACCTCCACCCCAAACACAAGTAACAGCTCACTACATCCTTCAGTCTTACCCAGCAGTTTCTTCTGTTTTATTGTTTAGATTAATATGTATATATATATATATATATATATATATATATATATACATTTATATATATATATATATATATATATATATATATATATTTCATTTTCTCTTTTGTCTCTTTGGTTCTTTTTCATGGTTTTTTTTTATATGTATATTTTACAATTTCATTCTCCATTCTATAGTTTGCCACTGTTGATTTGGGAACTCATTAACAGAATGCAGAAGCCCAAGATGGTTAGTCATTTTGGCCCTAAACTTAAGGCACTAGATCTATAAATCTGTAAAAACATTTAAAAAAGAAAGGATGTTTGCTTATCTTTGCAATATTCTATTCTCCTTCAATGTATATGGTATACTGCTCTATTTATTTGGGAACTCATTAACTTGAATCTATCAGTATTCTTGTATAATTGTCCCCCTTCTCATGGGGTTTCTTTATCAGCTCAGCTACCACTGTGGGTTCTAAAAGTTAGTTACTACTGAAGATGCTGAGCAGAGCAGTAATTTGGGGAGGTGTTGTGGGATTGTGGTTGTCTGTCTACATTTCTTTGTCCAATGTACTTTTTTTCTAAATATATTTTTATTTATTTGAGAGAGCAAGAGAGAGGGGAGAGATAGAAACATCAATGATGAGAGAGAATCATTGATCGGCTGCCTCCAGCACACCCTTCCCTTCCCCACTGGGGATCGAGCCCACAACCCAGGCATGTGCCCTTGACCAAAATTGAATCTGGGACCCTTCAGTCTGCAGGCTGACACTCTACCCACTGAGCCAAACCAGCTAGGGCTGCTTTCACTGTATAATCCTTACTCATAGTAATCTTTCTCTGCTCCTGACACATACTGGGCCCAGCAGCACACCCTCTAGCATCTGTCCTGGTACTGCAGTTATCTCTGCAAGGGTTGTGAGACCCTCCTGAGTGAGGACTTTGGGGTCCATTATTCTCAGAACAGAGGGTACTATAGAACCCAACTCCCGGTGTTCCTGTCAGATGTACAGGACCCTGGGCTGGACTCCAGGGCTGAGCAATGCCCCCTGCCTCCACATGCCTGGGGAAATCTGTGGGAGTCAGAACCTTGGTCTGAAGGACACACACAGTCAGATAACAGAGGGCACAGGCCTAGGTCTTGCTGAGTCCAGGTGGGGAACATGAGGACTTCACCCTTGCCCCAACAAGCTCTGTTCAGATTATGCTAAGGACTTAGTTGGCCAAGGCATACAGGGGAGAGTCACCATGCCTAATGAGTCTTTGGGTATAGTCTGAACATGCAATATGCAGAGAGAAAGAAGGGTGTCATGGAGATACTATTGTTGTCTGGGGAACACTGGCAGATGGACTTAATATTTCCTAGTTGCAGACTCTGGGCCTGTTACTTGACCTCTTTGAAGTTCTAATTACTCATGGGGATAATAGTAGTTGCACCTGCTTCATGGGGTCCCAAGGATTCAATGGATATACGTTAGGTAGCAAAGTACCTGATACTTAGATCATAGCTACTGTGTTTTGTCTAACAACTAATCTAAAACCTACTGAGCTTTCAAAATGCTAAATCCGTGGCCTTTGGCTCCCACAGGAAATAATCTGTCACCAGCAAATGGTGGACTTCCTTGATGGTTGATGTGAAGCATGGGCTGAAAAGCCACACAATTTAAATGCTCATTAAACCACACAGGCAGCTAGAGTGAGCTAGACAGAAATCATAGACTATTTTATTTCATAAGTAATATTCAACCACTTGATGTGACCAGGCATTGCCTTGGGACCACCAAATAGCCAATTTCAGCTTTAAGATTGTCTTAGAACCACAGAACACTTTTGTAAGGCTCTTGAGTGTAACAATTGCAGAACTCTGTTCACACTGTGCCAGAAGACTCATTAGGGATGTTCACCCACCACCACATTTCTCAGCCACTTGTGGCAGCTAGCAGTTTCCTTCCCTCTGGATCAGAAAATTTCAGTGTCCTGGACCATATCTAAAGCAAGAGCCATAGAGAGTGCATAGAAAATGAGGAACCAATTTATTGAACAGCTAAAGGGAGCAAAAATAGTGGGCTGATCAACACTTGTTACACACCAAGCAGGAAAATCTACACGATTCCAAATGTTTCCCTTCTCCCAAGACAGAATAGCCTGGCTGGAGGCCAGGGTGCAGCTAGAGTCACGTATATTGTAGACATCAGTAAAGCCCAGTTTAGACAAGTTAGCAGATGCCCACCTTAAACCGTCCACACTTTTCCTGGGTGAGAATGCCAGTGTTGCTTTACCCTCCTTTCAAAAAATTCCCTACTTGTTCCCAGGCAGAAGGCTGATACCTATAGGATCTGCTTTGACTCATGGTTTTACCATCAGCTCTTGGAGCAACTGCTTTCCTAGTTAAAAGCACAAGCCCAGCCAAAAGCGTTCTTGTTGAAGGCAGACAGAAAGCCTCAGATCTTCTCATATACACAATTCTACTGGTTGTCCCTAGTCTCAGCAACTTCGTCCAGTAATCTAGTTTTGTCATGCTTGATAATTTTCTGGCAAGCCAATATTCCCAGACTGTTAGAAAAGCACAGATCATTTCTTGCTTTATTTTGGCTGTTCTGGCAGTAGCAGCTACTATGTATGTGCAGAAATTCAAGGGGAAATGGTGATGTCCTGTTAAGGGGTGGCACCACAGTGGGTGGGACAGGTGCGCCACCGACTTCTATTTCTGCAACAGAAGATGTATGTCTCCAGTACAAGCTTGTAAAAAAATACTTTAACAGAATATACTGTACAGAACTAGGATTTAACACGATATATTACAATGCTAAAATATTTGTATAAATACTATACAAGCACAAAGTCACTCCATTAGAAAGGGCTCACTGATAGGGCCATTAAAAATTGCTGTCAGCATGCCCAAAGAGAAACTACTTCCACAGCAGGAACACAAACAGTAATGATTGTGTGGATACACACATGGTGCCAGAGAGGATTATTTACAGTTCCTACTGACTATACGCCACAACAGGAGAATCTGAGCTAAGCAGCGAGGCTGGCTGGGCTTAAAAATACATTTTCAAATAACACTCTTGATAGGCATTTTAGCACTTTGAAAACCAACTCTGTAGATGTTACTTCTCTGGCCTAATCAGCCATCGCCAACTGGTCAGAAATCAGTTTCATTTCTCCCTCTCTCACATGCTCCCTCCATTGCATCCACATCCATTGACACACCCCAAACCACACCACATGTTCCAGTCACCTGCCACCTGTGTGACCCATTGTGATGAGTCACTGGCAGGCATTGAGTGCAAACAAGGCATGAGATGGAAGTACCTGGAGCCCCAGCTCCAGTACCAGTTCTGGGGGGTGAACAAAGAGGCAGAGGAAGGTAGAGGAGTGCATGCGTCCCAGTGCACTTGCGTTCTGCCCCGGGAAGTGGTGTCTAATCTGGCATTTCAATGTTTAATTTGGGAGGTGGGAGGATGTATTTCCCAGGGCTTTGGGTGATAACTACCCTGGTCTTCTTTCGAAACAGAGGAGCAATTTTAGGAGGTTCAGGAACTGGCGTTTCCTCAGTTTCCTCATTATCTTCATGATGAAGATCATAGGAAATGTTTCCATATTCTCTCAAAAATGGGAAGATTTCAAGGAGAAACTGACAGAAATCCTTGCGAATACCAAACCACCCTGAAAAAGAAGAACACAATCTTTCAAATACTAGAATGCACTGAATTTCAAATTACTTTTCCATCCTGAATGAGTTTGTCCTGATGTCTTAGAAATGAAGATTGAGCAAGGCCTAAATATCCACTAAGGATAAGAAGTCAGATCTGAAAGTCATGGTTTTCTGAGTGGGGCTCCCAGACTAGCTGTGATAGTGTCCCTGGGGTCTTGGTAGGGATACAATCTTGGCCCAGCCCAGACTGAGTCAGAATCATAAATTGGGACAGTCTGCCTGCACAGGCCCTCTCAATGATTCTAAGGGGTCCTCCAGTCTGAGTACTTATTCTAGTAAATCCCGAATACCTGTCGAGTCTAGACTCTATAGACATCCTCTAATCTCCCCTACCCAGGATAAACTAATGTATGACAAAGAATGACATCCAAGGAAAGCATTTCTGTCATCCTCCGGAATCCAGGAGAAGAGCAGGCCAGGAAGCAGCCTGGGCCACCTCAAAACTGCTTCTCTGAGGTTCACTCTTCCTGTCTATTTACCACAGGACCATCAGAGTAGTGCCGACTCTCCTAGGCACAACATTCTCCCTCATTGGCTTCCAGAAGGGCGTATTCAGGGATTACATGCAAAGGAGCTTTCAGTCTAGTGAGGAAGGGACCCTTTCCATAGATCACAGCACATAGCGAAGAGGAAAGAGAGCTAGCAGGGCACCATTGACAAGACCTAGGAATGTCAGGAATTACATTGGGGAAAGCTAGAAGGAAATCAAACCTAGGAGCATTCCTGGGAGTCAATGGGCAATGTGGATTTTTCTCTAATCCTAGGGTCCCCTGAAAAGGAGTTACTTTGATTCTAATGTTGCAGTGGATGGGATGGGATCAGACAGGCCACATGCCAGGGTCAGCCCTACCTAAAACTATAGTGTACTGCTATCTATAGTGTACTGCTATGGAGGCTGTAGTACAGGGCAAGGAAAGCAAGGTTGACAGCATGCCCTTCCATTGGAAGATTCTAGATTTTCCTCAGTGTTAGCTTTCCCATGCAAGCTTCTTAATTGGTGCCCTCAGGCTCATGCTTACACACACACACACACACACACACACACACACACACACACACATTAAGGATTTCTGAAATACTGAGTACATACAGTGATTTCCTCCTTTCTGTCCAAATGTAGTTGCCATCAGAGTGATCAAGGAAAGCCAAAGGGGGACAAATATTGGGATACAGGAGAATGCATTGTGGCCATCCAATTTGTGAACCAGCAGGATCTAAAGAAAGAGAAAGAGCTGATTTTCTTGGACACAGCATCTGAAAATGGACAATGTCTGAAGCCATAATGCTCCTCCCTCACAAGGTCTCATAAGGGAAAAGTCATCTCCACAGGAAACTATAGAAGCTCTCTACTTTGGGGAAAATAATATCCATTCACCTGCAAAGTATCCAACAACAGCATTGTTAAGGGGGCTTCCTCCTGGTGCTGGTTTTGAGGAGTCAACAGTGCCCATCCTATAACTCTCTACAGAATCATACATGAAATACAACATCCAACTTTCTTCCTAGAAGTGGACAAATTGATGCATACAGATGCATCATACCTAGAAAAGTACATTTCTTACTGTCAGTCCCTAGCCCTTCCCAAAGAAACTACATTCTGATTTTACTGTCATTCTCTCTTGGTATACTCTCCAAGAGTTAGCTAGAGTTAGCTCATAGTGATATTTAGAAAGAGTGGGTTGCTCTTATAGGTATGCAGGATGCTGTCATAGGAAAGGATGGTCTTAAGGATCTCAGAAATTCTGCTGCTGAAAGCTTACCTCAAATGTAAGAAGAGGCACAACAATGGTCATCCAACTGAGTGCCATTGTTATGTGTGTCCTGCGCTGTTCTGCAATCACATCCATGGATCGCAGGAACAGGACAGACCACACAATATAATAGAGAACCACCAGGCACAGAAAGGACATGAGAATCCACAGGGGGACACACACAACCTAAGAGAAGGAGAGAAAAAAATGTCTTTATAGTATTCTAGTTTCTGCCCTAGAATCCGAGGGAAGGCATCCCTTGCTGGATCACTGCGGTGAAGACAGTACAAGCATGAACAAGGACAGCGTTACATGTTTGGAATGCTGAGAGGACACGCAATATACTCAATGTGGGACCTGCTACCTGCCCTGAAGTGCTCCACCATGGGTTACTCTTGGAGTGAAGAGCTTTGCAGCTGCTTGCAGGCGTCCTCAAACTTTTTAAAGTGGGGGCCAGATCACGGTCCCTCAGAGAGCTGGAGGGCCGGACTATATGAACTACTAATTCCTACTGTAACACCTCGGCTGTGCTCACTGCCCAAAAAACCTGGTGGGCCGGATCAGACTCCTCTGCGGGCCGCATGTGGCCCGCGGGCCATAGTTTGAAGACCTCTGATTATGATCTAACTCAGTCTGCACCTGCTCTGCCAACATCATCCTCATGCACACTCATTGCATCTCCCCCTAATGTGCCCTCTTCACAGGCCATTTCTCCATCCTTCCAGAGGTACTATAGCCAAAGACTGGGGAATGTGTGCCCTAGAAGCTTCAGCTGCCCAGGGTGCACAGGTCCTTTGCTAACTTGCACATTGATGCTGGGAGGACTCTGCTACCAGGTCCCTGCCTCCTCTCTCATGTGGGTTCTGTGTCTGTTGCTGTCATACCACAAAGACCTTGTTTAATGTCCATACAAGCCCACATGCTAAGTTCTGGGGGGACCCCATGATCTCTCCTCTGCCTGTACTGCCCCCTTGGACACGTCCATTAGCCCTCTATCTTGTGTTATCAAACAGTAAACTTGTTTTCTTTCGTGTACATTCTATGATTTTTCATGCATATACATGTAGTATACAGGATAGCTCCTCGACCTCATTAAACTCCCTCATGCTGTCCCTTCACTGTCACCTCCTCACTCTACCTATAAACCCTGGCAACCACTGATCTGTTCTCTATTACTATTGTCTTTTCAAAAACATGCTATAGATTAGCACATAGCATGACACACTCTGAGACTCCCTTCTTTCAATCAGTGAAATGTGTTTGAAATTCAACCAAGTTGTTGAGTGTATCAACAGGTCATTCCTTTTCATTGCTGAGTTATGTTCCACTGGATGAATATACCACAGTCTGTTCATCTAGTCACTCATGGAAGATTTGGGTATTTTCCTATTTTTGCCTATCCCAAATATAGCTGCTATAAACTCATTTGCATGGGTTTTTGTGTGGCTGTACATTTTCACTTCTCTATGGGAAATATCCATGGTTGGTACTGCTGAGTCACATGGTAAATTTATAAGAAACTGTCAAACCATTTTCCAAAGTATGTATACAATTAGGCATTCCCCCAGTAATGTGTGAGTGTCCATGTTCCTTTGCACTTGATAACTGTGTTATCTTTGCCATTCTGATGTGTGTGTGTGTGTGTGTGTGTGTGTGTGTGTGTGTGTGTGTTGTGGTACCTTATCCTGGTTTTTATTACCTTTCCCTAATCGGTAACAGTGTCCTTTTCATGTGCTCATTCAGTATATGTATATCTTTTTTGTGAATGTTCTGTTCAAGTATTTTGTCAATTTTTAAATTAGGTTGTTTGGTTATTTTTATTTTTAAGAGTTCTTTAGAAGTTTTGGATACAAATTCCTGGTCAGACCTGTGCTTTACAAATATTTTATTTTAGCCTGTAACCTGTTTTTTCATTAATTTCATTTCACTTTCAAGCTTCTTAATGGGCCATGTTATTGGTGTTATTTCCAGAAACTCTTCACCTAATTCCAAGTCCCAAAGATTTTTTCCTATGTTTTCTTCTAACAGTTCTTTGGGTTTACATTTTATTTTTTTAGACCAATGACTTGAGTTGTTGTATGATTTTTTAGTCCTCCTGAGTGGAGTTCTTGATCATAGATTTTACTATAGAGTCTATGCACAGTCTCTTCCCTGTGACAGACTCTCACTTAGTGGCATGTTCTTGTGGGTGAAATATTAGTGGTCCTAACAGCCTAATTTTTCTCCCTGATCATTGTGGTAAATATGCAAGCAGACTACTTCATCTGCTGGGACCTGCACAGGATCGGGCCTAGAAAAATTCTTCTGTTCATCTACAGAAAACATTCACAACTCCTATTCTTATTTTTTTCCTTCAGATTTACATAACACTTAGATTTTGGTCTTACCAAAATTTGTTTCCTCCATATCACAACAAAAAGTCTGAAACCCAATTATTGTTGTCTAGATACAATACCCTGAATATGTAGGATGGGTGCCTGGACAATATTTTCTATTTTGAATATTTTATCAAAGACTTTGGGCAGAAGTGATGAGCCTTGTCTTTAGTCATTGTGAAGATAACATATGTTCCCTTATTTTCTTTCCTGTTACCAAATAAATAGTTTCTCTTTTTTTCTCTATCTTTTTCTTTTGGTTTTTCTTTTAAAGGTAAACCATGTGAATTAAGAAAATGTCTTGTGTGAAAAATTACACAACCAGCCCTAGCTGGTTTGGCTCAGTGGATAGAGCATCAGCCTGTGAACTGAAGGGTCACAAGTTCGATTCTGGTCAAGGGCACATGCCTGGGTTGTGGGCTTGATCTCCAGTAGGGGGTGTGCAGGAGGCAGCCAACCAATGATTCTCTCTCATCATTGATGTTTCTACCTCTCTCTCCCTCTACTTTCCTCTCTGAAATCAATAAAAATATAACTTTTAAAAATGCACAATAAGCAGTGGAAGATGAGGCGGAGAAGTCAATTAGCATATTTCCTCCTTATTGGCTTTGGTGCCACCATTTTTGAGGGCAGGGCAGTAAGGTCAATTAGCATATTCCCTCTTTATTAGGTAGGATGGATATATAAATATATCCTAAAGGTCTTTAAAAACAATGAAAAAAATAGGCAGAAATTTTATGCACAAAAATATATGCTACAGCATGACTTACAATGCTGAAACACTGGAAACAACCTCAATAGTCAGAAATAAGGGGATGGTTTGATAAATGCATTTGAAGAACATTTTCCACCAGTTGAACTTTAACAGTTATGGTTTTTTTTAAAATATATATTTTATTGATTTTTTACAGAGAGGAAGAGAGAGGGATAGAGAGTTAGAAACATCGATGAGAGAGAATCATCGATCAGCTGCCTCCTGCACAACCCCCACCAGGGATGTGCCCGCAACCAAGGTACATGCCCTTGATAGGCTGACACTCTATCCACTAAGCCAAACCGGTTTCGACAACAGTTATGTTTTTAAAGACCTTTTATTGATATGGGAAAATGTTTATGAAACATTAACAAAATTAGTAAGATACAAAATTATACAAAATAGAACACAGGATTTCTAACTAAAAGTCAAGAGAACATCCTACATATTCAGGGTACTGTATCTAGACAACAATAATTGGGTTTCAGACTTTTTGTTGTGATATGGAGGAAACAAATTTTGGTAAGACCAAAATCTAAGTGTTAGGTAAATCTGAAGGAAATGTTCTCAACTATCATTATGAAACAATAAATGACAGAAGGTATGTTCTCAACTATCATTATGAAACAATAAACGACAAAATTTTCTACAATGAACACAAATTATTTTCATAATGAAAAAGTTTATTTAAAGATTTAAAATGTTACATACAAGCCAGGGCCAGTGGATGATCTTGTCCAGTCTTAAGGCAATGAATATAAACTGGAGAATGTTGACAGAACACAGGATTTCTAACTAAAAGTCAAGAGAAGATCAGTTAAACAAAGTAAAAGTAAATACTGCAATTATTTGGCTAATATACTAAAAAGCAATGAAAATTACAATGCAGTAAAAGTTTTATTATTATTAAGTTGCACTGGGACTGCCAGGTTTTTAGCACATAAGAGCACAGCAGTGCTATGACTAGGAGAAACCTGCCCCTGGCTTCCTGCCTTGACCCCTCTGCTCAGTGCCCTCCCTGTCTTTTATGCTCCCCCAAGGCAATAACCTTGTTTCCAGGATCGCTGAGTATAGAGGCAATCTATGGGACTCCCTAAGCTTCCTCCCTGCCCCTATCCACAAACACCTCTATTCCTAACCACACCTATATTTCCTTCTTGTACCCAGAACTCATCTCTGTATCCACCCATTTCTTTCTGGCTCCTTCAGCACCTGTCACATCAAGACATCAATTATAAATACTTTACTGCATCTTTAACTCTGCCCATTCCACTGATCTTTCCCAGAAACAAGTTCAACTTATTTCCATTACACACAAAGGAACCCAAAGGAACCCAAAGACCACTCACCCTCCCCTTTATCCAGTATGTCCTCCTAGTTCTAGCTTTCTCTTTCCATGACCATCCAATTTTATGAGACATCAGGGATACTTAAGCCTTATGGCCTCCCCTGCCATTCCAAGCTCTACACACTGTGACCTGGCCTCCACCCTGACGACCACCCAAAAACTGCTTTCATCAAGGTGGCCAATAACCTCTGCAGCATCAGACCACTTCAGTTCAAATCTTATTGGTCATCTCTGCAGCATCTGATATTGCTGACTACCCCTTCCTCCTTCTAGGGTCTCAGTGCACAGTCTTGCCCACCTCTTGGTTACTCTGACAGTTCTTTTCAGTCCTTTTTCCTCTCCTCAAATGGTGATGCTTCCCAGAGCCTTAAACTTGGTCTTCTCTCTCCACTAGAGACATAGACACAAACACATGTTTTCACTCACTTGCTCTGCCCTAGTGGTTGGGGAGAAGAAATGTCATCCATACCCTTGGTTTGCATTACCAACAATTGGTTGGTCCTATAATATCTGTTTTCAATCTAGTCCTCATGCTGTTGCATGGACCCAGCTCTCCTTGAGGCACTTCAAATGAAGCCAGTCCCAAACTGAGTTCATTATTCCCCATATCTTTACCCATTTACCTTGCCCCACCCCTTTTGATAGCCTCCCATCTTGCTGTGGCCTAATTATCCAAAGCATGATGCTATAGAGCACCCTATATTCCTTTTCCCAGATTCTTCTCTTCAGTCACCACATCCTGTTTTCTCTACTATCCAGACTTTTCTTGAATCCTCTGCCTGCTCTCCATCACAACTGCTATTGCCTAGTTAGGCCCTCCTCATCCCTAACCTTCCAAAGTACTCCAACAGCCCTCCAATAAGCTGCCCAGCCTTCAGACCTGAAGGCCCGCTGGTCCCCAGCCAGATTGTCTGCCTTCTGCCTGTAGTGCTCACTGCTTTTCAGTGACTCACCAGTGCCTACCAAAGTAAAATCATATAGGCAATTGGATTTGGGCCAGGACTTCTCAAAAGTTCACAGTTCATATGACATTTAGTGACTCAGAAATTCTTTTGTAGGCTTCTGGACCAAAAAAAGTACCTAACAGTTCCATTTATTTAAGTAATTAGATCTAAAATTAGTATCTATATACTAAGTAGTCATTTTAAAAAATCTCACACAGCTTTTTAGGGGAAGACCTTTGCTTTGCGTATCTCGTTTTGCCTTCAATCAAGATTCCAAATAACTTGATTTGGGGAAAGAAGAGAAGCTGTCTCACCTTTTTTGGCAGTTGATAATGCTTTTGGGGTCCTCTAAAGTGATAGCTATTTTTTGAAGATAAGTAACTGCCCTTTGGAATAAAAAATGGAACAGGACAGAGATGCAAATGTTCAGTCAATAGCCCCGGGTCTACATTAACTGGTAGACTAATAGAATGTTCCATTGGCCAGGTGGCCCATTGAAATTTATAAGTAATTATATAAGGCACTGAGCATGGACAGGTATGTTAAGATAGTATGGTCCCTGGACCTAGAAGGACCAGATAACTTTTCAGAATGTGTAAGGCAAAAAAATTGAGACTAAAATGGTACTTAGTCTTTTTCATCCTCAAAGTTGGTTTTCTAATCGCATAACTTGATGAACAGAGAGCAGAAGCCCATGAGAAGGTCCACTTGTTAAGGTCCACTTCTAATATATTTATGAATTATAATAAAGGTGACTATACACTTTAAAAAAACTCACATAAATCAAAAACATTCTTAAATAAGCACAACTAATTGCTAATGGGATAGGTGTGTCTGTTGCGTACTGAATGATTTCTCAACAACTTCCACCCTTGTTACCTCTTCCCCATACCAATTTTTGCACACTAATACCTTCTCATCACAGAAACAGCCAACAACCCAGCTTCTTCTGTGATGTTATCAAAAGGAATGTCATGTGACTAAAACCATAAACTATTTGGAGCCAGTAGCTTCTATGGTGTCCCCTATCACTGGTTTTCCCTAAAAAATGATCACTACTTCATTGTACCCTGTGAGTTCACTATGGAACTAGGGTAGCTCAGCACATGCTTTGAGGACTGGAGATCTGGCCCCTACTCAGCCTAATCCTTCTATGAAGCCTCCCTTTTTGCCAATTACCACAATGTCTTCCTTTCCACTTTATATTCCAGGCATGTATTTTTTCTTGTGGTAAAATACATACAACATAAAACTTGCCATCTTTGCATTTATATTGTTGTGCAAATATTACCACTATTCATCTCCAAAAACTTTGCAGCTTACAACACTGTGCTCCAATCATATTGGAGCTACCATAATTCGCTCACTATGACAGACTTTCTTTTGCCTCTGCCTTTATATGTTTTGTTATTCCCTCTGCTTGGAAAATACCATCTCTTCCCCTACATGCATAGGGCCAATCCTAACTCTTTTTTTTACAACTCTGTGTGAGCCTATTCCCAAACAACCCTTAGCAAATGTAGGCTCTCCTTCTTCTGGGACCCAAGAACCAATGGGGAGATCAACTCTCCAAATCATGCTTTTTCTTATAGGCAGGAATGCCAAGAGTGTGACTATATGAACAACTGACTTTCTATAACTCTGCATTAGGAAAATATTGTTTCATGCTCAATGCATTCCTCATATATGCTTTTAGTTTTAAGAAACAAAGTAACAAATTTTTAGTTTTCTTAAACCTCCTTCTCAGCCTCTATCCAACTTGGTACTTTTCAACCTAGGCGACAGCTACTCCCTTGAAGGGGCAAGGCCTATGCAGGGGTACTATTGAATGTCACAAAGACTAGGGGAAGAGGTCCTGCAATGCATAGGACAGTCCTGTTCAACAAAACATTTCCTATCCAGAAAGCCAACTGCGTACCCCATCTGCCACTGAGAAATACTGAACCAAATAGGCAATATCTGGAATATTTTAGCTCAGTGATTTTATTTAATGTAATCTTTTGCAAGTGATTTTTAAAGCTTGGTTTTACTTCATTTTCTCTGGTAATAGAAAAATGTGCAAAGCAAGAGAGGCATAACATAGAAAGGTAGGATTACTGGGTAGGAATGGTGCCTTTAACCAATATAGAGAATACATATTTGGGTGAAGCTGAATATGGAGTCTGGAGCTAGAGGGAAAATCTAAGTTTAGAAATATAAATTTAGGATCTGACTGCACATAAGTGGCAGTGGAAACAAGAAGTGTACACATGATATTCAGACAAAGTATACAGAGTGAGGACAGAAAATACCTAAGACCAGAACCCTAAGAAACAGCAATGGAGCAGGATATAGAGGTGGCTGAATGGTCAAAGGACCAGGAGCTGCAGAGTGGATGGTGGCCTGAAAAAAAATAAAGTGAGGATTTGGCTAGAGGGTGTTTAGTGCCAGTTTTAGGGTGTGCAGGAGCTGGATAGGGAGTGCAAGGTTAGAACAGAATTGTTTCAGGGGGCCTTTTTGAAAATTGAAGGAAAAGGCACAATAGCCAGAGGACTGAGAGGGTTTTGCAACTGTCATTTTGTTTTCTTGTTCAGATAAGAGAGACCAGTTACCAGAGAGATTGTGGATAAGTTCAGGAGCGAATGCTTAGAGGAACAAGAAGGGGAGAAGTGCTGAAGCACAAGCATGACTGGCTTTCCCCAGGAGAGAGGATGGACTGGACAGGCAGGGAAGAAAGAGAACAGACAAAGGTCTCCAATGAGACTCCCGGGGAACAAGGGGTGAGGAGGGGTGCCATACAGAGATAACCAGGCAACAGGTTGCAGGGGAGAAAGGAGAATTTCACTTACAGCTTCTCAACCTTGCTCAAATTACTGTTTCCTCAGGAGTCATTTTAGACATTTTTTTCCTTAATCATACTCCCTCCTGAAATTTTAATACTGATGGCAAGCAGCCACATAGGGGCAGTGCAGAGAAGTGTCTGGATTGGTTCATCTTGGGAAAGAAGTGGAGGGTAAAAATCGGCCTTCAGGGGTACTCTGCCTTCACAGTCCAGCCAGCAGTAGAGGAATCACTCTCCATGTTCAAGATCAAGCTCTTCCTGGTGATTAAGATCCTGTTACCTCTTTTTGTCACAGACCCACATTCCATCACTCTCCCTCTCCGTAGGCACCTTGTTCTCCAGGTTCACACATCCTAAGTAAGCCACTCTCCAGCTCCCTTCCAACCCAATGGCCATCTCCTTCTTCCACTTTTTACCCATGAAGCTCAAAACAATGTCCAATTTTCCCCTGAACCAATCTGTATAGGACTTCGGACCCACAGCTTCTATGCACTTCAATTAATATGAACTGAAATGCAATCCTGATCCTTCCCTGAATGAGCCAGGCCCTTAAACTAAATCTTACATTTATATTTGTATCTATAACTACAATTATATCTGCATCTATCCTGCTGGTTTTGTTTCTCACAAGAAGCTGACTGAAACAGGTAGATAGGCAAAGATGTGAAGCTGGATGAAGGCTGATGACCTGGGTGGAAAATCAGTGTTTTAACTCAAGAAAGTAGAATGTGATTATTTCCCTGGTCTTTTGCCTCCTTATATACTGTGACCTAGAGTTAATGATTAATCTTTCCATAACAAAGGGTAAAAATTTACATTATAATAATTAATCATTCTTAAATATAAGAAATCTTACCTCCAATGACCTGTCATGTCGAAAGCCCCAAACACAAGCTGCAACAGACACCGGGGAAACAAAGAACAGAGGCATGAAGACCAGAAGCCAGAAATGGCTGCCTCGCTCAATCCTATCACAGACCAGCACTTCAAACATCAACAGGAGTAAGTGGATGCCCACTGCAATTAGCATGGCTTTAAATTCCACACATGTTTCTCCTTCTGCTCTAAAAAGGGACAGAAGAAGAAGAAAAACACCCTCAGTTCAGACTCCATAATAAGCAAGCAGTCCAGGGAAAATACCAACTTAGGTTGATAATGTGAGTTGTATTTGTAAATTTGACAAAAAGCAAAGGAAATATCAGGTAGAAAGCTAACTTAAACTTAATATTTAATAGGCGATCTTTCAGAAATAGTACTGCATGATAAGAAATAAACATTACAATCAAACCATACAAAGTTTTAACTATATAAGGATATTATCAGAAGTAACAGCACAGGTATTATTTCCCTGAAAGGGTACAAAACACTTTTGTTCCTAACTTTGAACTACTTGTAAGATTACTGAAGCTGATTGTGTCTATTGCTAAAAACTGACAAATATTCCTTAAATTTTATGATCCTCATTTCTTAACAAATTAAAAACCATGTACATCACATTTCATGCAATGCTATAAAAACAACCTTCGCATTATGAACAATTGTGGGTTATATTTTAAGAAAATACATTAATTATGGTTAGGTGCTATTTTAAAATGCAAGTAAAAAGTATTAATGCCTTTTTATTTTCCTTTCTATTCCAATAGGATGAATTAACACCTGCAGATGAAAGAGAGAAGAGCAAAAGAGTTAAAACTGTTCTTAAACAAAATCAGTTTAATTAGCTGTCTAAGTATCATGCATGAACTTACCAGATGAACAACAGAAAAATAATAAGGCCACTAATCAGGAAAATGCTTCATAATACATTTGGAAGGCCTACAATGTTTCATTCAAAATATAGATGAACATTTATGAAGTGTCTTGATGATGATAAATACAACTGAGTTTAGGACACAGAGAAAATAAAGTTATTTCTATAAAACCCAACAATGTTTCCTTGACTATCGTTGACACTAGAACAACCACATTTGTATACTCAGTACACTCAGTACATTCAAATACACACAAACAATTCATTTCTTTTCTCTAAAAATATTAAATTGAACGAAGATAGAAAAGTTCAAATAGCTTCTAAATCTCAATTAGTGGAACCTAACATGTTCGGTGATTTTTTTTGGGGGGGGGTAGTAAATGTAGATATTGGAAAGTATCTCATTAAAAAAAGTTGCAGCCACACAAATAATCTGGGGGGAAAACCCACCCAATAACATTAAAACAGGTACACTTGAATGTCCCTGATCTATCAAGGTTCTTTGTGTGGCTGTGTTTAAGTTTTTGGACATGTATGTGGCAATATGTTTTACATAATCTAAATCTTATTTTAATGTCAATAACCAAGAATTAAACAAGTTGAGATGTCACAATGTCTACACTTTTCTCACATGAGCAGCTACATGTGTTCTTCCCTTACAGGGCATTCCTTCACTTCTCACCATCCTGGTAAGGTTCAGAATAGCCCTCCTCTCAATTCCCTCTTTGTATCCTTTCTGAAGTTCCAGTATCTACAAGGTAGAAAAGAGAGACTCTAACACGTCACAGCTCCAGGCTACATGTTGGAGTGAATCAAGTCCAGGCACTTGAATCAGCTGAGCCATCCAAGAAGAAGGGCACAAAAGAGCTGAAGGTAAAGGTCACACACCTGCCCAGCTCTCAAAGGTTCTGCTCTCCTGCACAACATCTGGGCCTCATCTCTCCCTGTTTCAAGACTCACTGTTTCCTGGCCAAACTAGCTCCTCCACATTGATTACAGTCCTAAAACCCCAGGACTAAGAGATTGGACAAGGAGAGCCCCAGGTCCATGACTGAATTGGAGAAAGATATATCCCTGATGATCAGAGTTAGAACTTTGGTTTATAGAACTGCTCCTACAAATATGGTGGTTTCATACTTCCTAGTCTAGCATGGCTATAACAGTTCTTCTATATTTGGCATGAACTTTAGATCACATAGACTTTTGTGGGCTAGCTAGGAAATAAACTACCCAAAATAACACTGCTTTTGCAAGAAAAATGCATGTTGAATACTTAATTTTTAAAAACTTAAGACTAGAAATACTTAATTTTTAAAAACTTAAGACTAGTGTGCCTGTATAATAGTTCTAATAAAACCTTGGATAGGTAGATAAGAAAATAGTCTTTATTTTATTCAAAGTGAAAAACAAGATATTGCTCCCTCAGGATAGAGACCGATGGTTTTTATAAAGCAGTATTACCGATACTGGGGATTTCGTGCCCAGACTCCAGTTCCAACGGAGGCTCCAACAATGACCATTAACTTCCACAGCCATATTGGTGCAAAAACAGCCCAGTAACTCCACTGAATGATGCCATCCAGACGAAGGGCCAATAGCACAGAGAATAGCAGCAGACATGCATAGATGAGGAATTTACTAGGAGAAAAGTAAAATTATTAAAGATGATTCATATTTACAAATATGTGGTACTGAAATTGGGAATAATAACAGCAGTATTTTTCAGCACATGAAAAGAATCACTAATTCAACAATCATTTGTTGAAAAGTTCTATGTAGAAGACATACTATGTTAAGAGATAAGAAATACATAAAGAAGACTAAAATCAGTTCTCTGCTTTCCAGGGCTCCCATGTTGAAGGAGTCCATACAGAAACATATTATTGTAATACAGCATGAAATATGCCATGATGGTGCTATGGAGCAGGGTGTGGATGGGAGCCCATAAGAGAAAATATGGGCACTGGGAAGCAGAGGTGATGACCCTTGAAGAACTGGTTCCTGGGGATATGTGGAAAGCTGCCAGGCAGGAAAGAATGTGAGATTAGGAAGCATGCTAAGCTGAAGGAACTAGCCATACCAAATCTTGGAGACTGGGAAAAAATAACATGTTTAGGAATGGTCAAGTTCTATTGCTAATTATTTGATTCAATTATTTGATTTAACCCATTGACACAGACAATATGGTGGTGAAGGCCTGGGGTGGGGGACAAGGGCAGGCTAGAAAGGGTCAATGAAGGAAAAAGGGGACATGTAATACTTTCAACAATAAAGATTTAATTTAATTTAAAAATAAATTTTAAGAGGCTGCCATCTGTCATGATCATATACAGTAACATTTTTGTACATGTATTATACTTTTAATGACTAAGTAAATTTCTCTCTCTCTCTCTCTCTCTCTCTCTCTCTCTCTCTCTCTCTCTCTCTCTCTCTCTCTCTCTCTCTCTCTCTCTCTCTCTCTCTCTCTCTCTCTCTCTCTCTCTCTCTCCCCAAACACACATAAAAGGAACTTCCTGAGGAGTATATTCTTCAAATATTAATTAGCAATTACATTGTTGATGACTTCTATTTTTCATTTAATACGAGTTATAGGGTTTTCCTCCCCACCTTATATAAGAAACTAGGCAAAATATAAGAGAGAAAAAAACTGTTTTCAGATACTAGACAATAGGCAGTGAAAGACCTTGATGGCAGAAGGAAAGAAAGAAAACAAAGAAGATAAACACATTCTATTATTGTCCCAGCTTACTGTCTGGAGGCAGTTTCCAGGCTGCAGCAGAAAGTAGTAATTAAAACCCAACCCAATGAGCAATTATATTTAATGTAAATGATGTAAATACAAATTAAAAGTCAAAGACTGTCAGATTGGATTTAAAAAGCAAGACAACTGAATGCTATCATTAAGAAACCCACTTTATCTATAAAGTCACATATACACTAAAAGTAAAAACAAAAATACAGAAAAAGTTATACCAAGCAAACACTAACCAAAAGAAAGTGAGAGTGAATGACATTAACATGTTTTAGTTTTCTATTACGCTGTAACGAATTACCACAAACTTAGAAGCTTAAAGTAATACAAATTTATTATCTCACAGTTGTATATGTCAGAAGTCCAGACAGGCTTCATTGGTTTCTCTGCTCTGAGTATCATAAGGCTGAAACCAAGATGCCAGTTGGCTGGGCTCTTATTATGGGACTCTGGGAAGGATCTCCTTCATTCAGGTTGTTGACATTGTGGTTTCTTGTGGTTGTAGTACTGAGACCCCAGGTTCTTTGCTGGTTGTCAGATGGGGGTCACTCTTATATTCTAGAGTTCTCTCTCCCTCTGATTCTTGCACATATGCCTTTAAATATTAAAACCAGCAGCAGCATATCAAATCTTTCTCAAACTTGTCAGGCTGGCATTGCTCTGTGGGTGAGTGTCAACTTATGAACCAGAAGGTCACAGTTCAATTCCCGGTCAGGGCACTTTCCTGGGTTGCTGGCTTGATCCCCAATGTAGAATATGCAGGAGGCAGCCAATCAATGATTCTCTATATTGATTTTCCTATCCCTTTGTCCCTATCCCTTCTTCTCTGAAATAAGAATAGTTTTTAAATAATCTTTCTCATGCTTGGAATTATTCTGACACTTCCTTCTGCCATATTGCTCCTGCTTCTTGAGAAAGTTCTTTGCTTTTAAGAGCTCATGTAACTAGACTGGGTCCACCTGGATAATCCATGGTACTATTCCTATTGTAAAGTCTGTAACTGTGGTAGGCAGAGAATTCTAAAGATGTTCCCCAAGATTCCTGTTCTCTGATTATTCAATCAAACACAAATCTAGGTACTACCTTGAAGTAACTTTGCAGATGGAAGTATGGTTACTAATCAGGTCATCAGCTCACCATAAAATAGGGAAATTATTCTAGATTATCCAAGTGGGTCCAATGCAATTATATGTGCACTTAAGAGCAAAAGGCTGCATATAGATAAGTCAGGGAGATGATACAGAAAGTGAAATCAAAGATTTCAAGCATGAGAAGGACTTGACCTGCCTTCACCAACTTTGAAGTCAGAGGAAGAGGTCCATGAGCCAAGGAATGCAGGCAGACTCTAGAAGCTGAGAATGAATCCTGGTTGACATGTAGCAAGGAAATAGGTTCCTTAGCCCTATAACCACAAAGAACTAAATTCTAACAACAACTTGAATGAGTCTGGAAACAAATCAATCCCCAGAGACTCCAGAAAGAAATATAGTAAGTCCTCAGTTAATATTAATAGGTTCTGTAACTTTAAGCAAAAATATATAAACAAAACCAATTTTACTATAGGCTGATATAAACAAGAGCTAATGAGGTTTTTTTTAAAATTAATTTAATATGTTATATATGTATACACACAAAAACTTATCTATCAGTTCTGTAGTCAGAAGTACAGATACAGCATGGCTCAGTTGGATCTTCTGCTTAAAGCCTCACAAGGTCAAAATCAAGGTGTCAGAAGGCCTGTAAGCAGAATATCCAACTGAGCCACACTATATCTGTAATTTTTGTAGTCTTGAGATAATAAATCTGTGGTAATTTGTTCTGGAAGCAATATAAACTAATATTGCAAAACTAAATACATATGCAAAATCTCCTTTGCCATGTAACATAACATATTCTTAGGTTCCAAGGCTTAGGGCCTGGATATCCTTGGGGGGACATTCTACCTACTCCAATATAAGACAAGGTATAGTATCAAACAGGGGCAGTTCATAATGATAAATTTTCCAAAAAGGAGCTAACATCTGTAAATATTTATGTACCTAATAACAAAACTTCAAAATACATGTAGAAAATATTAATATTTACTAGTAAAATATTAAGGAGAATAGAAAAATCCACAATTATTATTGGAAATTAATATTTCTCTCTCAATAACTGATAAAACACACAGAAAATTATTAAGGCTATACAAGATGGTAATAACATTATCAACCAACCTCATCTAATTTATATTGATAAGGCATTCCTTCCAATACCAGCAGAATACAAATTCCTTTCAAGTATACACAGAACATTCACCAAGACAGACTGAATTCTGGGCTATAAAACAAGCCTCTTCAAAATTAAAAAGATTGAAGTAAGACAAAGTAAACATCTAAACACAATGAAATTAAACTAAAAAATCAATATAAAATAGATATGGAAATTTTTCATAAAACTTGTAAATTAAAGAACCCTCTTCTTTTTTTATTTTTAATATATTTTATTGATTTTTTACAGAGAGGAAGAGAGAGGAATACAGAGTTAGAAACATCGATAAAAGAGAAACATCAATCAGCTGCCTCTTGCACACCCCCTACTGGGGATGTGCCCGCAACCAAGGTACATGCCCTTGACCAAAGTCGAACCCAGGATCCTTCAGTCTGCAGGTCGACGCTCTATTCACTGAACCAAACCAGTTTCGGATATATATATATATATATATATATATATATATATATATATATATATATATATCTCCTTTCTGTGTTGTGGTGTTCTGCTCTACAAAATCTGGATAATATGTACCCCATAAGGTGATTTTGAATGTAATATCATGAGTATGAAAAGGGTGTTGTGTAAAGCACTAAATGAGTAGTTCTCAACATATTTTATATCAGGATCCCTTTACAGGCTTAAAAATTAATAAGGATCTAAAACAGCTTTGTTTTTATGCATCATACCTATCAAATTTTTAAACTTTTGTTGAAAAAAATTAATTAAAAATAAATAATAGCCCTGGATCAGATGGTTGAGTATAGTCCCATGCACCAAGAGGTCCTCAGTTCGACCCATGGTCAGGGCACATGCCGGGTTGCGAGCTTGAGCCTTGGTGGAGGGTGTGCTGGAGGCAGCAGATCAATGTTTTTCTCTCTTCCTCTCCCCTCCCCTCTCTCTCTAAAAATCAATAAAAACATATTTAAAAATACAAAAAAATAAAAAGAATGTTTTAAAAATAAATAATAAATTCATATATTAGTACAAGTAAAATAATTTTTAAAACAACTTTCCAAAATTGTTTTTATAGTTTTGCAATATTTTTAAGTGTCTTTTCAGACTCCTAGATTCTAATATCAACATCTACATTCATTCTGTTGCAATATGTTGTTTTATTCAAGCATGTGAAAAAAATCTGGCCTCACAGAGATATGTAGTTAGAAAAGAACTAAATATTTTAATAGCTCTTTCAGATAATAGTAGATATTCTTCTTTGATAGGACACCAAAACTGAAGCAGTGATAATTTCTTGAAGGTTGACTGTGGTGTGGAATTTTAAACTCTATCAATGAGCTTCTAGAAAATACTGGCTCACTGAGTAATAAAGAACTTTCAAATGTTGACATATTTCACCATACAATAGTAAAATATCATATCAGTTATTATCACAACCCACTTTATCAGAAATATTTTATGTATTAGGAGACTCTTAAGCTCACGGTGATGGATATAACATTTCAAAAATTCTAATTTTCCCTTGAAAGCTCGAATTTTACCATTCGCAAAAACACCATCAGCTGTTTTCCTTGAAGTGACAGGTTCATTTGCATTTTTTGAGGAAGTTTCTATCAAATACCCTAATACAAACAACTACAGTCCCAGATTGATGTTCCATGAAAATAGCAGCTTGCAACTAAGGTACATAAGTGTTTTTCCTTGAGTCAACTACTGTATTTCAGTGTATAACAGAGGGCCTTTATGTATTCTTTCTATTTTGTCACATGGAATAGGAAAACAATGTATATACAAGGGCTAACATTGAATAAGATTATTATTTTTTTAATGTTTTATCAAGAACATTCCTAAGTAAAGCTACCTTTTATTTATTTTTTAACTACAAGCACACTGGTGAATAATCCAGAGAGGACTTGTACAGTTTCTTCTCACCAGTGTGATTTGTGCTCAGATGCCAGCAGTTTACCCACCAATGCTTTTGTACCATCAGTGTAAATGTCAACCCAGAGATGGAGGCAAAGCATGTCTTAGTATTATTATGCAAATAGTTGCGACATGTGGACCCCTGGAAAGATTCTCAAGGGTCCCCAGGTGTCTGTGGAAAACAGTTTGATAACTGCTGCACTAGATATATGTTACCTGTGATTATTAATGCTCAAAGATAATGGGAGGCTTTTACACGCTGCTGCAAAGAAAAAGAGAGCTACCACTGAAAGATGCCAACGGAACGATTTCAACCCTAGACTTTGGAGAAGAAAGGGAGGATCCACAACTAATAAAAATGGAGTGAGCACCACAAATAGAGAAATAGCCAGTTGAGATGACTTTTTCTCTCTGAAAGTACAGGGGGAAATTACCAAGTCTAGAAAATCAGAACCCATTTGTCAACCAAATTCAGCAATGCATATCATTGCCAGAAATGATGAACTTAAAAACAAATATTTAAAAGAAACACAGTGGAACCTTGGTCCTCAAACATAATTTGTTCCAGAAGGCTGTTCCCAGAAGCTATTTGTTAGAAAATGGAATCATTTTTCCCATTTGAAATAATGTAAATTGAATTAATCCATTCCTGATCCCTAGCTGATTCTCTAGTTTAACCTTTCTTATATATAGTACATGTCTAATGCACTGTTAAATCTATAAACAAACACTTATTTTCTTAAATTTATGGAACCACTCCCTGCTAGTCTTAAACAAATCACTTTCAGCACTGGGTGTTAGCATCTTCCTCTTTCACATATAATTGTCCCAGATATACTGTCACCTCCCTATTGCTTTTCCTTTTATCAAATCAACAAGTTTTTCCACCTCTTCGTTTGCCTGTGAACATTGTTTCTTTCACACCATTAGCACATTAGCACTCTTAATGGCCTCTTTATGTTTTGTAATTGTGCTAACTGTCCATTTCACCAACAACAAAAGCAAAGAAGAAGAAGAAGAAGAACAACAACAACAACAACAAGAAAGAAAAGGAAAGAAAGACAAGAAAACAACACACAAATATTCACAGCATTGTAAACTGACTCACATTCTCTCCTTTGTTAGTGGCCTGAGAGATGCATTTTTTCATGCTGATATGTCAACATTAAAGGATTGTCAGGTCAGAACTGAAATTTTGTTCAAAAGAATGAAGACATTTTTTCCATGAACAACTTGGTTGAGAACTGAATTGTTCAAGATGGGAGACATTGAAGAACTGAGAACCGATGTTTGACTGGAAGTGAATATGGAGCTGGAAGTGGAGCCCCAGTCCTCTTTTCAGTAACTAGAACAGAAGTTGTGGGCTGGTGATGTCATTAACTTTCTTGTTCCCTGTGGCTCCATTCCATTTTTCTTTCTGGGCACAAATCCCTATCCAGGCAATCCTATTTAACTTTATATAGAAACAAACCTCTCCCTTCAAATTTTAGATTAAATCACTGTGGGATCCTGAAATTAAAAAAGAAAGAAAGAAATGATTTAGAATATCATTAAATGAGAGGAGAATGATAAACATAGGATTCATAAGTAAATTAGATAATATGTAAAGGTAAAAGTTTTCTAAAGGAGTTTCAGACTTAAAAAAAAATATAGATGAGTTAGGGGGAGATAAAACCTGTAAGCTAAATTCACTATCTTCCCTAAAAGAGAGTTTTCTCATTTAATAAAAGAGTACTTGAAATAATAAAAATAAAAGTACCAAAATGTGTAAGATGTTGTAAAAGTGATTACTATATTATTTTTTGAGATAGTCTAAAGAAAAAAATAAGAGTTCTGGGCATATTACATGAAAATAAAAAATAGGGATAGTTAAAGATGGCTGCCCAGGTAAACACCTAGCCGCAGCTGCACACAACAATTTCAATAAAATACAACTAAAATATAAAATGGACATTACCCAGAACTACAGGAAAGTCGACTGACTGGAAATTCTACAACGAGAAGCAAGGAGAAAACCAGAAAGAAGCGCAGAGGAGCTGTAAAAGCCTAAGGTACAGAGACACGCGGCGCGCGCGGAGGACTGAGCCGGAGAGGAGGGCGGCTGAGTGCCTGGCTGGCGTTCCCTAGCAGGAAGGAGATAAACGCTCCGACTGTGTGGGGCCACAGTTCTGACTGCTCTGAACCCCAGTTCTAGGCCAGACCCCTGGGAACCAGGCTCATCCATAGGGAGGTGGGCTGTAAGGCGGAGCCCCGGGGGAGCGGCAAAAGGAGGTCCCGGCAGCGCGCACATTTCTCACAGAGAAGGGACAGTTGGCTGTGCCGCGGAATTGCCCTGGTGGGAAGGAGATAGGGGCTCCAGACTGCTCTGAACGCCACCTCCAACTTCACTTCCAACTGAACTGAACCCCAATACTGGGCTCTTTGGGGAAGAGCCTAGACTGTTTGGTAGCCGGTGAAAATCGAGGACACCTTTCTCTCAGAGGCATTCTCAGTGAGTATTGAAGGACCCTGAGACCCAGGAGCCGCATAGGGCGGGGCTGACGGAAGCCAAGGCTGTAGGCTCCACCCTGATACTCTGCCCCATCTGTAGCTGCGAAATGAGACAACGAAATAGATCACAAATGAAAGAAATGGAGGACAAAAAGTGTCTGGATATAGAGTTCAAATCTACACTTATAAGGTTTTTCAAGAATTTCCTAGAAAAGATGGATAAGACCTATGAGGATATGAAAAGAGATCAACTAGAATTAATAAGGAATCAACAAGAAATGATAAGGGATCAACAAGAAATGATAAGGGATCAACAAGAAATAAAGAATACATTGTCTGAAATAAAAAATATTATACAGAGTCCTAAAAACAGAATGGAAGATCGCAAGAATCAAGTCAAAGATTTGGAACATAAAGAGTCAGAAGACACTCCTCCACAGAAGCTAGAAGGCAAGAGAATCCAGAAAATTGAAGATAATGTAAGAAACCTCTGGGACAACCTCAAGCGAACCAACATCAGAATTATGGGGGTCCCAGAAGATGAGAGAGAGCAAGATATCGAAAACATACTGAAAGAAATAGTGACAGAAAACTTCCCCCACCTGGTGAAAGAATTAGACTTACAAGTCCAGGAAGCGCACAGAACTCCAAACAAAAGGGATCCAAAGAGGACCACTCCAAGACACATCATAATTAAAATTCCAAGAGCAAAAGACAAAGAGAGAATATTAAAAGCAGCAAGAGCAAAGAAGGTAGTTACCTATAAAGGAACACCTATACGATTGTCAGCTGATTTCTCAACAGAAACCATGCAGGCCAGACAGGAATGGCAAGAAATATTGAAGGTGATGAATAGTAAGAACTTATAGCCAAAGATAATCTATCCGGAAAAGCTATCACTCAGAATTGAAGGTCAGATAAAGAGCTTCACTAATAAAAAAAAGCTAAAGGAGTTCATCAACACCAAACCAGAATTAAATGAATTGCTGAAGGGGGTTCTTTCAGAAGAGAAAGTAAATAAAGATAAAAATTATGAACAACAAATACGTAACTATCAACAAGTGAATCTAAAAACCAAGGAAATTAAAAAAAAAATCTGATGAACAAATATTAACTGTTGAATATAATAGAATCAGAGGTATGGAAGGGGAGTGAACTGAAGATTCTTGGGGAAAAGGGGAGAGGGGGATGTGGGAAGAGACTGAACATAAACTGTGCACCTATGGATGAGGACAATGAGGAGTGGGGAAAGGGCAGAGGGTGGGGTGGGAACCTGGTGGAGGAGAGCAATGGTGGTGGTGGGGGGAAGGAACATTTGTAATAATATGAACAATAAAAATTTATTTAAAAAATTGTATTTTGCATAACGAAAAAAAATTAAAAAAAATAAAAATAAAATAAAAATAAAATAAAAAATAGGAATGATACAAAAAGAACTTACAAGAGGATAAAAATAGTAGTACAAAATATAATTCCCAATTCAAATTCTAGGGCTGTAAAATAGAAATAGGGTGGAATGTCCTTTTATTGTTTTTCTATTGCTGCCATACAAAATTGCCACCCACCTAGTGCCTTAAAAAGCACAAAGTTATTAACTTTACAGTTCTGGATATTAAAAATCTGAAATGGGTCTCACTGGGCTAACATAAAGGCGTCACTAGAGCTATGAACTTCTGGAGACTCTAGGAGAGGGTTTCCCTGTCTTAACTTGTAGAGGTTGCCTCATAGCCCTTTGGCTCATGGCCCTAGGCTCCAGTTTCAAAGCCAGCAGTGGAGAATCCAGTCCTCCTCATACTGACTCACCCTGACCTTACTCTTCTACCTCCCTTTTCTCCATTTAAGACCTGTGATTATGGGTCCAACCAGATGACCCAGAATGATTTCCCTATTTTCACGTAAGCTGATTAGCAGCCTTAATTCCATCTGCTACCTTAGTTTCTCTTTGCCAGGTAACAGAACATGCTACCAGGTTCTAAGGATTATGATGAGGGAATATTAGGGGGCGGGTGTCATTGCTCTGCCTACCACAGTCCAATAATAAGGAAGGTCACTTGCTAGATTAAATCTATTGCGTTTGAGTCACACTTGCAATCAATGTTAAATGTCAAACCAACTCAAGAAAAGAGATGACAAAGGTGTATCATGCCTGGGTAAGGAAAGAGAAGCAGTTTATTAGTACAGTAATTTAATAAATCAGATTTCAAAGAAAAATAATTAAAATATAAAAATATTAATAAGGAAAATCTAAGTAATAATAAACTAACAACATGGCCATAGAATATGAAAATAACCTGACAATTTTTATTTTAGAATATATATTGAGATATTGCAGGCTTCTACATGCTACTGTTAAATCAAAATAGATAAAGTAAACACAGTTCCTAACGAAACTATGGACATGAACACTCAAGTAGATAAAAAATAGCATGGTTCTATCAAGAGAATTAAGTAGCAGGACAAAAAAACAAAACAAAACAAAAACAAAAACATGCTTTCTTTATATGCATACAGATTTTTCCAGAAGGGGATAAAGAATCATGGGATAGCCGAAACCCATTTGGCTCAGCGGTAGAGCGTAGGTCTGCGAACTGAAAGGTCCCGGGTTCAATTCCGGTCAAGGGCATGTACATTGGTTGCAGACACATCCCTGGTGGGGGTGTGCAAGAGGCAGCTGGTCGATGCTTCTCTCTCATCGACGTTTCTAGCTTTCTATCTCTCTCCCTTCCTCTCTGTAAAAAAATCAATGAAATATATATTTTAAAAAAAGAAGTAGTAAAATCTGTTACATTAAAAAAAAGAAGAAGAAGAATCATGGGGTACTGATTTACAATAAACACAAATCTAATTTAAAATTTAAAAACCTGCTGGAGTGCCTGCAATATGTGAGATACACAAAAATGATGAAAAAACAGTCTCTGCCCTGAAGATGCTCAAAGACTAATAGGAGCAGAGGGGAACTACCGATCAATAGTAACTATATTTACCATGATAAATAAAATACATGGCCCCACTCCGAAAGTGTAAATAAAAGCAAAAAAAGAAAAGAAAGAAAAATGAAGCAAAGGAAAAACTAGTGAACTGAGTTTCTAAGAAATTTGGGGGGCGGGGGGAAACACAGAGAAGTCAAAGAAATAATAAAATTAAAAGTAGAAAGATATTGATAGATACAAAATCGGAATTAAGTTACTCCAATAACTGGTTCTTTGAAAGAAAAAAAAAAAGAATAAACTACACATTTGATTAAAAAAACAATACAATCACCTTTAAAAAAATCTTTATTCATTGACTTTAGAGAAAGAGAGAGAGATAAACATTGATATGTTTTTCTACTCATGCATGCATTCAGTGCTTGATTCCTGTATGTGCCCTGACCAGGGATTAAAACTGCAACGCTGGCATATGGAAACAACTCTCTAATCAACTAAGCTACCTGGCCAGAACCAAGTTAAAACAAACAAACAAACAAACAAACAACAACAACAAAACACAGCATACTAAATAGAAAATTATAAACCTGACAGGCAAGAAGAGAATACAATACAGCAATAACACAGTAATAAGAAAATTATTTTTTTTAAGAAAAAAATTATGGTCAAATCCAATACTACTCTGTGTTACTTTGCAGGAAACATTCAGACCAGAGAACAAGTATAAAATAAACTTTGCTTGGTTCTCCACAAACCAGCAAATGGAGGTTCTAATGAGTATTCTGGCATTAACCACTATTTCCTAAATTTCACTTTTTTAAGTACACCTTTAAAATAGATTTATTCCACTCTTCATCTGAATCAGTAATGATAGCATGTGATCATTAGTCGCCTCACATGGATCAAACTATAAAGTTATTATCCTCTCTAAAATCTATATGGAGCTTTGGCTTGAGGCTCAAGTTCCCTCTCCACTTTGTGGGGAGGGGAAAGGAATTGAGAGAGGGAGAGAAGAAGGAAGGGAATATACTTAGTAAAAAGATGACTCTATGAGTATAAGTGTTCTAGTATCTTTTTTCTGCAAATCCAAAGAATCAACCGAACTCTTTTTAGACCCTTCAGGTTTCTTCAGTGAAAGCTGCTGGCTTAATTAGAGCAGACACACATGCACACACATGAATGCTCTGGGTGACACATCCCTGTGAGTACTTCTATGTCTAACACTTCAGACAATGACCCCAACTGACAATCTGCTGACACTGTCCCAAACTGTTAAAGGGACTATACCTCTCACACTGATCATAATCTTACTAACCAAATTTAATGTCTTTTAGTGGCAATTTAAACTTTTTTAAAGATAAAAATATTTAAGAACATCTAACCAATAGATATAAGGAAGCAAAAAAGCCAAATAAAAACAAATCACTTTTAAAGAGAAGTATAAGGAGCCAAGGACTGCACAAAACTGTGTAGTCATAGGTGAAACAACCTGGGCCTAACCCTGTCTCCTCATCAGGCTGCTCATATATCAATCAATGTGTTAATATAAGGAAAGTGAAAGCCCTGAGCTTATAATCAATCTTACTTAGTTTAGTTTCTATTACTATCTATCTATCTATCTATCTATCTATCTATCTAAAGAGATAATATGCTAATTGGTCCTAAGGTGTCCCAGTCATGACTGGTCAACAGACTGTGTATGCACAGGAGCCACAGGAGCTGGTGGGTGGGGATGGGGGCAGGGACTTCCGCCCCTAGCAGAGGTGTGCGCAGGCCTGCCCAGTGCTAATGTCACACTGCCTCAGGTGGAGGCATTTCCAACGGAGGAGGCAGGAGCTGGTGGGTGGTGACATAGACAGGGGGCATGCCCGAGCTGCTGCAACACAGCTTGAGCAGGCCCAGAGCGGACACAGGCATTTTTTTATGGTAAAGGGACTGGAGTCTGTGTTGATGAAAACATCTTGGTGGCTGCAGCGGCTGGCAGTGGCCACAGCAGTGGGGTGATGGGGGTGGTGCCTTCCCCTGATCAGCCCGGTCGCCTCTGGCAAAGGCAAAGGGAGGCCAGACTTTGGTTTAGGACATCCCCTGAGGGCTTCTGGACTGTGAGAGGGAAGCAGGCTGGACTGAGGGATCCCCCTCCAGAGCAGGAATTTCATGCACTGGGACCCTAGATTTTTATAAAACAGAACAGTTGTAACAATCATTTTTCTCACTGTCAGGTCTTAGTATAACCAAGAGACCTTTCTCCCTATTAGCACACAGTACAAATAATCAGTTATAAAGACCCCATTTCCAGAGCTTAAGTCAAGGCTTTCATGTTAAATTCTAGTCACCTTGTATGGACATGAACTATAATCAGGAAAGGCAATTAGAAACCCAAAGCTCAATATTGGCAAGCTTAACCTTGGAGTCCAAGGAAACCATCTAAAACTCCTCCAACCCACTCTTTCTCCCCTACAAAAAAGTGTCCAGTGGTGCATGTCTATTTATACTTAACATCACTCATTAGTACATTTGTTGAATGCCTCAACATCCGACCTTCAAAGAACTCACAGCCAAGAAAAATATGTGTGTAATTGCCAAGTATAAGAAAAATATTTTTGAAACCAGAAATTATGCATTCAAATTAGACTTGTCTCCTTTAAACAATTCCCCTGGGATGCAATGCACTATTCCACTTCTTGGCTCAAACCATCTTTTAAAAAAATTTTTTTTTATGTTTCTTTATTGATTTCAGAGAGGAAGGGAGAAGGAGAGAGAGAAACATCAATGATGAAAGAGAATCATTGATTGGCTGTCTCCCAAACTCCCCCTACTGGGGATCGAGCCTGCAACTTAGGCTGTGCCCTTGGCTGGAACTGAACCTGGGACCCTTCAGTCCACAGGCTGATGCTCTACCCACCGAGCCAAGCCAGCTAGGGCTCAAACCATCTTTAGAGTATGCCTCCTGGAATCACTTGAGAGAATGCAGTCTGTCCTTCTGAATAACTTCATTGCTGTCAGAACTTGACCAAGAGGATATTCAATTTTTGGAAACAACCAAAAGTCAGAGTCAAGTTTAATGAATAAGATGCATGATCAAACTAGGTGGCATTATTTGAGTTCAAAATTATATATGATTACAGAACAATAAACCATTTCCTTATATGATTTGTAATCTGACTCAAAAGGAAATTTCAGATATGTAACAAGGATATAAGGAATGGAATAGATATATGGACAGGATGGGGCAAAAGTATGTTTACAGTTGTGAGTATACTAAAAAGTTTATTCTTTACTAACTAGAGACCTGGTGCATGAAATTTGTGTACTGGGGGGTTTAGTGGGGGGGGGGGGGTGTTCCTCAGCCCAGCCTGTGCCCTCTTGCAGTCTGGGAGCCCTCAGGAGATTCAGGAGATGTCCGACAGATGGCTTAGGCCTGCTCCTGGCAGTCAGGCATCCCTCTTGCAGTCCTGGGCTCTCGCAGTCTGGGACCCCTCGCTCCTTATAGCCCAGGCTGGAGAGGCTCCCACCATGGGTGTTGCACTCACTAGAGCAGCGCTCCCCCTGTGGGAGCACACTGACCACCAGGGGGCAGCTCCTGCATTAAGTATCTGCCCCCTGGTTGTCAGTGTGCATCATAGCGACTGGTTGTTCCACCATTTGGTCAATTTGCTTATTAGCCTTTTATTATACAGGATTATTATTATTATTTTTTAAATAACTATTTATTCAAGGGTCTTAGGGTTTGCAAAGTAGACACACAATGAGGTAATATCCAGGATGTTCTGAAGAAGGAAGAAAAGCTTCTTATAGTTAAAGGTGCATTCTGGAGAAGAATCAGTCCTGCATTCTTAGCCTCTGGACTGGTCCAAGATTGTAATGCTCAGGTGGTTTGGACAATGGAGGTCAGGCAGTATGGATAATAGATGTCAGGTGGTACGGATACTTGACTACTCTTTCCTTAGTCCTCCAGGGGGTAATCAGAGGTTTATCTGAGGTTTGATGTATATGCAGGCATCGAAACAGGACTGTAAAAGTCGTAAGTTTTAAGTTCCCAGGCTAGTAAAACAAGAACAGAAGAATCTTGTCCCCATTTCTCTGTTGTAGGTGGCTGGAATAGCACTGGGTGTTACACCACAGGAAGTGGGATCTAGTACGACCCAATGAACTCCTTCTTTTGGCAGCCTGGATTATTGTATTATTTCCGATATGATCTGTAAACTTACTTTTGCCCCATTCTGTATATATTTCTCTTTTCCCTAAGTAGCTTCTTTGAAGGATGATACACATTTGGATGTGTAAACTCTGAATAAGGTTCCCTTTAATCAGTTGCAACTCAAAACAGAAGGCTCCTTAGTATATTGAACATACTATGTCATGGGGTGGGGAGACTGTCACTAAGTTAGAGGCTAGTATGGCATACAGGAATGAACACAGGCTTCAGAAGGAGATCTATTTGTGTTATCGATAGAATCCTGACTTGGCCCCTTATTGCCTGTGTGACTTTAGGGAAGTCACAAGCTATCTAAGACTGTAAAATAAGGCTGATATCTAACTAGTAAGGTTGTTGTAAAGATTCAAGATAATAGATACAAAATACTGACACTGTGCCTGGCATATGGTAGGTGCCCATAAGTCACAACTATCTATATATATAAATCCTAAGTGACTGGAATGACAGGTTGCTATGATGCACACTGTGGGGGGCGGGGCCAGTTGGCCAACCTCCTGTAGCCTCTCTCCCTGGCTGGCCCCAGCCCAGATCAGTTTCCCACCACCACCCTGATCAGGGTTAGAACCAGCTGGACCCCCCACCATGCATGAATTCGTGCACTGGACCTCAAGTTACTAATAATAACCTCAGTATAATCAAAATACTTTTTTTTTTTTTTTTTTTTTTTTTTTTACTACAGGTGCTTTGAGATGACAGAATGACAGGTAAACAGACATTTGGGTGGTGAGTAGTTCATTCACAGTACTGACATACACTCAGTGCTGTGTTTTTAAAAAATAATATGTAATAATATTTTAAGTAATTGTTAACACTGTGTACAATATTTTTAAATTACATGACACGTGTAACTAGCAGTGTTCTCAGTACAGTACACTGACCTTTCACCACTCTCTGAACATACCATGCCCTCCCATGAACTCATGCCTTTGCATACTTTGCACCTTTCCTGCCCTCTGGGCTGACAAAACCCTATAATTATATCCTTCAAGATCAAGCTGTGGAACCTTCCCAGCATGCTGTAGACAAAATTAGTGGCTCTGCCTCTTGTGCTTCCACAGCATTTTGTTCCTGTCTCTGGAATGTCTCATCCTGTGTTGAACTTTAATTTCTCTCTCCATTTCTGCTTCTTCTGGGCTTGAGCATGGGAAGGGACTATGTCCCATTTCTTTTTGAACTCAGAGCACATAGCACATGTCTTGGTACACAGCAGGAACTCAGGAGATATTTGAGTAATGAATGCTTTAAATATGAATCCTTTATAAACAGACTGTTAAAAGCCAGGTAGCTGCCTTTTGTTAACAATTACCAGCAATCACATTTCATTTTTTCCTGACTTCAAATATGAGACAAGATAACTTAAACTACAGAATAACTTTATAAGTTGAAGCACATGGAAGTTTTTAAACACTACTGACCTCACACCCACTGGAAGAAATCCCTAGAGCCGTGGTTGGCAAACTGCAGCTCCCAAGCCACATGCGGCTCTTTGGGCCCTTGAGTGTGGCTCTTCCACAAAATACCACGGCCTGGGCGAGTCTCTTTTAAAGAAGTGGCGTTAGAAGGAGTTTAAGTTTAAAAAATTTGGCTCTAAAAAGAAATTTCAATTGTTGTACTGTTGATATTTAGCTCTGTTGACTAATGAGTTTGCCGACCACTGTCCTAGAGCAAGGTTCCTCTGCTTTTTTCTCAATCCAGCACACCTGTAGGATACACCACTCTTTGTCAGGAGCTCACTGCAGATGACAAAATGCCTAGCCAAGTCCTCACAGCTTTCAAGCACTGCCTGGCTACCAGGGTTGAAGGTCCTTCTTTGAGCCAGCAATTCCACCAAGACAGAAGAAAATCCCAGTGCTTCATGGGGAGGGCAGTGTGCCAACTTAATGTCACCTACTTCGAGATCTCTATCTCTCAGGAACACCTTGGAGTCAGTTTGCCTATACTTCTAACAGTTTGCTAATTCAATGAATAGGCTCCCTAGCCATTAGGAAGCCTCAGGCATGCAAGGAAGGACTTGGTGAGTCCAGTGAATCTGTTTCAGCAAGTCCTAACCTGTGTACTTAAGAAGTAGTTCATGACCAACCAGTTCTATGCCAGATGGAAACAGGCAGAGGGTCATCAGTCTTATGCAATTGAGTGTTGACACTTGTGAATCATTCTCTATCAATGTAGTTTTTCAGAGTGTTGGCAATACAACAGTGAGTTCAGACTGACCAAGATCAAAAGGTAAGAAAGGAGATCTGAAGCCATATCTCATGAATTGGGACCACCAAACCATGATAGTAACTATTTTAAGGTGACCAGAGGTCCCGATTTTAACAATTTGTCCCGTGTCCCTCTGCATTTTAAAAAAAAGTCCAAAAATCGGGACTGTCCCGCCAAAAGCAGGACATCTGGTCACCTTGAACTATTTCTGTGACACACATAATCCAAGAAGCAAAGGCAGTCACGTCCTTCCTTAGTGTCACCTTTCCTATCTCTGCAGTGGAATGGCTGCTTTTTAAAGGAGGGAAGAGAATGAGAGGAAAGAGAACCAGGCCATACATGATCAGGAAAGCAGTGACTGAAAGAAGCAGTTCTAGACTTCTCTCACAGGCTCTGGAGAGTAATTCATTCATTCATTCCACAAATATTTATTGAGCCAGATACTAGTACTATTCCAGGTATGCATAGTACCATAATGAATGAAGTTCTGGCCTGGCCCCATGGAGCTTATATGAGAGGACTACAGTAGGGGATAATTTAATAAGGGAGACAGGCATTGCTCAAATAAACACACAAATATAAGGGTACAAATAAGTACTATGATGGAAGAATACAGCATGCTACACAAGTAGTACCAAGAGGAATCAAAGGCAGCAATGATAAGGTTTGAGCTGATATCTCAAGGATAAATAGGAGTTAACTAGGTCAAGAGGATAGGAGAAGAGAGGAGAAGAAAACATCCCCAGCAAAGAGTACAGTATGTGCCAAAATCCTGGGGTAAGAAGATGTATAACTGGTTCTGAATTAGAGGCAGAAAGCAAGGCAGCAATGATAAGGTTGGGGTCCTAGCACAAGATATCTCTTGTCTAAACACCTCAGTTTGCTTTCTAGCTATCTGGAGGGCCCTCTTCCTCGGGGATCAAGACTAAAGAACAATGTCAAAAACTAGATGTGCCCACAAGACATGACACACCACCAGCCAAAATAATATATATCAGACTTGCTGATATTCCCTGGCCACTGTCTTAGCAGTCACCACTGTAGGGTAACACCATTCAGTCCCACTGATTCAGGAAAATGGCACCCTATAAAAGATTTTAAAACTTTTCAAGTAGATTTAAAGTGTTGACAAATATGCTGATGATTACTACAAAGCTGTTTAGAAACCTAATCTTTCATTGTAATTTTCATATACCAATTTTTTTGAGGGGGGAAGATGCTAGAGGGAAAAATAGTTCAAGATAGTATCTGTGCAGCACTATTTTGCTTTGGCAACTCTGAAAGCCAGTTAGATTACTCCTCAAAGTTCTTTGTGGCTTTTGAATTATCTATTAGCTTATAAAATAGTCCTGAATCTTTCTATTTGTACAGCACTTTGTACTCAATCATTAATTTGGCCTCTCTATCCTGCTAAGAGATTACACTCATTATACAGATAAAATGGACAGATAAACGAGTGGTCCAAGGATGCAAAACAATTCAGGTTTGACATATTTTATCACCCTCACCAAACAATGCAAACACACAAGGCCTGTCCAACTCCAGCACCAATCCTGAAACCCAGCCCTAGCTCCTATAAGCAGCAGAGGAAGACACTACAGTTTGTTTTCAGTAACCTGCTCTCAACAAGACCCTCTATGTAGAGTGCCTTCAAGCCAAAAAAATCATGACTACAGTGACTGGGACTTTGTCACTACAGACCCAAATATGAACTCAGCAGTGCTCAAAGAGGAACAATAGCACCTAGGAAGTCACAATAGCTTGCAGCTTAAAATGTTTCCGTCCCTAAGAAGACAGCATTCCCATTCCCAACACACTCTATGTCTTTCTCCCTCCCACCTCAGACTTTCTTTCATCCCTCACAAGGGGCCCAGATAGTGAGCTCCCACAGTATAATATTGAACAGTGCTGTAAACTGTCTACTAGTATTTACATGCCTTTCTCCACCCCCAAGCTGGAACCTCCCAGCATCTGAAGCACCTGGCATAAAACCGAGCATACAAAAGGTTTATTGAGTGCATGGCTTCCCACCAACAAATAAGAGAAATAAGTACACCCTTCATAGAGTAGGGGGCTTTAGAGATCAATTAGGCCAACCCCTTATTTTTCAGATGAGCAGAGAATCACCTAGTTACATATGGCCTTGTCTCCAATCCCGGTCTGATTTAGTTCCCTAATATTTCTTAAGTGGGTACTATTTGTCAGACATGATGGGAGGTGCTGGGATAGTGAGAGGATCAGGAGATGGTCGCTGCTTTCTGCTTTCGGGGGCTCATAGCCTGAGGGAGGGAACAGTTACAGAACATTTGGGCAAGTGGAGGGACAGATGCTTGATTCTTTAGCCAGTGTTCTCTCCATATTGTCCACTGTTATTCCCCCACTATCTGGGGGAATATTGCAGGGAAATAGAACAGCAATATCTACTTCCTGCAAATAAACTTATAGTGAACATATGAGCAAACCCGCATGGAAAACTGTTAGGTTCACCCCCAAAGGCATTATGTAAGGTATTGCCATACCCTGGCACAGACTCCAAGGATTCACCGTTTCAGATATCAGATATCGGCCCCACAAAGAAGCAAACAAGGGAGAAATGGGCTTACCTCCAAGGAAACCTCAAAGGCTGAGGGGTGTGCGGGCAAGTGAAATGGCCCTTGTGAGAATAGGGGGGAGGCAGAGCGGTGCGAAAAGCTGGAACTGAGAGGGGGAAGTTGGGACAGCAATAAGAGAGGGCATACTAAGAAGAGCGGGGATCCCTCGGGGCCAGGCGGGGGACCTAGCCTGGAGAGTCTAAACTGTGCCGCAGGCCAGAGGATTGAAAGTACAGGGCTCGGGAGGAGGAATCGGACCAGAGCCCAGACAAACTGTTTTCCCAGAGAGTCTCTGGCACCCGCAGGGAAGCTCAGGCAGGCGCCCGGGGCTGCAGGTGCCCTGCCTCTAGCTGCAGCTGAGCGCCGCTGCACCTCCCTAGAGCCGAGCCCGCAGCGCCTCACCTCGGGTTGAAGTCCTGGAAGAGGCCCCTCAGGTTCATGGCGGAGAACTTCACCGCGAGGCCTCCTCCTCCCCCCGCCCTCCCTCCCTCGCAGCCTGCGCTTTACAACGGGTTCATGGTGCCCGCGCCAGCCGCGTCCCCGCTGCTGCCGCCTGCCACCCTGAGAAACCAGAGCCACCGCCTCCTGCCCCTCCTTCCAGGCTGCCGTACAGCATGCGCGCATGCGCTCTAGGCCCCGCCCGAAGAGCCTGTGTCTTGAGCTATGCCTGTCCCTGACCCTTTCTCTTCCTGGCGGGCTGAGGAGACTGTGGGGTCTAGAGGCTGGTTGAGACTGGGGTCCTAGGGAGGGGTGGAGAGCCCAAGGAGGACGCAGACTTGCGGGGAAGGAGCGGCAGCTTAGGAGGCCTACAGTGAGGTCTTCCAGGACACCTGCCTTGACCCATGCTGCCTTCTGAACATTTCCTCTAGTGAGTACTCAGGCTCCTGGGAGAAGGGAAGAAGTGGCCAAAGGTGAAAGATGCATGTTGGCAATCTTATCCCAGGCTGCACTGCTCAGATGTGTCAGTAACTCCAAAGTCTGCTTCTCAACTTCCCTCCTAAGGCGCAGACCAGCTCAAAGGGATATGCTGGCCTACCCAAACTCAGGTTACCTTGCACCAAAGTTACCTTCCCTCTCTAAGGCCTTCCCCTACTGGGCTGCCTCTCCTTTAGACGCAGATATTCACGGTGGGGGTGGGGGGTGCCCGAATTGGAAATCTGGGAATCATCCTTGCTTTGCTAACCTAATTCAGAGGCTCCTTGGCTCCTGCCTAGACTTTTTGGTCACCTTACGTCTGGTCTCTTTCACCACTGCAGACCATCTATTTAAACTCCTAGGTTCATCTTCATTGGACCAGTCAACATCTTTGAGCCTCAATTTTTCTCCTCTGCAGAGATAATAAAATCTACTTTCTAAACTTGTTGGAACATTCCACAACAACTTGCAGGACACACTCACTGTGTGATATACACTAGGTGCACTAAGAATGCTATTGTTGTCTGGTGCTCTTACAGTTGTCTACCTCCTCAAGGAGTCTATTTACTTTTGGAATTGGAGATCAGGACAAACTCACAGCAGGTCACTTAGCCTACCTTCTTCATTTCCTTCCGGGTGATTTAAGAGTTTTCCATAAGCATAGCAATACTTTAGACATTACTCTGGTATTATGGATAATAGCCGTTGTTACAATACCATAGTTCCATGAATGGTAATTTTATACAGGTTAGCCCTGAGGCAGCTTCAGAAGATCACAATGATGATAGTCATACTCTGGTGTGATGTATAACCTTTCTTCTGAGAACTTGAAAACATTTCACAAGTAGTAATTTGGCTTCCCAAACCCACTGGGAAATAGGTGTTATTATATGAGCTTGTTTTAAGGATGAGTAATCTGAATCAAGTTTGTCAGCTGCTGAAGCACCAGAGTTTTTGGTCCACCTCCCCTGCCTATCCTTCAGGAAGAGTCAACCAACCCTGAGGAGGTTCCCAATAAACATTTAAATACAAGATAGAATTCCAAGGCACAGAAAAACTTGTAGAATGTGCCCTGAGCCACCCAGTTAGTAGGGATGTAGGATTAAAGATGCAAATGGGGTCTGGCTGAACTTGCAACCCACACTGCTACAAAGAGGTACTTGACAGTGTCTAGCACCATCTTAATTACCGTCAGACTCACCCTAAAAAGGCATTAAGGAGTAAAATTGTCTGTTAAGACACTTAAATAACAGGCATTGTTGCCCTTTCAAAAGTTTCACAGAGACCAGGAAAGCTTTCAGTGTCCTCAGAGCCTTGATGGCAGGTACTACTTTGATGAGGTCACAGGGATTCACACAGCTAAACCCACTGCTCTTCAGGACCATAGTGAGCCCAGAAATGACCATGTTGGGGGGTACTGTTTAGCCTAAGGAATAGGACATGCATACACAACAAATTGCCCATGTATTCTTTTGCTCTGACAAACCAAATTGCCAAGGAGAGCCCTGTCCATGAGGATATCTACACTAATAAAAGAAAAAGATGAAAATTGACTGTACCTCTGTGATGCCCACCAGCCAATCAAGAGTCAGTATGCAAATTAACCCAACAAAGATAGTGGGTTAATTCACATACATGGGCACCTAGTGGTCTGGGTCTGGGGAACATCCTGGGATTCAAGCCTCTCCGAGCCTGTAAGCCAGCATGTAGGCCCTGAGTGGCTGGGGTCCCAGAATGCCCTGGCCAAGAATGGCCTACAGTCGCTAGCACCAAGCAGCTAGGGTCCCAGTACAAGCAACCGGCACACTAAGCACAAGCGACTGCAGGGTGGGGTGAGAACTTCTGCCCCATGGCCACTTGCACGTGCACCTGTGTCAAGTAGCCTGGGTCCACGCCCCCAAGCCTGGCGGAAACAGCGAACATATGGCTGGCGGGCTTGGCGTGCCCCCAGTGGCTGGAGACATGCTGCTAGCCCAGTGGACACAACACATGGAATCCTCTGTGCATGGGATGCAGAGGAAACACCTTTTCTTTTTTAAAAAAAATATTTTATTGATTTTTTACAGAGAAGGGAAAGTGATACTGTCAGAAACATTGATGAGAATCATCGATCAGCTTCCTCCTACACATTCCCCACTGGGGATGTGCCCCTAACCAAGGTACATACCCTTAACATGAATCAAACCTGGGACCCTTCAGTCTGCAGGCTGATGCTCTATCCACTGAGCCAAACCAGTTTGAGTGTAAACAACTTTTCTGACTGCTCATTGGCTAAGCTCCCCTATATACCACCACTTGCAGTGTTCTTGGTAACTTGGTTAATAAGAATCCAAGAAGGTGATCTAGGGTTTTTCCACCTCACTCCTGGAGAAAATAATGAAGGTCCACTGCTGGAAGAGCTAATGTCATATCCTGCCCTAGCCAGTTAGGCTCAGTGGATAGATCCTTGGCCTGCCAACCGCAGGGTGTTGATTCAATTCTGATAAAGGGCATGTGCCTAGGTTGCAGGCTGCTCCCTGGCCGGGGCCCAGATCAGGGCTCATACAGGAGGCAACCAATCAAAGTGTCCCTCTTACAATGGTGTTTCTCTCTGTCTCTCCCTCTTTCTCTCTTCCACACTCTAAAAATCAATATCCTCAGATAAGGACAAAAACAAACAAACAAACAAACAAACAAAAGAAATGTCATATCCTATGAAAGACACATCTTGAAAATGCCTAAAGAAAGTTGTAATTTTTTCATGGTTAAGGGACTGGAGTCCGTGTTGAAACACCTTGGAGACTGCGGTGGCTGGCAGTGGCTGTAGCAGTGGGATGATGGGGCTGGCGCCTTCCCCTGATAAGCCCTCTTGCCTCCCACAGAGGGAGGCCAGACTGTGGCTTAGGCCCTTTCCCCATGGGAGTGGGCCTAAGTTGTCAGTAGGACATCCCCAAAGGACTCCCAGTCTGTGGGAGGGGGCAGGCTGGGCTGAGGGACATTCCCCAAGTGCATGAATTTCATGCACCAGGCCCCTAGTATGACAATAATAGGACTTAACCAAAGCCTCACATACCGAATTTTCCATAGTATTTGTACCTCTCTGCTTCAAATTAGCTGCGATTTCATGGAAAGCAAAGTTGTCCTGTGGCTCACACCCCTGGGCAGGCTGGAGGTCAGGCACATGGCAGGTCAGCAGTCTCCTACACAGTACCCACAGGGACTGTACTCGCTTGCATCCACATGTGGGTGTCTACGGGTCTATGGGGTCCTTGATAGGTCCTCTGGGTGCTGGGCAAACATGGCTTTGCCTCTGATTTGCCTTGTGGATACCCACTGTGTCACACACTACATCCTTCCACCCTGCCACGAGCCCACCCCTATCCTTATGACAAATCCCAGCAAAGGGACCAAAGTCAGGCTAAGACCTGGGGCCAATTACTCTCCCAGGACAGCTTCCATACATATCCTGTTTCCCAGAAAATAAGACAGTGTCTTATATTAATTTTTGCTTCCAAAGATGTGCTAGGTCTTATTTTCAGGGGATGTCTTATTTTTCCATGAAGAAGAATATGGTACACATTTATTGTTAAATGAAAATAAAGGAAATTTAATACCTGTATATGGTATGGTAGTACGGTAGTTGTCAACACAAACCAGACAAACTGTGAATCCTACAGTATCAAGAATTTACTTATTTATTCAATGACAATCATGTCATCATCTTCTGGAACATCATCATAACAATCCAATTCCTGAATTTCCTGGTGAATTTCTTGTGACTCCATTTCTTTCAGAATCAGTGGACCAAATCTCTCATGTTTAGCAATAGCACTGTCTTTAAATGAGTACTTCTTGTCGAGGTAGCCTGCTCGCAGTGCATTTGCAATGCAACTGTCAGTGATTTTCTCCCATGAATTCTTCACCCAAGTCACAACTTCTTGCAGTTTAGGTTTCACAAAGTTTCCACGCTGATTTCTCTCCATTCTATTTTCAATGTAGTCATTAATTTCCATGCACAAATTGTCTTTGAATGGCTTGTTTATTGCAATATCAAGTATCAAGAGTCTGGAGATAGGCTGTCATTCCTGCGGAAATCATTATCTGATCTATTTTCCTTTCATGAAGAAATGTCTTCATGTCTTTAGTGCGGTGAGTGCTGGCTGCATCCCAGACTAGCAGACCTCTTTGGCTCCCTCGCATAACAAGTGGCAGCATTAAATCAACCCACTTCCTTATAACTGCTTGTGTGGCCCAAGCTTTTTCAGTTTCAAGAATAAAAATGCCCAAAACACGTTCAATCTTTTCCTTCTTGCCCTTAGAAATGATTAAAGGTGGGATTTTAGTGCCATCCAGAAGAATTGCCAAAATACAGGAAACACGTGCACTTTCGTAAGCAGTGGAGGGAATGTACCCTAAGGAGGCACCCCGCTGTTCAATTGTTGTTTGAGATGATTGGCCCATAAACACTGTAGTTTCATCCATAGCAATCATGTTGGAAAGACTGTTTTTAGAGAACTCAGCATCATCAATAAAGGTCTTGAATGCAAGCACTCGCTTAATAACTTGAGTATCTTCTAACCTAAACAATGTTGTACATCTTCTTAAAGACAGTTCATTTCGCTGAAGGAAATTATCCTGCCAGTGTTGTGATGCTTTGAAGTCTTCGGGGGCTATGTCAAACTGTGGTGCCATGGCAAGGGCAAATTCTTGAATCTGAGCCCTATTCACAACCAAAGCCTTTGCTCTCCTGTCAACAACCCATTCACAGATCAGGTCTTCCAGCTCGGAAAATAATGGTTGCCGACCTGATCCACACTTGCGCTTTTTAGCATTTCCCTTGTCCACTTGTTCAATGAGGTTACCATACTCTGCTCGCCATTTTCGGACCAATCAGATACTCACCATCTTCTCTTTGCAGAAAGCAGTAAGATTTTGGCCCCAAGGGTCTTCCACGATTCCTTTCTTGTACTCCACGGAGTAGCTTTTGCTTTTTGAGCTCATTTCTAGGGGTAAAAAAAAGGAATTGAGGTATCAAGGTGGGGGGAGGGGGATCACTCAAAATGACACAGGGGGGATCAGAGGAGGGGTTACCATTTTAGTAACCCCTTTTGATCCTCCTGTGTCATTTTGATTACCCCCTCTGATCCTCCTGTGTCATTTTAAGTGATCCCCTCCCCCCACCCCTGTGCCACTGAACACCTTCACCAGACATCCCCCATACTCTTTTATCAGACATTTACCCCCTGGGGACTGCCTGAGGACTGTCACTGGGCTTGCTGGGGCCTGGATCTGGGCTGGATCAGGGTCTGCCACTGACTGAGAATCTTCAGTCATCACGAGGGCGGCCGCAAGCATCAGGTAGCGTCAGCAGAGACAGACCAGCACTCACCACCTTCGCTGAGTCCGTCCGCTCTAATTCTCCTGTTCTTCTACACCCATCTTTGAAAGTTTCCTCTTCTCTCCGCCCCATGCTCACTGCTCACTCCGACCTCCGCTCTGCCTCCACACAGCAGTGATGTCAGGACTCCGCATAAGGTCACTGGTTGCTAGACACCAGTCGGGGCGGCCCTAGTGACCAGGTTACGGTAAATTAATATTCATTCTGAGACAGAGCCTAGGGAGGTCCTTATTTTTGGGGGGATGCTTTATATTTCACTCAGAAGGAACCCTGTAAGTAGGTCTTATTTTCGGAAGATGTTTTATTTTGGGGGAAACACGGTAGTTCCTGCAGAGGAGTTTATGTGAGAGCCAGGCAGGAGGTCAGCACCTTGCCCAAAATCCTGGAGTTCAGAACAGGCTATAGTCCTGGCAGAGGAATGGTGATTTCTCATGGGAGCAGGACCATGACTGAGATCCATCACACCAGCCACTCATGGGGCAGGCTCAGGGCATCTAAAAAATTTCAGAACATTCCTACTGATAGGCAGTTGAGTTCCTGTGTGCTTTGCCCCACCTTCATCAGGATTGGCCAGACAACTGGGTAGTGTGCATTTGTAGAGGTTACATTATAGTTTACTGTACCCTAAAAAGGCCTCCCTAAAGGACCTAGGAAATGCTCACGATGTCCAAGCTGTTCCTGCCCTGTGGTCCATAGCCTCCTTGTGTGAGCACTAACTCACTGCAATCAGTTTCCTCCAGTAATGGGCATTTGGTTTTCCTACTTTCATCCTGCAGTGCCCCACAGGATTCTGGTCCTGGCACTTGTCCCAAAGGCAATCATTTTATGATATCCCAAGGGTTCCAGCTCACTTCCTACTGCTGCTTCCCTCAGTTCTTCCACAGGCCAGCCAGGGCAGATCAGATGGAATCTGGCGGGTACTCCTCTTTTCAACTCTCCTAGGAATGCTGAGCCTCTTCCAAGCCTGCATCCCTGGACCCAAAGCTCTCCTTTTCCCAGGTCCTTTTCAAATCCTCACTTGGCTCTCAGGTATCTGGCCTGGGTGGAGGCATCCTGACGACCATGTGCTACAGCCCTTCCTCTGCTCAAATTGCCTGTTTGGAACACAAGGTCCAAGCTGGTTTTGTGGGTGCCTGAGAAGGCACCCCTGCCACCCTCTCTACCTCAAGCTTATCCTCTGACATCAATCCCTAATAATCACCTGAATAAGACCATCAGTTTAATCAAGCATTTGAGCATAACAAAGGAAATTATTTGAAAACTAGTGGCCCAGTGCATGAATTTGTGCACATTGAAAGAAAATTAATTAGAATAAATATTTTAATATCACTTTTCACCCTTTCTCTATAATAGAAATGTCAACCAAGTTTAATCAACAATGACAGATGGAAACACATGTGCAATTGGCCTCAGCAAGATATATATATACACTTAATTAGACCTGCTTTCTGTTTTAGCTAAACTTAATTAGACCTGCTTTATGTTTTAGCTAAACTCTTCCCAGCCCAGTGAAGACTTCTTTTTCAGGTAACTGTCAGCAACATAGCAGTAAATATCAATATGAAGCAGATTATTATTGTAGATTATTCAGGGAGAACAAAGGGGAAAATAATTTTTTGTTTTAATTTTATTGTTTAAAGTATTAAAAATAGTAATACAGATGTCCTATTTTCTCCCCCATTGACCTTCCCCCAGCCTCCCCTACCCCCTGGCACATGCCCTCACCCCCCCCTCCCAGATCTTGTGTTTATTGGTTATGCTTATATGCATGCATGCAAGTCCTTTGGTTGATCTCTTATCTCTCCTCCCCAACCTTCTCCAGCCTTCCTGCTGCAATTTGACAGTCTGTTCAATGCTTCTCTACCTCTCTATCTATATTTTTGTTCATCGGGTTATAATTTTCTTTATTATCCATAGATGAGTGAGATCATGTGGTATTTTTCTTTCATTGTCTGGCTTATTTCACTTAGCATAATGCTCTCCAGTTCCATTCATGTTACTGCAAATGGTAAGAATTCATTTCTTAGAACTCTCCAACAGTTCATTTGGAACAATAAAAGACCCCGAATAGCCACAGCAATCCTGAGAAAGAAGGGTAAAGTAGGAGGGATCTCAATACCGGACTTCAAACTGTATTACAAAGCCACTGTTCTCAAAACAGCCTGGTACTGGCGCAAGAACAGACATATAGATCAATGGAATAGAATCGAGAACCCAGATATCAACCCAAATCAATATGCTCAATTAATATTTGACAAAGGAGGAAAGAATATACAATGGAGTCAAGACAGTTTCTTCAATAAATGGTGTTGGGAAAATTGGGTAGACACATGCAAAAGAATGAAACTAGATCACCAACTTACACCATACACAAAAATAAACTCAAAATGGATACAGGACTTAAACATCAGACGGGAAACCATAAAAATACTAGAAGCATCTTCAGGCAGCAAAATCTCAGACGTATGCCAAAAGAACTTCTTCACTGATACTGCCCCTAGGGCAATGGAAGCTAAAGAGAAAATAAACAAATGGGACTACATCAAAATAAAAAGCTTTTTTACAGCAAAAGAAACCATCAACAAAACAACAAGAAAGCCCACGGTGTGGGAGAACATATTTGCAAATAACACCACTGATAAAGGTTTAATCTCTAACATCTACAGACAGCTGATACAACTAAATAAAAGGAAGATGAATGATCCAATTAAGAAATGGGCAAGGGACCTAAATAGAATATTTTCAAAAGAAGACAGAAGGAAGGCCAAAAGGCACATGAAAACATGCTCAAAGTCACTAATTATACGAGAGATGCAAATCAAAACAACAATGCGGTACCATCTCACACCTGTCAGAATGGCCAACATCAACAAATCGACAAACGACAAGTGTTGGCGAGGTTGCGGAGAAAAAGGAACCCTCGTGCACTGCTGGTGGGAATGCAGACTGGTGCAACCACTGTGGAGAACAGTGTGGAGTTTCCTCAAAAAACTGAAAATGGAACTCCCATTTGACCCAGTAATCCCACTCCTAGGAATATATCCCAAGAAACTAGAAACACCAATCAGAAAGGATATATGCACCCCTATGTTCATAGCAGCACAATCTACAATAGCCAGAATTTGGAAACAGCCTAGGTGCCCGTCAGCAGATGATTGGATCAAAAAACTATGGTACATCTACACAATGGAATACTATGCTGCCATAAAGAAGAAGGAATTCTCATCATTTGCAGCAACCTGGATGGAATTGGAGAACATCATGCTGAGTGAAATAAGCCAATCAATGAAAGAGAAACACCACATGACCTCACTCATTTGTGGATAATAAAGAGCATTATAAACTGATGAACCAAAAGATAGATATAGAGACAGTAAAGCAACAAGCAGATTGTCAAATTACAGCGGGGAGGGGAGGAGGATCTGGGGGAGATAATAGATCAACCGAAGGACTTGTATACATGCATATAAGTACAACCAATGGACATAAAACTATGGGGAGGGAGGGGCTATGGGGGAGGGAGGGAGGGGGGCAAAAAAAAATCATTAAAATATGTAAAAAAAAAAATAAATAAATAAATTTAAAAAAAAAAAAAAAAAAAAAAAAATTCATTTCTTTTTTATAGCAGCATAGTATTCCATTGTATAGATGTACCATAGTTTTCTAATCCACTCATCTGCTGATGGGCATTTAGGCTGTTTCCAAATCTTAGTTATTGTAAATTGTGCTTCTGTGAACATAAGGGTGCATATATTCTTTCTGATGGTATTTTTGTATTCTTGGGATATATTCCTAGAAGTGGTATTACTGAATCAAATGGCAGTTCCATTTTTTAAATTTTTGAGGAAACGCCATACTGTTTTCCACAATGGCTGCACCAGTCTGCATTCCCACCAGCAGTGAAGAAGGGTTCCTTTTTCTCCACATCCTCACCAGCACTTGTCGTTTGTTGATTTGTTGATGATAGCCATTCTCACAGGTGTGAGGTGGTACCTCATTGTTGTTTTGATTTGCATCTCTTGGGTGATTAGTGACTTTGACCATGTTTTCATATGTCTCGGCTTTCTGAATGTCCTCTTTTAAAAGTGTCTATTTAGGTCCTTAGCCCATTTTTTTTTATTGGATTGTTTATCTTCCTTTTGTTAAGTTTTATTAGTTCCCTATAAATGTAGGGATTAAGCCCTTATCAGAGATAACATTGGCAAATATGTTCTCCAATGCAGTGGGCTTTCTTGTTTTGTTTATGGTTTCGTTTTGCTGTGAAGAAGCTTTTTATTTTTATATAGTCCCATTTGTTTATTTTTTTCTTAGTCTCTTGCACTAGAAGCTGTGTCTGTAATGATATTGCTACAACATATGTTTGAAATTTTGCTGCCTACAGAGTCTTGTAGGACTTTTATGGTTTCCCATCTTACATACAAGTCCTTTAGCCATTTTAAGTTTGTTTTTGTGTATGGTGTACATTGGTGATCTAGTTTAAGTTTTTTGTATGTATCTGACCAAATTTCCTAGCACCGTTTATTAAAGAGACTGTTTGACTCCATTGTATGCTCTTGCCTCCTTTGTCAAATATTAATTGAGAATAATGGCTTGGGTCAATTTCTGGGTTCTCTATTTTGTTCCATTGGTCGATAAGTCTGCTTTTGTGCCAGTACCAGACAGTTTTAAGAACCATGGCTTGGTAATATAGCTTAAAGTCTGGTATTGTGATCCCTCCAACTTTGTTCTTCTTTCTAGGGTAGCTGTGGCTATTTGGAGTCTTTTTTTCTTTTTAAATTCCAGATGAATTTTTGGAGAGTTTGTTCCCTTCTGGCCTGATGTGTTTCTGTTGAGAAATCAGTCACTAGTCTGAGGGGGGATCCTTTGTAGGTAACTTTCTGTTTCTCTAGCCACTTTTAAAGATTCTTTTAAAAAAATATATATTTTTTATTGATTTTTTACAGAGAGGAAAGGAGAGGGATAGAAAGTTAGAAACATTGATGAAAGAAAAACATTGATATGCTGCCTCTTGCATACCCCCTACTGGGGATGTGCCTGCAACCAAGATATATGCCCTTAACTGGAATTGAACCTGGGACCCTTGAGTCTGCAGGCTGACACTCTATCCACTGAGTCAAACCAGTTAGGGGAAGATTCTTACTTTGTCATTGGTATTTGCCAATTTAATTATAATGTGCCTTGGCCTCAGTCTTTTGGGGTTTATTTTGTTTGGTACTCTGTGAGCTTCTTGGACTTGCATGAGTTTTTTTCCCCCCTATATCAGGGAAGCTTTCTGTCATTATTTATTCAAACAGGTTTTCTATTCCTTGTTCAGTTTCCTATCTTTCTGGGGCACCTATTATGTGGATGCTGTTTTGTTTCATATTGTCCCAAAGTTCCTTCAGGCTCTCCTCCTGTTTTTAAAGTTGTTGGGTTTTTTTTTTGGTTTTTTTTGTTTTGTTTTTTTATAGATGCTGCTCTGCTTGTGTATTTTTTCCTACCTTGTTTTTTAGCTCACTGATGTGGTCCTCCACTTCTTCCAGTATACTTTTGATGCTTTATATTTAGTTCTTTATTGCAGTGATATCATTTTTCATTTTTTCTTGGTTCTTCTTCATTTCCTGTTGGTTCTTACACATATTGTTGAATTTGTCTTCTAACCTTTTCAGCAACCTTATGACCATTTCCCTGAACCCTTTCTCTGAAATATTGCTTGCCTCCATTTTGTTTACTTCCTTTTCTGGTGATGCCTCTTTTCTTTCATATGTGGGCTGTTTCTTTGTTTTCCCATAATTGCTCCTCTCTAGATGTCTGGTCATGTAGCTCTCTCTCCTGCATTGACTCCAGGTAACAGCAAAAGCATGGGCTCTGTTCCTTCCATAATGCTGTTGCAGGGCTTCCCGAGCTTACAAGTGGGAGGTCACTTGCCAAGTCATAGAGCTGAGAACTTCGTTGGCTCCAGAACTCAGGGCTCTCTAGTGAGGCTGTTAGCCTGGAAGTTGGTATCCTATTGATGTTTTGTAGCAGCAGTAGCTTCCCTATAGGTGAGCAGGGCAAGCTGGGAGACTACTTCCATTCACTACAACAGGAATCTGAAGCCCAGCGGTGCCCAAGGAGGCAAAAGGCTGGCAGGTCCAGGCACCAAAGAGTAAAATATTTAACTGAAGCAGTATGTGACTAAATTCTTCACAGTGACAAAACCTGAAGTCATTTTCAAGATCCACCATCTCTTACCTCTTTTCACATGAGTCAGTCTCTAAGCTTACTAAATCTCCGTTTTCTGGCTAATGAAAAGAAAATAGGATTCCACCCTGTCTCCTATCTACCTACTCCAGGACTTCTGTGAAGATCAAACGAGGTGAGGCACAGGAAAATGCTTCACAGACATTTGGTTAAAATGTGAAATGTTTGCATCTGGCTATAAAGCATGTTGTGTTCCTGGGCTGAAGAAATGAAAGAAGGCTAGTCATCGCTATGGAGAGGAAGCCCGGTGTTGCTATGTGATGTCATTACCCGGTGCCCACAGCAACTGTTTTCTGGCTGGGCTGGGCTAAGCTGTGGACCACATTTTGCACCATGGGGTCTCAGCAGTGTTGGCTGCAATTTGGTGGGCTTTTGCTCTGGGGTGGTGGTAGGACCTGTGTCCCACAAGGGGGAAGCTGAGTGTTGCTTTGTGGGAGGCAGATCTGTGGTGCTATTTCTCTGTAAGTGGCCAGTGTGCATCACGGCAGCTCCTGCACTGAGTGTCTGTTTCCTAGTGGTCAGTGTGTATCATAAAACCAGTTGGATGGACACTTAGCATAGCATATTAACCTTTTACATATATAGAAAATAACTTGCAGTCACAGTGATTAGTCACATGGTCACATGACAGTGATTATTATTTATCAATCACTAGGGCACTCACCAGGTTGATACCTCACATCCTAGCAGCTCTGCCTGAACCACACTGGCTGAAAGGGGATATTCTTCTAAGGGCCGTCATGTAAAGATAACTGCATATGAACATCATTACTGGGAACTGGGTGGTTGTCTGTGGGGACACAGGCAAAGTAAAACCAAGATGTGCATACTGGGGCCAGAGTGGAGAGAGAGTGAGCAGCAGTGGCGATGGGGGCAATTATCAGGGCCCCAGAAGAAGGACACCACCATGCCAACAGGGCCAGTTGGCTCTTGGCCTCCTTACCACCACTCATCACAGCACTGAGTGGTAGACTGGAGTGGCTCAGGAGCCTAGGGATGCAGGAGGAATGAAGGAATTCCTGTAGCTAGCTTCCAGTGGGCCGGCTCCTTTTTTGAGCACCCACATCCCTGTCCAGGGCCTTAAAAGAACACAATCTGGCATCTCACTTCTCAAGGGAAAATTTGCATGGCTTAAGTCCCTGGGTGAGCTAGCACAGCGCTCTGTGTCTTCATTCTCATGGCTTGAGAATGAATCCACGGACCCTGTGCCACCTTCTGTAGCAATGGTTGTGACAAACAACACTGCTGATCAACATTCAGTGGCAAAGGGTCATCACACCAACCCTTGCTAAGTACAAGAGGCCTGGCAATGCAGGGTCCCCATTCATTCAGGGAAGAGGAAGATAAGGTGAGGATGAACACTTGACATCTCCCAGTCGACAGTTGCATGGTAGAAGATCTAAAATGCAGCTGCTATAATCTGTAGTGAAGAAAAAAAACAACAACCTTCATTTCTGGGAAGACTTTCTCAGAAAGTCACATTTCTCTTGAAATTCTCCACCCTTTTCCAGTGCCTCCCTGCTGTGTGAAAGGTGCTTCAAATCCACCATCACATGAATTTTCAAACCATTCTACACTTCTCAGCAGACAGGGATCAACCCCTTCATTCTAGAGGACCTTTATGCACTTTCCATTACAATACTCCCTGAAATCTCATAAGGCTGTGGAGTTTTTCCTTTCTTCCTGTGCAAGATCACAATATCCATCTGTGAATCTCTGCTGCCTCCCACATTTCTGAATGTACATGAAGAAGGAAACTGGTGTATATTGGATTTACAGTGGTTAGTAATTTCTAGTATAATTTTTGACACCAGACTCTAACAATCTCTCCTTTGAAAATGTGTTTCTATGATCAATCAAAGATCTTGGAGCTCAATTAGAAACTAAATAGTAAATGAGCCAAAACGGCTGCTTGGTGAAATTCCCTCCTAAAGGATAGACTATTCTTTTTGGGTGTGGACTCTCAACAACAGAGTGCAATCGACACAAAGCCCCTAGAATTCCAGTCCAAAACCAACTCCTTTCCTCTTTGCAGCTACCTTCCATTAAAACTACCTGTTTTCCTAATGTCATTTCACTAATATCCAGCATTTGTTTACAGTTGGCAAAGGTAAACTGAAGGTAACTGCAATACATTTTCAATTCAGTGGAGTCAGCCCTGGCATTCCCCAGCCAGGGAGAAGAGTGCATGTCCAGTAATTTAGGGGCATTGCTTCAAGGAGCAATACCCTTATTATTCTGGAAGTCCTTGTAGGTAATGGGGATAAAACAGCTATCTCTTCACTGTGTTCTACTGCAATGAGACAGAGGCACAGGACAGACACCCTTCTCTTCCTGACTGGGGTGGATTTTCCTCTCTGGTTTATACATGATTCAGAAGGAAATTTAGAGAAGTTCTCCATTTCAGACTTTTACATTCAAGATACACCATCTGCAGAGCCTAGCCACTGCCACCACCCAGCTCAGGCCATTTATACTTGAGTGCTGCCCCTGGAACCCCACTGCCCATCCCTTTCTTTTACTTGTTCTATAGAACTTAGGGGACACTTCACCACCTTCCTCATATGACTGTGGATCCTAAACTATCATCCTATGGGTGGTTGTGCCCACTACTGACACAGGACCTTCCAGAGGACATAGGCTTGGTAAATGTCTGAGGATTAAATGAACCATTGAGCAGGGGCCATCTTTATTCAGATGAAATCCCTCCACTTTCTTGAATGAACCAAGAAAATCCAATGATCCTTATACAGTTTGTTTCATAGAAAGACAGACAAAAAGGGATCAGAAGCAATAGATAATAACCTTTTGCTTTTATTTTTCTTTTTTGAACCCACTGAATGTACTGATGAGTTCTTTCACATTTCTAAGGAAATCCTTTTCCAATGCCATATTATCTAGTTTGGGATCACAGAGTAGGATGGAAGGTGTCTTAATTTGCGTTACACAATAGCAAAACTCTTGAACTGGATAGTACAAATACATGTACGGTCAATGCCATTCACAAACAGATACTGAAGCTTATGAAACCTTTGATGGAAAGGAACAACATTTGAAAATTTCTACACAAAACGAGGATAGATTTCTAAATCCAAATTTACTAAACCCCTTATTCCTCCAACTTTCCCTGGGCCTCATTACTTAGAATGTTGACTATCCTCTTAAACACAGTGAAGAATTGGCCTCACATCATGTCAGATGTGGGTCTGAAATATGCCTTGGGGAAACTTGGCTCAGGCATCATCTTCCTCATCACTCAGAGCCTCTTGAAATAGGGATGGGACAGAACCGGGATTCCTTCTATAATCCCTGAGAAAAAACTTGAGGACTTTCAACTTGGTGGTCTCAGCGTGAGCCCTGGGACCCCACAGGAACTCATAGCGTGCAGGATCACTGTTGGGCACCTGCCGGTACTCTACGTACTTTTCCTGCACCCAAACTTTGGTGAGGAGCTCCCTGGGCTCCCCATAGATCCAATGCTCTTTCCCATCACACACACCCATGATATTCAGTGTTTCCCAAACATTTTCCTCAGGGGCACAGTCGCCCTCTGCAAGGATCAATCTCAGGAGCATGACCAGGAGGCCAGTGTTGGGCATGGACTGCCCATGGGACACCATCCCATCATATGTAAGCCCCAAAGTGGTGACCAGGACATAGGTAAGGTTGATGTGGTCCACTTCCTTCACATCAATGCCAAAGAGGAACTGCATGCACTCAGAGGCTAGGCTGAAGATCACAGGGAAGTGGTCCTGATAGTTTTTTATGACTCTACTCAGCATTTCTGCCTTAGTAGTTGGCTGTTTTGCACGATACTTCAGGAGTAGAAACTCCACCAGTTCAGTCATCTTCAAATATATGGCATCATGAAGCGCTGACTTAGCATCTCCAGAGTCCTCTCTGCTGCTTGTCTCCTGTTCATCTTGGCTGCTGAAGCCCTCATCTTCAGATTGGCTACAAGCAGGGGCTGCCATGGCAGGGGCACAGAGTCAGGAACCCAGAGGGCTCTCGGGAGGACTTGGTGTCTCAGCAGCACACACCTGCTCTAGGCTGTGTGGGAACAAGGCAGAGAGGGACAAAGATAAGGAGGCAGACATGACCAAGTCCTTATCCCCAAACAGCTGCACCTCAAACAGGCTTTGATTCTCCCTTGAGTCTTCCTTGAGATTAGAGCTCACTTTCTAATCAAGAGTTCATGATGACTCATGTTGGATGTCAACCAGACTATGGGCAGGAGATGGGCCATGGGGAACACCCGACTGGATAAAGAGAAGGAACCCGAGGACCTTGCTGGCATGGTTCAGTGGTTAGAGGATCAGCCTGCCCACCAGAGGGTTTAATTCCTACTCAAGAGCACATATATGGGGTTGCAGATTCAATTCCTGCCCCAGGCTCGGGTGCTTGTGGGAGACAACCAATCGATGTGTCTCTCTCACATTGATGTTTCTCTCTCTTTCTCTACCCACTCTCTTCCACTCTCTAAAATCAATTGTGGAAAGTATCACCATGCCTATGAGGATGAAAAAAGAAGAGGGGAAATGTGAATATCCTAGCTGAGAAACATACTTTCAGTGGCTCTGAAAATGGAGACTTTTAAGGCTATTCTATAAGGGTGCTCTTAGATCTCACAGGGGTCTCTCCTCCTGGGCAACCTTTCCCCTAAGATCCTGAAGGTGGAAGTAAAAAGATTCCTCAGGGTGAAGCTAGCACATTTGGAGATATTGGGTCTGACAGTGGTCCTGTAGGGTGGGGTGGTATAAAGTCTATTTATGGGGGAAGGATCCTCCTGTGCCCACTCAGGGCCTGCCTCTCCCACACCAGCCCCTAATTTCCTGAGATCACACTCTTACAAGAACACATATCACTGAAACTTGAGAAGTGAGACGTCCCCATATTTGGAAGCACCTGTATATATTAAACCCTCTGGTGGGCAGGCTGATCCTCTAACCACTGAACCATGCTAGCAAGGTTCTCGGGTTCCCTCTCTTTATCGTTTTTGTCAAGGGACAAGAATGTGTGGCCATAACCTATGGGTTCCACATGTCCTGGTGTGAAGGGTTCCCTCAGTCCTCACCATGGCCTCTGCTGGGGCCTGGCTTCCTGCATCACCTAGCCTGAGTCCAGATCATCAGACCAAGGCCCTAGCCTTTCTGGGTCCATGGAGGTGAAAATGGAAAGAGGCCCAGCCTGAAAGCCCTGCACCAGGTCTCTAGGGCTGACAATAGGCAAAGACAAGATTTTTTTTAGGGAACCCCATTTCATTCTGGAGATTGGGCTACACTCCCTCCACCTTTAGGGATCTCACCTTGACTCTTGGGAGGACGTAGGACTCTGCTCTCAGTTGAACATGAGAACTTCCTCAAAAGACCTGATGTACTCTCAGAACAAGGTCCTCACCTCCATAAAAGACTACAGAGCAAAGTGAGGAAGCTTCCTATCTGTGCCCCAAATCACTCCAACCCCTGTCAACATCACAAAAGTCTGGCAACAGAGACAGGGCTCTCTATCCTGTTTGGGTTCCCCAGTGCCCCTATAAAGTATTCACTTTTACTCCTGCCAGGACCTGCCCTTCTTCCAGTTCCTCCTCTTGGAACTCTTGATCTTTCCTACCAAAACCTCTCCTCTTTGATGACTCCCCACTTTCCTGCCCATGATAGAAAAGAGCATGCCACTTAAAGCCGACATGCTTCTTTTAGGTCTGAGAATAGAGGACATTTGGACTTTGTGTCATCCTTCCCTTTCTGAAAAGACTATGCACATTAAGGTTTCACAAAGGGTCAGCACATTGTCATCTGAGAGATCATGAAATACTTCTCTCCCTTGACCTCACATTTTTCTTAGACGCAGGTCCTTACAGATCAAGGCCTCTCATATATCCCAAGTGAAGTCTGGGGATATTGCATCAGGCCACAAAGCCAGGGGATAGAGCCAGGCTCCCATCAGGGGACTGAAAAATTCCTTGGAGTGTTTAACCCTTCCTCTCATACTCACTTTGTTTCCAGGTATAGTTTGGACTATGACTCTACAAACCTCAACTTGCTGCTTTCTGACCTGTCCTTGACTCCAGAGTTCTCTGAATTGGTGGGGGCTGGTGGTTCCTAGGAAATAATACTCAGCCAGACAACCCAGCCTCCAGGACTCAGGGTGCTGACAGCAGAGGCAAATCTGGATTCTGTGGGAACCCCCCTATCCCCTTTATGGTAATAACTTGATTATGTGCAAGATTGGGCCTCTTTCTTCTATGGGCCTATAGCCAGCCTCCCTGATGTGGCCCTTACCTCTCTCAGACTTCCCAGGTAAAAGTCAGTGAACATTATTCATGTAAAGCATTCATGGTGCCTACCAGGGCTAAAGTAAGAGCATGCTTTTGTGGGCCTCTAGTTGGGGTTCCTGGATCCACTCAGTCCTCCATCCAGGTCCTCATCTTAACTCTGGCAGGCTCTGGGTCCTCCCTCTGCATCCCTGAGGCCCTATTTGTTACAATAAAACCCAGAGTTTCATGGGCCCAGATGTGAAGTCATGAAATACCACTTGGCTCTGTGAAGCATCTCTACCCTATGCTCTGAGGACCTGAAGCCCTACACTTTTTAAAAATTTTGATCTTTATTGTTGAAAGTATTGTAGATGGGAGAGTCAAGATGGCAGCTGGCAGGATGGCAGTGAGGGAAAGAGTGTGAATGAAGGAGGGAGATAAAAAGGGAGGGAACAAAAGGGGAGAGTGTGGATGTGTGTAATGTGTGTGTGAGAGTGAGGGACAGTTAGATCCTGCCGGAGTCTCGGGTGCTTATAGACCAGGCTATAATAGACGGGGGCCACTGCTACCCCTGCAAGCACTCCTGGGGTGGCTAGCTTTAGCACAGAAATGACACCATCTTGAAGGGGAGAGCTGTTGTGACTAGGACCCCAGCCTTACCACCACCTAGACTGGCATCATACACTATACAGGTACTTACAGCCACTCCAGCCAAAACCTTGTTACCTCATCTTCAGACCCACAGATACTGGGACTCCAGTCTCCCCAGTCACAGGATCCTGTGAGCCATGGAGTGTCCCCCCTTTCTGCCAAGCCCACCACTCGGCCACAGACCCTACCCAGCTATCCAATGCCAGGGCATTCTGGTGAGTCTTGCAATGTGAAACTCTCCCACCAATCCCACTGCTTCAGAAACAGGCCCCACATGACTCAGTACATGGACTCCTGAGTGAGAGCAAAAATGGGGAGAAAAAGAAACAACCCCCAAAGGAAAGAAAAGGAGGAATAGCTAGAAAATGAATTAAATGAAATGGCAGCATGCAATATTACAGAAAAATAATTCAGAGTAAGGGTCATACAATTCATAAACCAGCTGGATGAGAAAGCAAACCTATGTAAGAATCAAGAGAAAATGAAGAATGATATGGCTACAATAAAAAAAAAACACAAGGGAAGGTTTCAATAGTAGAATAGAAGGTGAGAACTGAATTAGGGAGTTAGAAGACAGGGCATAAAAATATACCCAATCTGAACAGCAATTGGAGAAAATATTAAAAATAAGGAGGAGAGCCTAAGGGGTCTTTGGGACAACATGAAATGAATTAACATAAATATACTAGGGGTACCAAAAGGACAAGGAGATGAGTAAGGACTAGAAAACCCATTTGAAGAAATAATGACAGAAAACTTCCCTAATTTGGGGAAGAAAAAAGTAACACAAGCACAGAGAATCCTATACAAGATGAAATACATACACCAAGACACATTGTAATGATAATGGCAAACATTAATGACAGAGAATCTTAAAGTCTACAAGGGATCTCCCATTAGATTATCAAATGATTTCTCAACAGAAACACATCAGGCCTGAAGGGAATGGAATGAAGTATACAATTTGAGGAAAACCAAGGGACTGAATACAAGAATATTCTATCCAGCAACAGTATCATTCACAATTGAAGGGGAAATCTGGAGCTTTGCAGACAAAAAAAAAAAAAAAAAAAAAAAAAGGCTAAGGGAGTTTATCACTACCAAGTCAGTCAAGAAGCAATGCATGCTAAAGAGACTGTTGTAAAAAGAATAAATAGAAAAGGAAGAAGGGACACAGGCATAAAGAATAAACATGGGTCAAGACCATACTGTTGGAGATTAAAAATGGTGACAGAGTAAGTGGATGCTGCACAAACATGCCTCCAGGAGCAAACTGATATCACAACTAAAATACAGAAAAACTTCCAGAATAATAAAAGAAAACTTGCAGCAGAGAACCCTGATACCTGAGGACCGAAAGCAGAGATCGCATAGAGACTGGTAGGAGGGGCATAGGTGTGAAAGGGCTGGCAGGGAACCCACAGACAGCAACTGAAGTCCCAGAGAGATATTTCAGCTGTGGAGGTTTACCACTGAGAACTCTGGGATCTAATCCCCAAGCTGGGCTCACTCAGAGAACTGAGGTGGGTACCCACATATCATCTGGCTGTGAAAAACAGCAAGGCACTGTTTTCCAGGGAGAGATGGCTGAAAATTTCAGCACGCTCTTAAGGGGGCAGTTCACAAAATTCCCTGTGGAGCCACCCACCTTGTGTTCCTGCAAAGGAAGGGTGAACTGCACTGGAGCTGTGAAGGCAGGAACCAGAACTGGGGACTCAGGATATATATCCCAAGAAAACAGAAACACCATTTAGAAAGGATAAATGCACCCCTATGTTCATAGTAGCACAATTTACAATAGCTTAAGATTTAGAAACAGCCTAAGTGCCCATCAGCAGATGAGTGGATTAAAAAACGGTGGTATATTTACACAATGGAATACTACCCTGCTGTAAAAAAATAAAGAACCCTTATCATTCACAACAGCATGGACAGACCTGGAGAGCATTAAGCTAAGCAAAATAAGCTAGTCTGAGAATGATAAATATCACATGACCTCACTCATTTGTGGAATATAATGAACATCATAAACTAATGAATCAAAATAGAGCCAGAGGAAAAAATATTTTAGAATAGCAGTAATCCTGTTATTTTCAGATTTTTAATATTTCCTACAACTTTTGTGATATTATACTATGTTAGTACAGTTTTGATATTATTATATTTAAAATCTTTTTTCTTGAAATGTTCTCATTGCATGTAATATTATTTTATTTTAAATCATTTTTGCTGAAATATTAATGTTTATTGTATGTAAAATTATATTTAAAATCGTTTTTCTTGGAGGAAAGAAAAAGAATAAAAATGTCTACAAAGAAGTACCTGTCTACATATAATATATAAAAGTCTAAGTGACCTTTTGACTGATCACTACGATGTGCACTGACCACTAGGGGGCACATGCTCAACACAGGAGATGCCCTCTGGTGTTCAGTGAGCTCCCACAGTTTGAACATGGCTCAGCTGACCAATGGGCACCAGATACTGGGCTCATGGTTGATGAGTACAGCTGTTGTGGCATGAGCCTCTCCCTCAGACACTCCCACTTCGGGCCCCTCCCCCATCAGGATCAAGATTGGGACCAGCATTGGGACTGACTGGGTGTGAGCCCACAGCTGCTTCTCAGTAATGGGCACACTAGTATTGCCCTAGGATGGGCACACGGAGACTGCAATGGAGCGGTAGCGAGCCTACCAAGTGGTGACAGCAGCAGGCCTATCAGGGCCTGGATGAGCAGGAGTGGCTTGACACCCAGCCTGGGGTTGGCCTCCTCCATGGCTGCCTGCCACTTTGGCACTATTACATCCTCAGGGTATGTTGGACTGCCGGTTTCAGCCCGATCCCTGAAGGCCAGGCTGAGAGACCCAACCAATGCACAAATCTGTGCAATGGGCCTCTAGTCAATAATAACTTTAAATGTAAATTGATTAAATGCTCCAATCAAAAGACAATGAGTGGCTGAATGGATAAGAAAACATGACCAATATAGATGCAGTCTACAAGAGACTCACCTCAGAACAAGGGACTCACACAGACTGAAAGTGAAGGGATGGAAAAATATTTTTCAGGCAATGGAAATGGAAAAATAAGCTGGAGTAGCAATTCTTATATCTGACTAAATAAAGTTCAAAATGAAGACCATAACAAGAGATAAGGAAGGCCACTTCATAATACTAAAGGGATAAGTACAACAAGAGGATATAATTCTGATAAACATATATGCACCCAATGCAGCAGTATCCAAATAAAACAAAACTTCTAGAAGATATCATGGGAAAGATGGACAGTAATATAATCATAGTAAGGGACCTTAATACCCCATTGGAATAAATCCTCTAGACAAAAAAATCAGCAAAGAAACAGCAGTCCTAAACAACTCACTGTATCAGATGGACTTAATTGATATTTTCAGAACATTTCACCCCAAAGCTATGGAATATACATTCTTCTCAAGTGCACATGGGACATTTTTGAAGATAGACCACATATTAGGACACAGGTAAACTCTCTTCAAATTCAAGAAGATTGAAATCATATCAAGCATTTCCTCAGATCACAATGGCATAATATTATAAATCAACTATAATAAAAAACAATGAAAAAAATCAAACACTTGGAAACTAAATAGCATCTTATTAAATAACTAGAGGTGCGGTGCATGGGATTCATGCACTGGTGGGGGGTGTGGCCTGCAGGGATCAGCCTGCTGTGGGAGCATTGCTAATCCTGGTCATCCAAGCTGCTGTGGGCCTGCCCTCTGAGTGGCTGTTCCCTGGTCCAGCACCTTTTGTGGAGCCTAACACTCACCTCTCCGGTCGACTGGTCGGGCCAGGTCCCGAGACAATAGCATTGAGAGGCAGCAGAATGGGCCTCAGTCACGCAGCAGCCACAAACCCGCCTCCCAGCCTCTGGGGCCAGCTCTGCAAGCCCAGCAGCGGCTCTGTGTAGCCTCCCGGTGTCTGGAGGAGGCAGCAGGGAGTGAGGAGGAGGAGGAGCCTGGGGCAAGGAGGCTATAATTGCTGCCCGGGTTCCTGCCCATAGGCTCAGGGTTTACAACAGGAGAAGCCACTCATCCTGATCAGGCAAGCATAGTGCACTGACTACCAGGAGGCAGCTCCTGCATGGAGCATCTGCCCGGTGATGGTCAATTGAGCATCACAGAAACTGGTCAACCAGTCCTTCTGGTCATTCCACTGTTTGGATGCTGAGCTTTTATTATATAGGATGATTGGGATAAAAAGAAAATAAAAAACATCTTAGAAACAAATGACAATGAAAACACAACAATCTAAAATCTATGGGACTCGGTGAAAGCAGTCCTGAGAAGAAAGTTTACAGCATTATAGGACTACCTAAAAAAAAAAAAATAATAAATAAAAAAATAAAAAAAAATAAAAATAGTTAATTATCTAACTATGCAACATAAATAATTATAAAGAGAACAACAAGAAAAGCCTAGAGTGAGCAGAAGGAATGAAATAATAAAGATTAGAGTGGAAATAAATGACATAAAAAACAAACAAAAAAATACAAAAGATCAATGAAACCAAGAGCTGGTTCTTTGAAAGAATAAACAAGATTGATAAACCGCTAACCATGCTCACCAAGAAGCAAAGAGGGATGATCCAAATAAACAAAATCATAAATCAAAGAGGCAAAATAACAATAGACCCCACAGAAATACAAAGGATTTTTAAAAATACTATGAACAACTCTATGCCAACAAACTGGTCAACCTAGAAGAAATGGACATATTACTATAAAAATATGACCTTCTAAAACTCAATCAGAAATCATAAAAAGTGAATAGCTATGGATAACTATGGGGGAAATCAAAGTAGTAATAAAAAAAACTTCCATCAAACAAAAGCCCTGGGCCAGACGGCTTTACAAGGGAGTTCTACCAAACATTCAAAGAACTAAAACCTATCCTCTTCAGATTATTGCAAAGAATTCAAGAGAAAGGAACTATCAAGCTCTTTCTATGAAACCAGAATTACCCTAATCCCAAAACCAGATAAAGACATTACAAAGAATCAGAGAGGCCAATATCCGTGATGAACATAGATGCTAAAATCCTCAACAAAATTCTGGCAAATCAGATCCCACATTACATTAGAAAGATCATACACCATGACCAAGTGGGATTTATTCTGGGGATGCAAGGCTGGTAGAATATCCACAAATCATTAAACATGATACATCACATAAATGAATTGAGAGACAAAAATCACATAATCATATCAACTGGTGCAGAAAAAAGCATTTGACAAAATCCAACACCCTTTTTTTTTATAAAAACTCCCAAGAAAATGGGAATAGAGGGATTATACCTCAACATAATAAAAGTCTCATATGCAAACCTACAGCCAACATCATACTCAATGGGCAAAAACTAAAACCATTTCCCCTAAGAATAGGAACAAGACAGAGATGCCCACTCTCACCACTCCTATTTAAAAGATTGCACATAGAAGTCTGGAAGTGCTAGCTATAGTGATCAGACGAGAGGACAAAAATTAAAGGCATCTAAATTGGAAAATAAGAAGTAAAATTGCCATTATTCACAGATGACAAGATATTGTACGTAGAAAACCTGAAAGCCTTCATCAAAAAACTACTAGGCCTTAAAAAAAACACTCACTAGACTTGATAAATGAATTTGGCAATGTACTAGGATACAAAATTAATACAAAATCTATGGCTTTTTTATACACCAATATCGATAGATTGAACTCACAGAAAGAGAAGCTAAAAATACAATCCCATTTTCCATTGCAACAAAAAAAAATTAAGATACATAATTAAAAATTAAGATACCTAATTAAAAAATTAAGGAATAAACTTAACTAAGGACATAAAAGACCTGTACTTAGAAATCTACAGGACATTGAAAAAAGAGATAGAGGAACACATAAACAAATGGAATAACATCCCGTGTTCATAGATTGGTAGAATCAACATCATTAAAATGTGCATACTACCCAAAGCAATTTATAGATTCAATGTAATCCTCAGTAAAATACCAACAACATCCTAGCTATTGTAGATTGTGCTGCTATGAACATAGGGGTGCATATATCTTTTTTGATTGGTGTTACTAGTTTCTTAGGATATCCTAGGAGTGGGATTACTGGGTCAAATGGTAGTTCCATTTAGGATTTGGAAACAGCCTAGGTGCCCATCAGCAGATGATTGGATAAAAAAACTATGGTACATCCACACAATAAAATACTATGCTGCCATAAAAAAAGAAGGAATTCTTATCATTTGCAGCGACCTGGATGGAACTGGAGAACATTATGCTAAGTGAAATAAGCCAGTCAATGAAAGAAAAACACCACATGATCTCACTCATTTATGGATAATAAGGAACATTATAAACTGATGAACAAAAAGGTAGATACAGAGACAATAAAGAAACAGACTGTCAAATTACAGCGGGGAGGGTAGGGAGATATGGGGGAGATAAGAGATCAACCGAAGGACTTGTATGCATGCAGATAAGCATAACCAATGGAGAAAAAACTATGGGGAGGGAGGGCTTGTTTGGGAAAGGGGAGTGGGGATTGGTAAGGTATGTACACATATAATATCTTAATAAAAAATAAATTAAAAAATAAAAATGAAAATTCAAAAAAAAAATACCAACAACATATTTCACAGACCTAGAATCAACTCTCCAAAAATTCATATGGAATTTAAAAAAAAAGACCTTGAATAGTCATAGAAATTCAGAGAAATAAGAACAAAGTTGGAGGGATCACAATACCAGATATTAAGCTATATTTCAAAAGCCACTGTTCTCAAAAGTGCCTGGTACTGGCACAATAACAGACATATAGACCAATGGAAAAGAATAAAGAACTCAGAAATCAACCTAAGCCATTGTGCTCAATTAATATTTGACAAAGGAGGCAAGAGCATACAATGGAGTCAAGGCAGTCTCGTCAATAAATGGTGTTGGGAAAATTAGACAGATGCATGCAAAAAATTGAGACTAGACCAAATTATAGCACACACAAAAATAAACTCAAAATGGATAAAGGACTTAAACAAGATGGGAAATCATAAAAATCTTAGAAGAATCCATAGGCAGCATAATATCAGACATATGTCATAGCAATATCTTTACTGATATATGATAGCTCCTAAGGCAATGGAAACTAAGAAGAAAATAAACAAATGGGACTATATCAAAATAAAAAGCTTTTGCACAGCAAAATAAATAATCTACAAAACAAGAAGAAAGCCCACTGCATGGGAGAACATATTTGTCAATATTATATCTGGTAAGGGCCTAATGTTCAAAATATGTAGGTAACTCATACATCTTAACAGAAGGAAGATAAACAATCCAATTAAAAAATGGGCAAAGGACCTAAATAGACACTTTTTGAAAGAGGACATAAAGAAAGCTGAGAGATATATGAAACAGTGCTCAAAGTCACTAATCATCTGAGATATGCAACTCAAAACGACAATGGTGTACCATCTCACATCTGTCAAAATGTCTATCATCAACAAACCAACAAATGACCAGTACTGGTAAGGATGTGGAGAAAAAGGAATCCTTGTGCACTGCTGGTGGGAATGCAGACTGGCACAGCCACTGTGGAAAATAGTATGGGGTTTCCTCAAATAATTAAAAATGAAGCTCCCATTTGATTCAATAATTCCACTTCTAGGACTATATCCCAAGAAATCAGAAACACCAGTCAGAAAGGATATATGCACACCTATGTTCATAGCAGCACAATTTATAATAGCTAAGATTTGGAAACAGCCTAAATGTCCAACAGATGAATGGATTTAAAAATGGTGTACATCTACACAATGGAATACTACTCTGCTGTGAAAAAAGAAATAACTCTTACCATTTGCAACAGCATGGATGGATCTGGAGAGCATTAGGCTAAGTGAACTATGCCAGTCAGAGAAAGCTAAATATCAGTGGATTATAATCAACAGCATAAACTGATGAACAAAAATAGATCCAGAGACAGAGAAGCATCCAACAGATGGTCAAACCTCAGAGAGAAAGTAGGACAGGGTGGGGGTGGAGGAATAAGAGATCAACCAGAGGACTTATTTATATGCATGCATATAATCATACCAATGGATACAGACACTAGGGGGGTGAGGGCATGTGCTGGGTAGGTGGTTGGAGTGGCCTGGGAGAAGTCAATGGGGTAAAAGGAGACACATGTAATACTTTAAACCAGCTGTCTCCAACTGGTGGTCCAGGGATCACTGCTGGTCCATGAGGTCTAAAAGGCTGGTGACCACTGGTTTAAGGAAACCTTTGGAAGAGTGATTGCCAACTGGTAGTCCACTGACCACTGGTGGTAAGATCTGAAAGGTTGGCAACTGCTGCTTTAAACAATCTATCTTATCTAATAATAGAGAAACATGTAAATTGACCTTACCTTCGCTAAGCTCACAGCCAATAAGAGTGAGTATGCAAATTAACCCAACAAAGATGGAGGTTAATTTGCATATGTTGCAGGGCGGGCATCACCATGGCCAGCTTCTAGGGGTTGGGTCCATCTGGGTGAGAAAGGCCAGTGCCAGACACCACCCACAAGGTACCAGTCCATCAGGCCAGGGAGGGGGATGGGGTGGGCAGCACCAGATGTCACCTGAGGGGTCCGGGTCCATCGCAGGCCCCGGGAGGGGCGAACCTGCCTAGCCACACCTGGGGGGGCCTGGGAACATCGAAGCCCTGGGAGGGAGTAGCTGGGCTGGCCTAGACACTCCTGTGAGGCCCCAGGAACATAGCTGCCCAGGGAGGCATGACTGGGACCCTGGGAATATCACAGGCATGGGGTTGCTGAGATCCAGACCAGGTTTCTGGCCACAGATTCACAGCTTTGTGCAGACCAAGGGCAGGGATCTGCCTAACTGCAGAGAGAGAGAGGTTCTGCAGTGGCCCCAAGACGTGGGTGGGCCAGGCCAGGGATCAAGGGGCATGGAAGGAAGCTGGGGGGAGGGGCAAGGACCTGCTTCTCTGAGGCAGGGGTTAAGGGGTGGTGCCACCTCAGTGGAGGGTACTGCACTGTAGGGCACTGGACTGACTGACTTGATTCAGAGAAGTTCCCAGAGGTAACCTGCCTAGGCCTCGCCCGAGTGGCCTTCGCACTTCAGAGGCGGCAACTCCTGATCCCTCCTTGACCCAAAAACAAGCTCACGCCCGTATGCCCCACAACAGAGCATGCCTTGGCGGTGAGTGCAAAACCTTCCACCTGCTCCGGAGACCCCGGGAGGTGGGGGCGGGGCAGTAAAGAATGGGGGCAGGGGACTGAGGAGAGGAAAGAATGTGGAGTGTCTGCAATGAAGAGGTGCTTAAGAGGCTCGAAGGTTTGTTCTGTTTGCCCAGTGGCTGCCACTTAGGAAAGGTAGAGAGCATGGCTCAGAGGGTTCCCTGTACACTGAGTCAAGTTCCACAGCCAACTGGAATTGGCTTCAGTGTCCTGGTCTGTAAAATGGATGAAGCGTGTCCCAGTGCCTTCACTGAGCCTTGATGGCCAATTGAGATACTACATAAGGAAAATGAGGAAAGAAGTGATAAAGAAAGGAAAAGGTGAAAAACACCAAAGAAACACTAGAAGGAACCTGTAAACCCATTGTCACTTAAATAGGGAATATAGTCAATAATGTTGTAATGATGGTATAATGCCAGGTGGGTACTGGAAATATCGGGGAACACTTTGTAAAGTATATGATTCTCTAACCACTATTCTGCAACTAATATAAAGCCCTAAACCAATACAAAATAAAATTGAATGTGAAGAAATGAAAATTGGAGTGAAATTTTTATAAATGTTTATAAATTTCAAAATTTAAATAAAGGGGCAGAATAAAAAAATAGTGTTTTTCATTTTACCACTTTATTGTCTTTCAGTACATAAAAAAGACAGTTGTCTTTATATGGTGCTTTTATACTTTTTAAAGTCTTTATCTCATTTTAATTTCAGGGCAACTTAAAGACAAGATAATTATTCCCTCCACTATTCAAATAAAGGAAAGCTTGGTGTCTGGTCCCAATGATTCAATTGTCAAGCCCTTATTGTAAAGCAGGGTTAGTAAAATTTTCTGTGAAGGGTCATATCTATAGTAATAAAAGCCTTGGGGGTGATCAGATCAGCAGGGAAAAGTAGTTGGGGGCAATAAGGCTAGCAGAGGAGCAGTTAGGGAGCAATCAGGCAGGTGAGCGGTTAGAAACTAGTGGTCCCAGATTGTGAGAGGGATATCTGACTTCAGGTTTAGGCTCGATCCCACAGAGGTGGGACACCTTGTTGAGGGGTCCCAGATTGGAGAGGGTGCAGGCTGGGCTGAGGGACACCCTCCCCAGAGCACGAATTTAGTGCACTGGGCCTCTAGTATGTATATAAAAGCCCAGCAACTGTTATAGTAGAATGACCAGTGGCTATGACATGCACTGTGGCAGCCAGCCAGCCTGACCCATTCCTCAATCAGCCCTGATCAGCCCTCAACACCCCTAAATCACTGCCTAACTCCCTGATACATGTACATTTAGTGAAAGCACAAGAAAATAATTATCAGTCCCTTCTGTCTCTGACCAGAGTCTCCAGAGGGCTCTGCTAATAATGCAGCCAAGGTATAGAATTCTCCTTCCATGGCCCACAGCCCCAGGGGACCTTCCAACTTAGTAAAAAAGGCTACCTAAGCATTAAAGGGATGGTGGCCCTTTGCTGAGGAATGTAGCGAGTCTAGGTGTGAATTTTGTGAAATTGTGTTGCCTTGAAGATTAGGTGAGCTTTCAATCTCTCTTTAAAATGGGCAGCGAAGAGAACCCGCAGGCTGCCAGGAGCAACAGCGAAGGGTAGGCACATTCAAAAACAGAAAAACTTAAACAGACATGAAGATCATATTGGGATACTGAGAGCACAGACCTGGGAAGAAAACAAAAATCATTAGAGGTCCATCATTCATCTTAATACACATTTGCAAACAACACATAAACAACTTCATCTCACGGCATGTGAAATGCAAAACAGTTCTGTTGTGGGCTTTCTTTTGGCCATCCTTAAGGTGTAATTAGATTCAGCTGGGAGAAAGCTATAGCTTCCAGCATTAGATCACACAGCTGGCCAGACCCCACCCATGCATGAATTTGTGCACCAGGCCTGTAGTAAAGAATAAAAAGTAGTATTACAGATATCCTTTTTGTTTGTTTGTTTTCCCCCAAATTCACCCTTTACCCAGCACCTGCCCCTCCAAGTCCTTCATCATTGTGTAGTCTGTATCCATGGGCTATAATATTGTATGATATCTCTCATATGTGGAATCTAATGAACAAATACACAGATGAACAAAATATTGTAGAACCAGAGATACAGAAGCATGGCTGTATACTTTTTATCAAGTTCCCAATTTTGCTCAGACCTGCATGCTGAAGTCAGGGGATACCACACAAGGTCATTCTCCCTGGAGCATTCCAGGGCTGAGAGCAGGGATGGGCTTTTATGGGGTTCCCTACATTGCAGGGACCAGGGTGCCCTCAATGCTCCCTTAGCTTACCTGTGGTGCGGCTCCTTACACCAAACTCAAGATTGTTAAACCTGGATGTGGAAGTAGGTGACCTGTGGTGACCCCGCCCTCTCATCCTCCCAGGACTGAGTATTCTGGTGTCCAGGGTCCCCTACTTCTTCCTCAGTGCCCTCAACTTGACAGCAGTTAGACCTGGGGTCCCCCTTTCTGCTGTCTGAAGCCCTGTTCCTTCTACCAAACCCCCAGTGTCTCTCAGACCGAATGCAGTACTAACAAAGCTCAATGTGTGAGGTCACCCCTCCCCCTCTCTGGGAGGCCTGCCGGATGGACACTGTTCTGGAGTCCAGGGACCCAAATCTTCCTCAATGTCCTCAACTCTTCATCAGCAGGACCTGGGGTGCCCCCTCTTCTGCGTGAAGTCCAGCTCCTTCTACCAAACCCCCAGTGTCTCTCAGTCCGAATGGAGAAATCATAAAGCACAATGTGTGAGGTCACCCCTCCCCCACCTTGGGAGGCCTGCCTGGTGGACACTGTTGTGGGGTCCAGGGCCCCCAATCTCCCTCAGGATCCCCACACTGACTCTGGGCAGGTTCCGGAGACTCTCTGCCCACTGTATGAGAGGACATATTTGGCAATGATACATCTGATAAACGGTTAATATCCATAATATGTAAGGAATTCATACAAGTTAATAAAAGGAAGACAATCCAATTTAAAAAAGCATATGACCAAATAGACACTTCTCCAAAGAGATGGACAAGAGACATGAAAAAATGCTCAAAGTCACTAATTATCCCAGAGATGCAAATCAAAACAACAATGAGGTACCATCTCACACCTATCAGAATGGCTACCATCAACAAATCAACAAATGACAAGAGCTGGTGAGGATGTAGAGAAAAGGAAACCCTTGTTCACTGCTGGTGGGAATGCAGACTGGTGCAACCATTATGAAAAACAGTATGGAGTTGCCTCAAAAAATTAAATATGACCCAGTGATCCCACTTCTAGGAATATATCCTAAGAAACCCGAATTACCAAGCAGGAAGAATATATGCACCTCTATATTCATAAAAGCACAATTTACAATAGCTAAGATCTGGGAACAGACCAAGTGCCCATCAGTAGATGAATGGATTAAAAAAAAACAAAAAACCTGGTACATTTATGCCATGGAATATTATGCAGCCATAAAAAAGAATAATATCTTACCCTTTGAGACAGCATGGAGGGTCCTGGAGATATTATGTTAAGTGAAATAAGTCAGAGAAAGACAAGTATCACATGATTGCATTCATATGTGGAATCTGAGTAATAAAATAAACTGATAAACTGAATGGATCCAGAGACTCAAAGCATACAACAGAGTATGCTCAGAGGGAAGGCAGGGGAGAGTGGGTGGGTGGAAGGTAATCAACCAAAGACCTTGTATACATATACCGTTAAGCATAACCCATGGACACAGACAATAGATTGCTAAAGGCCTGTGGCGGTGGGAGGAGCAGGGGTGGGCTGGAGGGTGTCAGTGGGGAAAAGGGGAATATGTAATACTTCAACAATAAAACTCTATTGGAAAAAAAAAAAGAACTCACTTAAGGAACAATACTTTGGTAGGCAATTGAAGGGAGCTGGTTGTTTAACTAGAAACACTTAGGGGCTACCTTTGAAAAGCCACCCATTCTTAGCCTCTAGGGCCATGTCCTCCAAAAATAGACTGATTCTTGAATGAATGCTTGTAAACCTGTTTAGAAGCACAAAGGCCATGAACTGAACCTGAATCTAGACTTAGGGGCCCCACTAAGGATAAAGTATTTTCTTCCCCAATGCCTCTGGCTTTCCTTTCAGAACAAAGTATTGACCCTCAGAGAGGACAATAATACCACTTAGTGGCAGAGTTGGGAAAAGGACCTAGGATCTGTGCAGGTGGAGCCTTTCCATAGTTCCACTTTATTTCTCAATACAGAGTGATTATTAAGACCAAAGTTGTCCACAACTACAGAACATGGATCACCAAAAACACTGTAGTATCCTCTACTCTATGGTGAAGATGTCTTGAATTTTGCTTTTGTGCCATCCCACACCCAGACTCTCTTCTATGTTCAACTACATATTTACAATTATCTTCATATCAACTTCCTTCAGTCACAGATAGCTAAACAGGTTAGAATTTAACTTGGTAGTGAGCTGTGTAAAGTATGGTTTATGAAAAGTATCTAATCCAGGATCAAACAAAATTATTAAATGTTCCTATCTTTAAGGCTATGGAAGGAGAGGAATACACACGTAGACTTCTGGCAAGAAGAACAGGGCTGGCATGAGAGTGCGTCAATGAATGTTTTGTTTCCACAGAACTGAATGTATACCTAACCTCCAAATCAGTAATGAAAAGCGAAAGTACCAAAGTAGATCCAATTTGCAAGTGGGAAGCCTGAAATCTTAGAAAGCCAAAGTCCACCCACCTCACTGGGCATAGGGGAGGCCTCAAAGGAGTCTGAATTTGAGAGTCTGGGGAGGGTGATTTGAAAAGACTAATGCAGGTTTCCCAAAGTGAACCCATCTTGGGTAGTAAGAAGAGTTCCTATGTGGAAGACATAGAAACTAAAGCCAATGCCATTGTGACCCGAGAGTGGTGAGATTTGGGGGCAATCCAAGCTCAAGAGGGGGCTCCATATGACATCAGAGGGTGCGGCTGTCCATTCCCACTACAACCCCGTGTTTAATGTCTTATCTCAGGTGCTTTGGGTAGCACTGAGGTTGAGGAAAGAGAGGAACATTCCCACCTGTGCTGGAGCACAGCCCTATTCTAGGGACAACTCGACCCAGAGCTAAGAAAATAAGATTCTCTTTTGGGCTCATCTTACCAGGACCTACTAACCAATAGGCACAGTTGGAAGAGACCAAAGCAGGAAGCTTGTGAGGGGTGCATTGAAGAGGTGGGCTACCTACTGAGACTAGGCGAACCACCATTTTATGGAAGCAATAGTCCCCCAGGGGCCCATCTGACCCAGGCAGTATTGGAGGTTGCCCAAGTTAGGACTAACCAGGACCTGGGCCTTGAGCAACAAAGAGGCCACCAACTGTCCCCCCTCCTCTCTGTAGGGATGGAGGTAGAGATAGGATTGGGACTTTTCAGCACACATCCAGTGAACTAGCAACAAGAAACAATCTTTCTGGAAGCAGATGAGCACATTTTCTATTAATCTGACCCTTATATTTTGTACTATTTGAAAAGAGAGAAGATGGGGGATCTAAAGATATCCACTCCCCCACACTTAGCCAGAGCCCACTGTCCAGAGCAGCCATAAGTCACCTTTGTGACATCACATGACATAAGCAGCTGGTTGCCCCACGACCGAGACTCTAGAATTTTGAGGACAGTATATATAGGGCATCGCTGCTGTGACCACAGGCATTTCTGACCCCACTTTTGAAGTGATAGGATCCAGAGTGCCAAATGCGTGTTGATGTAGACTCTACATTGTAGAGCATCAACATGGCTAGTCAGAGTACCAATGAGATGCAGGAAGCCAGGCTGGCCCCATCAGAGGATGGGCAGCCACCAATACTGGTCCAATATGATACATCTCCAGGCCCCCATGTGGGTCCCAGAGAGGCTTTGGAGAGGCACGGTAGCCAAGAAGAGACCCAAGATCCAAGCCCACAAGACAACCCTCAAGCACAGGCCCCAAACCAAAGCGCCGACAATGTGGAAGGAAACAACATTCTTTATGGACTGTCCTTCCCAAGAAAGCTTTGGAGGATAGTGGAGGATGATGCCTTCCAGTCTGTGTGCTGGAATGAAGACGGAGACACCGTGATCATCAAGGCGAACCTTTTCCAGAGGGAGGTTCTCTGCCGAAGGGGTGAGGAGCAAATCTTTGAATCGAACAGCCTGAAGAGTTTCATCCGCTTGATGAACCTCCATGGTTTTAGCAAAATACGCCCTGATGATTCTTCAGTTTGCTCTCCAAGGAATAAGATAATGGTAAAGTACAAAGTCCTCCCATTTCCCATGTTCCCTGTTACTCAAACATCTTCCTAGTGGACCCAGAAGAATGATATACTGAAAAGGCTTCATTTCAGGGCCTAAACCTTTTTCACATGATACAGTATTTATCAAAAGATGAGAAAGTATAGATTTTTATTTGAAACTATAACTCCCTTAGAGATAACCTGCAGGGATGAGTAGACTCTGAGAGGCCAGTTAATGTCAAATAGATATCTTTTCTCCACAAATGACTAAATTAATTAATTTTGTTTCAGATCTACCAAAACAGAAATTTCCAGAGAGACAAGCCTTGGCACCTCCTAAACATTAAAGCAAAAGGCGATCAAATGGCTCGCGTTTGTCCAGGTACCAGTGCCAGCCCTGCAAAGAGAAAGAAGAAGATGGCCCCCACAAGACGCTCTCCAAGACTACACCAGGAGGACAGCAAAAAAGAAGCCGAACAAAAGGCTCAGGAGACAGATAAGAATGAATGGGAATCCAGTGCCACCCAGGCATTCGAGTTCTCCGCTCCTCAGCCCCTGAGCAGTGCCAGGGAAGTTCAGTGTCCAAGTGCAGCCAGTGGTTCAAGTGGGGAGGACACTTCTGGTAATTTCATGTTTGTGCCCACGGCTACTGCCGGAACCGATGGCACAGGGGATCTGTTCCCCACCCTTCCAAATAAACCATCACAAGGTTCAGTGATGTCTTTATACAACATATGCTATTCAGTTCTGATAGCTGAACTTTTAGACTTGGCTCAACCTGAGGATCTTGAGCAGGCCGAGGAGGAAGACCATGAGGGCTCCTCAGATAACAAGTATTCACTCTGTGAGCAGTTCAAGGACAGTACAGTCCCATAATGTCACAGGCTTTGTAACCACAAATCCATTTCTGCTATAATATAGAAAGGCAAAACTAAGTTACAAAATAAACAATCCAATGAGAATTGTGAGTCCCTGTTCTTCTGTTTCCATGCCACACACCTAATCAGATGAGCCTGAGGACGCTAGAAATCCTGGCCCGATAGGCTTTTTCCCTGTTGTCCTCTTTCATTTCACACACTCAACCAAGGATCTGGCTGGGGGGTCCTGAGGCAAACCCAGGAAGACCTGGTCCCTTGAACCTTGCCTATTGAACAGGAGACAGAACTGCCTGACTCCTGACCTTGGGGGAATCACTTTACATTAGTCATGCATCCTGAAACAGGAGGGTCTTTACTCCCAGGTCCCCCTATGATGCCAGGAAGTTTCTGATCGGCATCTGAGTGTGTCTAGCCCAAGTTCCACGGGCCTTCCAGAGAGGTCCACCTAGAATTCAGGCCAACCCATCTGCTAAGTGGTGTACAACAGAGCCAGTCTGGTTTAAAAGATGGGCCATTCCAGTCAATGCCTGGGAGAAAGCCCATCATCCTCACAACTAACAACCATTAGTAACCCTGCTAGAAGGGATCCAAATAAATTAAAGATTGCCCACACAGGAAAACAAAAACTCTACCCATCACTTTTCCATCAGAGCTGTATTTCAGATCTGTCCTTGGATCCCGAGGTAGCTATGTGACATGTGTAACACAAGCCCTCATGAGCCAAGGGACACTTACAGCAGACCAGTCACTTGCCAGGAGAGACAGGTGCTTTCCTTCAAAGTCTGATGAATGAAGCCATGCCTTGGCTGGTCACCCTCCGGCAACCATTCAGTGCCCACTCCCAGACCTCCCACAGGGTCCCTGGGTGCTCCTGAAGTGTTCTGTGAGTTTGACCAGAACAAAGAGACTGGAATCCCAAACAATAACCAGTTCTGCTAAAACATTTTTCTCTGTAAAACCCAGTAATGAGCAGGACCAAAAAGAGTGATAGTACCAAGATATGTCCTGGCAGCTTTCCCTTTTCCCTAATGTCAGACAGAGTGCTTGAGACAGGCAATGAGCCTACAGAGGCATCTCACAAGGACAGTCACCTATATTTGAGCACAGAAATGTGTGTATGTGAACAACAGATGGTGGGTAGTGCTCTCCATGGTGATGCCAATTCAGTTGAACCTGACTTCTATGTCTATGGGCCTTTGAGGGTGATGATTCATCTGGATTCTCAGTAACCTTCCTGTGGAATCCCCCTGCCCCTAGAGGATCAGGAGCTGTGGGATGCCTACCTGGAAGATAGCCTTCCCCCCTTTCTTGGGTATGCGCTCCAGTAACCACCTGGGGCTTGAACGTGCAATCGGGTACTTCTGCTTCAGGTTGGTCAGCACAGCCTGCTGTTCGAGTTCTACAACCTCCTCAGGAGCCAAATTTTTGGGGCATGCAGTTTCCCCAATGTCAGGGAGCCCAGTGCACCATGAGAGAAGCACTAAGATATTTTCTCTTCCATAAACCAAAGGCTTCCTATGAGAGGAAAGGGTTCTTCAATGTTATGCCCACGATTTCACCAAAGGGACACGGAGTGAGCTGGGGCCCTCTGACTGAGCACTTCCAATGTGTCAAATACTGTTTAGGGAATTCTCGGTGAGGCCAAGGGGGAGAGGGAAAAGAAGAGGACAGAGCCTGGTCCACTAACGGGCAGGTCCCAACCTGACTGCTATGGGCAGCACACACAGGTCAGAAGAGCCCTGACTGCTGTGGAGAACCCACCTTCAATCAGGTCCCAAGCTCTTCACCAGGTGAAAGGAGCTGGTGTGGGACCTCAACCACTGAGGGGTGACCGAACGGGCCCAGGATGTCACAGGATGTCATGGACAGTGGGGGTGGGGTAGTGGGGGTGGGGCAGGTGTGTGAAGTTAGGCAGAGAGCCTGAGCCTGGAGGCCACACTATATCCTCTGTGTGCTGTGCAGCTTCCCCTGGTCTGTCTCTCTCTCTCTCTCTCTCTCTCTCTCTCTCTCTCTCTCTCTCTCTCTCTCTCTCACACACACACACACACACACACGTGCATCATGAGAGAAGCACATGTGTGTAGATGCATAAACACATGTGAGCACACAGGCAACAGCACATGCAGACTTGGACCTGCCTCTGCCCCTCACCAATTGGAACTGAGCCCAGTGTGGACAGAAGGGTTCACCCAGGTCATAGGAACTCGGCCCATGGAACCCCAGCCTGGGCCCCTTGCTGCCCCTTTAAAGGTGTGCTGCTTACAGAAGCCACAGCCCCACCACCACAGGTTTAAAAGAAAACAAGCCCCAAACCCCTGAGCAAGGTCCTGGGGGTACTCTTGGAGGGGTGTGAGCTGCGCTCAGGGTGTCATGCCTTGCCAGCGATCACTCCTCAGCCATACTTCTCCCTTCCCAGAGCAGGGCCTGAATCTGCCTGGGGTTCCACCACAGCCTCTCCAGCAGCAGCTCCCACCAGAGGGCGTCTTCCCAGTCCCTGTGAGCAATTGGGTGGCTATGGTACAGTTCCCCTGGCTGCTCACTAGGGTTGCCAAGGAGTCTGCAGAATCTTCACCGCTTTTAAGACAAAACCTGCATAAGGCTGCAGGAAGGAGAGGCAGGAGAATTCCATCTCCCTAGAGATCCGTGGGCCCCACATGGCCTGGGGAAACCCACAAGTGTGACTGTCCATAAGCATCGTGCATCAGCCCTCCATGTTCATAGTCTGTGGGCTGACCTCTCCCCAATGTCCCCTGGGGCCCTGGAACCCCACTGACAGGGGTGGTAGCAGAACAGAGAGTGTTGGCTCCTTCTTCCTTTCCCCATGCAGTCAGCGGCCAGGCCCAATGTAAAGGGGTGGCAATGCAGATACCTCGTCCATCAGATGCGTGTTGGGGGACTTAAGGAAGAAGGTGGAGACAGGTAAAGAGAGGCACTCAGCACAGGATGTGGTCAGTTCCGCAAAGGAGGTCACTGAGGCCAGGGGAGCACAGAGGAGGGAGAAATGGTGCTTTGCCTTCACACCGTGGGAATGGGTTCTAGTCTAGCGCAGACCCTCCTGGGCTTTGCTTCTTCTCTTCACCCCACCCCCACCCACCCCAGCACAGTAAGCTAACGTCATCCTTTCATCCCAACACCAGAGAGGTCCCTAAGAATCCTTGTCCTTCTCCCAGGACTCCTGATTGTAAATTCTTATAATCCAACCTCAGCTGGGAACTTGGTCCCTTGGCCCCTTTGGGAGCCACCCTCCTCCATCCCCTGGCTGCACCACTGCCATCTGCTGTCAGCAGGCACTCCTGGCCCCACTGCAGCCTAGAGAAAGGAATAACAGGAGCAGGAAGAATTGGCACTGGTACCCACACTCCATGCCCATATCAGGCCCTGGGATGGGCATAATCCAGGGATCCTAGAATTCAATCCTCGAATAAGTGCTATTGTCACCCCATTCTACATTTGAGAAGGTGGCACCTAGGGATGAAAAGATGGCCCACAATCTTGGGGCCCTGACTGCCTCACCCCTGTTCTTGCCTCCTTTCCTTGTCCTCCTCGTTGGAGGGCAGAGCTGTGCAATGGCAGGACCAGAAACCAGCCTGAAGATTCAGCCCAATCCTAGTACCTCTCGGAGCTCAGTCTCCACAGAGCTGTGAGTACCTGACACTTAACAGGATAGTCAGAACTGGTGGCTACAGATAATCATTGTAAGGCCTGGCCTCAGTACCGCACTCCACATGAGCACCCCCACTCTGCATGTCTCTCCCCTCCTGTCTTTAAAGGACATAAACCTGACGTCAGCAATTACGTCCTCATGTTTATGAAACATACCCACTCTCAAAGACAAGGCCGGGGAGACAAAAGCTGCCACTTGTTCACTCCCTTTCCAATTCAGTGTCCTGACAGTCCCTGTGCCCAGCTTCTCTGAATTCACTCCCTTTCTTTCTGGCAGGGTCTTCTATCCCTAATCTCTGGATCCCACCTCTTGCTCACCCCAGGACCTTATCCATAAAGAAAAGGACTTTAAAGAGGTAATCAAGTTAAAATGAGACCCACTTCCAATGACGTAAAGAGGGAATTTATAGATAGACATGCACACACGAATACCTTGTAAAGATGAAGGCTGAGACCTACAAGCAAGGAGTGCCAAATCTTGCTTGAAAACCACCAGAAGCTGGGGACAGGGATGCACAGATTCTCTCTCAGACCTCAGTATAGGCAAACTGGGCCCACATTTCCATCTCTGACCTCCAGCCTCTGCAACAGTGAGATAATACATGTCTGTTGTTTAACCCACTGGAGCTCTGGTGCTTTCATGTGACCACCCCAGCAAATGACCACAGAGGCATAGCTCTTTCCCACACCTCTCCACAGGGTAGAAGATGGTTTCGCCATCCACAGCTCATCAAATACATTCTTTTATGTCTACATTGTCTTCTAGCCTATATTTTGCTGTCTGCATGGTATCTCACTGTGGTCCCCAAGACTGACTGATGTTCCCCTACTGTTGAAGAGTCACAGACTGCTTTGCGTTTTCTGCTACTATAAGGGACACTACCACAAACACTCATTAACTATCGACTTGTTAGGTGGAGGCCTGGGTCACATGTACTCACAGCTGAGATGCAAATACACTTCAGCAAATGGCGTTCCACAGAAGTTCACCTTGTATGCCTTGCCAACACAGGCCAGGGTACCATTTCCTCATAGGCTTATCGGCTGTGAGCATCATCTATATGCTTAATGTTTGCCCAGTTGACAGGTGATAAAGGGTCTCTCTATTCATTGGATTTGGATTATTTATGTTCCCTTGTGGCCTGGCCATTTGTATTTGTTCTACGGGTGTTTATGCCTCATTTCCTCCATGGAGTTTTGGCCCCTTTTCTCATCAAAGCCACAAAATCACAAGGAGATCTGATCTGCATGGGTGGCATCCCTAGGGAGAGCTGAGGCCCCTGTAGAGGCACGAAGGGGGCTGAGTGCCCTCCTGCCTCACGATGCAGAGTACCTGCTTTGTTGCCTGAGGAAGACACACTCTTCCACTTGCCTTTGCTTCTTCACCTGCATGAGGACAAGAGGAATAATGAGTCAAGGTCATTAGGGACAAAACAGCAATGTTGGTTAACATACCAAAACAGTCTTCTACTCAGCAGGAATTGGAAACCACCAGGACCAAGGAGGTTTCAACTGGTGGGAAACAGATGTGGCATCTTACTTAGGGTTTGGTTCTGCTAATCATAGCAGTGACTCTCTCCTGCCTTACCTGTTCAGGGACCACATGATGGCCCAGCCAGCTGCACACAAAACTATGTAATGTAAGTGGCTCATTGTAACCCAGCAGAGCCCCCTTTACAGGAAAACTCCCCCTCCCATCACATCATCAAATGGGAAGGATTTGGGGATCCTACACTCTCATTCCCCTCAAAGTAATCCTGGGTAGGCCCACTGGGAGGGTTGTCATGGGCAACCAGCTAAGCAACACACTGCCTTGGGTCTGGCTGAGATGGTGACAGCCTAAGGGCCAAGCACGAAGCAGGGAGGACAGACCTGTGAGTGTGGATCACTACAGTCATTCCTGTGAGCAGAGGCCCATACACACACACACACACACACACACACACACACACACACGGATGATGGTGGGCAAGTGAAAGTAGCCAGAGGAAGACACAGAAAAATGTGGCCTGAGCTGGGGAATGAGTGCTTCCATCTCCACAGCAAACCACAACCCTGGAGCACTATCTTTCGGAGGGCCCAGCAGGCCTCAGCTGAACTGAGCATCCCCACTCCCTTCTGGAGACTCAGGTCTTCTGGTCCCACTGGCCACGGAGGTGGCTAAGCTCTAGGTTGACCCAGCTGAGGCCACCACACAGGACAGTCCTCCTCCTCCCCACAGCCCAGGGAGACAGACAGTGCGGAGAAGAGCCCTCCCAGGACCTGATGAGGAGAGGATTCTGGGACTCTGACACCACAGAGCAGCAGGCCAGCATCCTGGCTTCTCCTCAGCTGCTCCAGGACTGTTAACAGGTGACTGTTGACACCCACTGGCGTGGGTGAGCTACCCTGCACTGGCTGAGACAAAAAACCCTTTTTCTTGCTGGCTTACAAAGGCACATAGACACATACATCCTTAAGTAGCAGGCCAGGACACAGCAGCACTCCATGACGTAGCAGCACACGTGCCGGGATTCTGCAGACACTTAGCTGGCGCGCAGGTAAGCAGTCGGGTAGAGACTTAGACACACATGCAGACTACGGTTGCTAGGAGACATTGTTGGACTCACCGGACACAGAGGCTCACAAGATGACCAGGACAGGTTGGGACCTCCTGACCAGTGGACAGTGGGCAGGGCTAGGCAAAAAGAAGGGCGGGGCTTGGGGTGAAGGCAGTGCTGGGGGAGGAGTATCTGGGTGCGACCATTGGAGAAAGCCAGGGGGAGTAACAGGGACCTGAATTGTGAGAAAGCAGGGGAGGAGCTGTGGAATGGGGTTGGTGGAGCTGTGGAAAAGCTGGTGGCGGATGATAAATGGGATGGTGGTGAGGGAGCTGTGGAAAAGCTGGTGGAGGAGGATCTGCGGGAGGGGGAGGAGGCAGCGGAGCTGTGGTCTGAATTGTGAGAAACCTGGGAGGATCTGTAGGAGTGGAGGAGGATCTGAGGGGAGGGGTAGAGGGAAGCTGGAAAGGCGGAGCTTAGAGGCAGTGAAGGCGGAGGAGGATAGGGGGGAGAGTTGGAGGACAGTGTCTGCCTGCAAATCAGTGAGAAATAGCTCTGGGAGTAGATGGGAAGGAACTGTGACAGAGGCAGAACAAGGGGGAGATGATCTGTGGGAAAGAGCTACAGGAGTAGCTGGGGCAGAACTGTGAGAAAGCATGGGGTGGAGCTGCAGGATGGAGGTGGATTGGGTTGGAACAGGGCAGAGGGGGTGGATTGCTGTGGAGGTTTAGGGCTCAACTGCACATAGTTGGCTACAGGGAGCTGAAGAGGATTAGCTTCTAAGGGGGAGAGGGGGAAGCCACCAGGAGAGTGGGGCAGAGCTGGCAAGGATGTTCTATTTGGGCATTGGGAACCATGTGGCAGGTGGCTTCCCACTCAATGGCCAAGGCCAGACAGTGCCCCTTTGATTGCCATGACCCCTGCCCCCAGTCTGCCCTGCACCAGTAAGCATGCACCAAAGTGGCAGCTCAGGGCCTGAATGACCTAAGGGGACCCTGAGAATGGACCCTGGGGGATATGGAGACTCCAGACAGGACAAGTCTGAGTCCTGCACAAGTCTGAAGTCTGAATGGCCAGGCCAGCTCTGCTTTCTGCAAGATCATCCACGCCTCTATACAGCCCATCCCAGCCACTGGTAATGCCTTGAACTAAGATCTTCATATTAGCTTTATTTATTTATTTATTTATTTATTTAGTAGCATGTGAGAATAAAAATCCCCACTGTGTTTCTTGCTGTGTCTCAGAGCTGACATGTCTCAAACAAAGCCATCTTCCCTATTGGCTGTTTCTTCTCTTCTAGCTCTTAGTTACAGGCTTAACCCTCTCAGTGCCACCACACTTGATTCCTCTGATCCACTGACCCACCCGCTTCCTCAGTTTTGCTTTGACCAAGGCCCGTGTCCCTGCCTCTAAAATGCCTAATCAGAAAAAGTGCTACACTTTCTTGTCCCCGCTGCTTCTCCCTGAGGTCAGGCTTCATGGTCTGGGGCCAGCGCTATTACCTAAGTCCCCCCGCTGGCCTGAACAACCCTATCTTCCCCTCTCCAGTGGGTCATCCAAGGTGCCATGACACTGCACATCTGTTCTCATCAACCCCAGACAGAAAACCCTGTGGAGTCCTTTATTGTTTAAGGGCAAACACCTGGGGGTCATAGAAGGTCCTTCCAGTGGTCCCAGCTTTCTCTCATCGCCCTCTGGGTCATAGCGCTGCGGAATCCCTGCATCCTTGGCATCTGCACGCCTCCTATCAGGACTCTGTCTTTGGCGCCTGTGCTTCCTGAGGCCTGGAGCACCTGCTCCTCCTGTCCTGGCAAACTCCTGTCCTTCCAGGTGCAACTTTAGCATCCCTTCTTCACCCCACAACCAAGCATCAGGTACTCTTGTGTCCCAGTTCTGGTAGCGCCCTGTACCTTCCCACATACCTTCCTTCACTGGGCTCTTACCTCCCAGGGTTGTAATTCTTGCTGTTGAGAGATGTTCAGGGGCTCTGAGTTCTTTGAAGGCAAGGCTTGTGTCTTACTGGTTTCTGAAAACTGGGTTCCCTGGCCACAGTAATTGCATATAAATGTTGACTCAACAGAGGCCTTTCTTTTCCAGTGAACTGCACCTACTCTCTTCTTGCAGAAGATGGCGGTGACATGAATTCTGGCCATGAGGTGAGGGACAGAGGTTACCTTCATAAGACTTAGGCTTCAGGGCTGCAAGGAGCTTTAATGACCACCAGGTCCAGCTCCATCCATGCTGGCCTCCCCTCCTTAACTCCTCATCCCCAAAATGGTTCCCAGCTACTGTCACTGAGGAACCCAGACCCTCGTGTGGGAGGTTCAAGACATGAAGGAGGTTATCTCGACTGGCCAGCTTGTATTGTTCCTCCCAAATCCTCTTATTTGAGGAAACAGAACTTGTCCTTGAGCTAGAGATACTCTATGGCTCCTGATGGGAGACAATGATGGCACTACAGAGAATAGGGTATATGATCTTCCTTTTTGGGGCAGAACAGTAAAGGTGAGGAGGGTGGTCTAATGATGGGGACCTGCAAGGGTGGTGGTTGCAAGGTCAATTCCATGCCAGGTTGGTGGGCTCAGGAAGAGTGGCCTGGCCACATTGCAGGTGGGGGTGGGATGGTCTTGGCTGCCACTCTCTTAGGGACCCAGTTGCAACTCAATCCTGATTGTCGGTACAAATAAAAGCTTGGCACAGAAACCTGGAGCAATCTGATTTCTCATTGCCAGGTGACATTCTCATTACCAACTGCTGCCCATCCCCTCTCAGGAACAAAGTCCTGGCAGGTAAGAGCTCAGTGAAGGCAGGTACATCCATCTCACCTGGCAGACCAGGCCCCCTCCTGCCTTCTACTACTTGGCCTTGCACAGGTACCCTGGAGATCTGGCAGTTCTCAGGGGATAGTGAGGCCTTCTCGGGACTCCTCCTGCTACTTCCTAGCCACCTGCCATACCTCTGAGGACCCCCCCCACACACACACACACATACTAGTACAGTGCTCACTGCCTCCCAGGGCAGAAGAGCGGCTCCTCCTCAAGCTCCATTTCTTCCCCAGCCTGCAGTGCCATACCATAACTCACCCAGTCTTCCTTTCAGGAAGTCCGTGCCATTTCTGTCCCAGCTCTTTGAGGGGGCTGTGCTCCTGAACACAGCCACCTCTTTAGAGCCCAGAGCACTTGCTAAAAGTCAGGCTGCCTTTTCTTGTCCCCCTGCTGACATCCTGGAGAACTCTCTGTCCCCCGTGGCCCTCTAAACACTTGCCTTTGCAGTTTGCTGTCTCTCTTCACCCCAGTGTGCATCATTTGGCTTCAAGGCCTTGAGGGCATTCCATTTTGCTCCTGCCACAGGTTTTTTTGAACCACCCTGCTCAGAACTGCTTGTCCCAAATTCCTGATTTCCCTCCTCAGCATCTCTTGTTTCCTCCTCCAAGAACTCCCTGTGGTCCGTCCTTCTCCTGAGCTGATTGTCTTTTTTGTGTCAAGTTGTGGGCAGATATTGTGATTAGGATGCTAATCCCACAATGGTTGTTTCTGTTTCAGATCCCTCCTTGTGCCTCTCAGGGACTGATTTCCTTCTCCGTGCAGGCCTGCTTTGGATGCACTGTTCACCTAGACCCGTGGTTGGCAAAGTGCAGCTCTCAAGCCACATGTGGCTCTTTGACCCCTGAGTGTGGCTCTTCCACAAAATACAACGGCCTGGGTGAATCTGTTTTGAAGAAGTTTAAGTTTAAAAAATTTGGCTCTCCTATCCAAGTACTAACCAGGCCCGACCCTGCTTAGCTTCCGAGATCAGACGAGATCGGGCGCGTTCAGGGTGGTATGGCCGTAGACTTCTAAAAAATTTGGCTCTCAAGAGAAATTTCAATCATTGTACTGTTGATATTTGGGTCTGTTGACTAATGAGTTTGCCTACCACTTACCTAGACTTTCCAAATTGTAAGCCACCCCACAGGTCAAGAACTGTCCTTCTTCCACTCCCACTGAAGGCTGCCTGCCACCTGGGAGGAGATGTCCCCTGAGAGGAAGTGCCCTTGGGTCCAGCAGTCTGCCTGTGACAAAGAGCGCCTTATCTCTAATTCACTTGGCCAGGGCTTGGCCTCAGTTCCATGCCCTGGACTGCAGCAGTAGAAGACCAGGGCAGCCTTGGCTGTGTGGGAGGACAGCAAGCCTTCTTACTTCTTCCCCGACTCTCCCATTTGCACTCCTGAGCCTCAGACCTGTTTCCAATATGCATGCTCCCTGCACCCCTTCCTCTCTGTCCCCTGGGCAGCTCTGGTTGGCAGTGTCCCTCTTAGCAAAGTCCAGATCAAGTGGTCCATCCTGCGAGCAGTACTTAATTCTAGTTTTGTCTTCCTGGCACTTCAAGGTTGTGGAAAGAAGCTGCACTACTGGGATCCTGCAGATACGGACAGGTGACTTGGACTCCCTGGTTAGGTGTGGGGCCTGCTCACAGAACGTGGCACAGCAGAGTTGGCACCTTAGGAGTTTCTGTGAACTTCTGGCACCCATTCATCCACATTCATATTACAAATGGTTACATTAACTTTAATTGGGGGTGGGGCTAGGAGCCACTTATTTATGTGTGTCCATCATTTCTGGTCTCTTCCTCTACATGTTCTTTAGTGTTCTCAGTCTCTAAGCAAATAAGCCACGACCCAGGCTCCGGGCCCTCCCTAACTCCTGGGTGGGCTTACAAACATCATACTGTGCATTCCAGGTGTTGTGTTTAGGAGATTCGGGTATGGGGGAAATGGAACACGTGTTTCCAGCCCAGGACCATGGTTACAGGGCACTAAGGGCTAGCCTAATGGGCCATGTGCAGAAGATCTATTCCACTGACTCTTGAGTATCTGCATGCTTACTGTGGCGACTATGGAAAGGACAGAAAGGGCATGAAGAATCAGGTCAAAGGGTGCTTGTGAGGCATTACCAGGAGGCGAGAACATTCACAATTTGTGAGTATTCTTCCAGTTCTTTTTCTATGCATTTTCTCTTTGCCCAGTTGAGTTTATGCTGTAATGCTATTTTGTCTTATTTCTGAAAGATTCCTCAGAAGACATCTCACTAGGCTCAACACCTCATTCTGGGGTATATTGATGCAAGTCTCTCCCTGCACAAGACCACTGAAATCGTCAGGACTGGCCCCACTATACCTTGGACCCAGTGACATCCTCTGCTCTGAAATTTCAGCACAGGAGGCCTTCCTTAATCATACACCTATGCAGTTCACTGAGTCACCCAATTCATTGTCAAATTGGGCAGAATTTCCCCAGCCTCCAACTGTCTGGGTTGCCCACTTTCCAATGTTCACTCACCCAATACATAGCTGGTGATCCCTTTGGGAAGGGCTGGGGGATCGTTCCAGTGTCTTCCTGCCATGGTGGTGAAAGGTTCTTTTCTCTGGGGACCCAGGCACCTCCCTAGTCCATGGTTCAGTAGCAGAACCTTGGCAAGGCATCATGACTTGTTTATTGTGGTAGCTGCCCTTAGCCCCCTGTTGTCCATATGTGCTCTTTTGAGTTTCTATTTCAGGCTGTATCTGGGTCAGTTGGCCATCCATTGTGCCCCCAGGGAAGCCATGTTTTATTGTCTGCCTATGGTGAACTCCTTGTCAGTGGTATTTCTCATCATGAGCCCCGGGATCCTTTCCTTCAGTGACTCCCTGGGATCTCTATTGCAGTTTCTGGAGAGGGAAGGTGTAGTCCCCTTTTTTCCCCTTTCCAGGCCCTGCATGCCCTCCCTGTGTTGTGTGGTGACTTCATTCTGGTTGGTTCCTGCCTGCCAGTAGGCTGCCACATCTCCCTGATTTTTCTGGAACTGACTGAATTGTAGCACTGCCAGTCCCTCAGCAAACTGGGACTGTTAGACATCCTCCCTGAACAGATGGAGGGACCCTATGGGGAATAACGTGTACCTCAATTCCTCCCCCAGGCGTGGGGTGGGTGCACTAGCTCTTTTTGGGAAGGGGTGAGCTCTGCTGCAACAAACTCAGACCTTCCAGAGAAATCAAATCTTCTCAGGCCTTTTCCCAGATGCCCCTGTTCCTTATGTCAGGAATGTAGGTTTTCCCAAGGGAGCTTCTGATGTTGGAATGGAAGAATTACCTTGATTGAATATTCAGTAGACTTTGAACATCCTTGAAGTTCAGCCACTCCAGTCAAATCTTGGCTTTGACCTTTGTCCATTGCCTGAAATGGGGACTACTTTATAAGCTATGGAGGAGACACAGGGGTTCTCCCTTTGTTTTCTTTTTGTTAGTCTCCCTAAGCTTCTCATCACCTGGTGAATGCACAGAAGTCACCTCCACCCATTCACACATGTTGCACCTAGCTGCATCTTCTCACCTGCCAAGACATTCCTCTCCACCTGCAGGTCCAGTAACTGGGCTATTGCTTTGTGTCATGGTTATCTGCACACCACCTGACCCCAGGATGTGTTCCTCATTTCCAATTGGGTGGATGAGGAGTAATCATGCACCAAGGCCCCAATCTTACCACAATCTTTTGGGACCATTTTAGAACCCACCATCTCAGCTAATGCTGAGAAGGAGGAGTCTAAAGGCTTCTTGGGTACTAATATCCACTAAGGGAGGAGGGAGGAGGCAGGGTTGGGCAGTCTGTCCTTTCATACTGCAACGTCAATCTGACAAGTCTCTACTAACCCCTCAGGTACCTGCAGAGCCAGGGTCACTGTCAGAGGCCTGTAATAGGCCCAGAGGTCAGACCCTCAATGTGCCTGAATCCTTATACCATATACTGATGGAATGGGTGAACCAACATCTGGGATTGGTACCCTAGGAGTGGGTGTATGCTAAGTAGTACACATAGGTCAGCAGCTGCCTTTGCATAGGCAGAACCTGCTACATCTTGTGGTTGGCATCTTGTGCATCAGGCCTCTGCTGGACCAGGAAGTGGATATTTTTCCAGAGCACTTGCTGGAGTGCACCCGAATGTAGAGGGCAGCTATGGGTACACAACCTAAGACAAAGCAGATTAAAGTCAGTGTGCTGTGGCCAGCACTGCCAAGGATTTGGCAAGCCTGAGGGAGGCTGGCGAAGGATGAAGAAAAGACAAAAAGAATAAACTGGATAGATCTTCTGTGCCTGGCTGAATCCACAGAAAAGATCCAGAAGGCAAGCCGATGCTTTATTTTATAGTCAGAGGTAAATAAGGTAATTTAAAATGTTCTTATAAGTTTCACTTGTTTTGGCAGCACTTGCTGCACCTCCCACAACCCATTAGCTATCCAGGAAAGATCTAGGGAGCATCACAAGATCAAGCTTAATTATGCTAAAAAGGCTGTGGCCTCTAAGCTGGGGCTTGTTTGTGGCTTTGCCAACAGGTCAGTGAGAGGCTTAACCCTATAACTGCTCCCTACAAGTCAGAAGGTACCCGCTTTGTAGAGTCTCCTTGATGGTACAGGTACATAAGTGCACACTCCCCTTTTACTCTCTACATTACGCAGGGCTGGGAGAGTGTACCTTCCAAGCCGACCTGTGAACTACAGAGTGTGAAATCAGGCAGAATGAGGTTTGCTCAACATGGAGAGGAAGGAACTTCTGGGAGAGGCTACAGAAAGCTTCAGAGAAGAGGGCCTTTTCAACAGTGTTTTAAAGGTGAAAAGTGTCTCCTTAGGTGAGAAATATCAGAAGGTCCACCTGAAGAGACCAGATATGTCCAGGGAACTGAGAAGGTTAATGTTGTAGCAGATGCATTTGTGGAATGAGGTCATGGAAGTTGAGTCTGAGAAATTAGCTTTGGTCCACCTGGAAGAAACAATATTTAGGATCTGTGTGTTGTTTGGAGTCTGGACTGTGCTTTGAATGCAGCTGGTCAACACTTTAACTTGCCTTTTTTTAAAAATCCTCACCTTAGGATATGTTCATTGATTTAAGAGCAAGAAAGAGAGATGTGAGGGAGAAATATTGATTGGTTGTTACCTCTCATATGTGCCCAAACCAGGGATCAAATCCACCACCTTTTGGGACACCAACTGAGCTACCTGGCCAGGGCCCTCACTTGCAGTTTTAATGGTAAACTTTTGCCTCTGTCCCTGAGAAGAATTTATTTGGTTGGTCAGTCATTTGTCAAGACTTCGTGTATCTCTGATGGACAGGCAACCTGTAGAGATTGGGCACACAGGTGACTATGCTGGAGCCCTGCGTGGCCCAGGAGCAGCCTTCCACAGATGAACAGTGATTCCATCAGCATGTTCTTATTCTTACTTGATGAGGTTTCCAGTTCTTGTTCCTGAATTTAGAAGGAAACATGGAGAGATGACTTTAGGTCTTTAGGTTTTGAGGATTATTATGGGGGGTATGTGTGTTGGGACCCAGATCCTCTTGGCCCCCACTAGACAGTTTATTTGCCTTGTGTGGAACCCCAAGTAGTCCAGACTGAGCAGATCAGCTGCTGATGAATCATAGAAAGAAAGCTTCATGTGGGTTTGCTCCAGCTGGCTCTCCAATGGCCTGAACTGTAACAGTGTCCAAGGATGGGAGGAGTTTGGTTGTGCGGGCCCCTCACTCACTGCCTCTTAACATGCTGCCTTTGCAGGAGGAGCATAGGTGGTGAAGAAAAGACAATGAAGCAATCTCCTTGGCATGCTGTATCACCCAACTAAAATATTCCCAAAAATGATACTTCAGGAAGCTTTAGTAAATGACACTAGTGTTTGACAATAGTAATGTGCTGCTTGCTCATTGTGCCATCTGCTGGCTGATTCATCCAACTTCACTTTCAATTAAATGTGGTAGGTGATCAGAGCTTAATCAGTGAGTAGCTTCCATTGCAGAAAGCTCCATGCAGTGCTTGGGGGGGCGGGGAGAGGGGGAGATGAGGAAGGGAGTGTGAGTGTAAAAACAAGGTGCTAAGATGAATATGTTGATACATTGTACAATATCTCTTCTCTCCTTTCTCTCCTCTGACCATTCCTGCCTCTTGATCTAACTTTCCCAAGACATAGATATGGCAGATATAGAATGATGGATATTAAAATAAACAGATTCCTAATACCCATTACCATGAAGGTATAGCAAACTACCTTGCATTTTCCTTGATAAGAGCCTTTACTAGGAGCCTAAGCGTTGGCACAGGAGCCTGTTGTTTGAATCCAATGGGTGAATGAGGATAGAAGGCTCCATTGTTTGAATGAACATGTGTCTCTGCAGCTCATAAGATGAACCAACATATAGGGCGCACAGTGGGGATGAGCAGGGGATGTGTGGCTGTAAGATGGTGGAATGATGAGATCCAGAGCCTGATCTTTGGGACCCAGTAACCTGGGTTTGGATGTCAGCTCCTCTGTTCCTATGTGGCCTTGGAACTTTCTATTTCCAGGTCTCTCTCTCCCCTCTTGTAAATCGTGTGGCATAAATGCCACATGCTTCATAGGGCATTTGCTAAGGCATAGCCTTACACATTATGTCCTCTCCTGGTGGGGTTCAGGTTCTCAGTCTTTGCTTCTACTTTTGCAGGTTGGAGGCAATTCCAGTAACACTCTCTGTGAAGGTTTTTATTGGTTCCCAGGCTTTATAAATTTCAGAGTTTTCCTACAGTGTTCAAGAGATTATGATGTGATCTTGGCAAAAGTCCCTTATCCTGTTTTTTAAAATCTCAGTTGTGCATAAAAAATGAGATAATTAATCTAGAAGAGTGCTTCTCAAACCTTTGTGGTCTTGGAACATCTTGGTCTGGCTGTAGGTTCAATCTCCCAAACAGATCAAGACAGGCTACTCTTCTTCTAAAGCAAGGCCCGATCCCTATACCTCTTCCCATCTCTTCATGGCCCACTATTCATAGAAGGCCATAAAACATGCCACATGAGACAATCGGAAAACTAGTGTTCTTGATCCATGGTTCTCAAACTTGAATGTGCATTCAGATCCTTTAGTCATTATGTCAAATGCAGCTCTGATTCAATAGTTCTGGGGTAGACCTGAGATTCTGCATTTCTAACCACATCCAAGGTGATGCCCAGGTGGTTGGTCCATGGGTAGTTTTTGGAAAGCAAGGGTCTGATCTCAGAATGCCTTTTACCCTTCACAGCCATTGACTTTGAGTTCTTTACCTACTAGTACTCTGATTATATCATAAATTGAAAATTTGGGTAGAATGAATCTATTGAGGACAAATCCTCAATTATGCAGATGTGGAAACTGACCTTCTGGGATATGAAGAAGACAGCAAGTATTGTTTCTCTCCCAACTTTGAGTGAGTGAGGCATCCATGAAATATTTAGTAATGGAACAATTTGGGCTAAGAAGCTGTTGACTTATCCATGGAGTTAGTGAGAGTTGCACTTTGGTTTGATTGCAATCTGGATCCTAAGGAGGTCTTATTATAAGAGGAAATGGGCAGTTTTCCAAGAGAGCTTCTTGCAGAAACAAATGTAACCTGCTTTCAGACCCTGGATAAGATCTGCCTCCATGAGCTAAGTCTAAATCAAAGATTTAGAACTGTGGACAACTGTCAGTGTATCTGGCATTAATGTGCTTTCTTGATAATCTTAATGCAATGTTGTGACACCTAGAAATGGGCCTTCATGTAAATGGCCTCCATCATTTCTACCCAATGTTGAGTTGGCAACAGTCAAAGGGTGGGGCTAGCATATCTCCCATATTGGGGAGGTGTGTTAAGTTCAATGTTGGTAGAGTACTCTGTCTTCTGCATTCTTTGCTGGGGCATGTCCTGTGTGTGTGTCCAGAAGCCCAGCTGCTGCTTTAATGGACTATAGGGCTTTGCCCATTAGTCTTTGATTCAGTTCAGTAATGTCATGGTTAAGATGGGGAGCCCACTTTGACAAGGAGACAGACAACCCAACTACTACAGTGGCCAATGTGTTTAAATGTCACTTGTCCTATATAGAATGTGGCATAATAACTGAGTGTTTTTTTGTGGCTTTGTTCCAACACTTCATTAAGAAAGATGAATGTTTTCCCATGGGGGAAGAGGTTGTTTGTGCACTATCTGAGAAAGGGGGGGAAGAATGAATGCTGGGTAGGTAAAATCCTAACACAAAGGTATTCCTTTTGTGTTTGATTGGTGAGGAGAATATTGTAGTAGATGTGTGTTCAAGGAGCTTGTCAATGGACTCAATTAGTATCCGGCATGTGAGGAACACAAAAGGAGGTGCCAGGCCTTTTCTTTTTCCAAAAGCTGACAGTCTGGTGACTGGTCCATCAATACTAACATCAGCTGCCATTGGTGATTCTCATTCTTTTCTTTATTTCTTGATCCCTTCACTCTGTTTGAGCAACACCTTTGTACCAGGCACTGGGTCTATAAAGATGGAGAAGACAGAGAACTTTCTCACAGTCCACAGACAGTGTGGAGGCCTTAAGAAAGGCACCCTTCAAAGGTTCTGAAATATCTGTGGTATCCTAACATGTGGTCTATTTTAGAAAATGTTCCATGTGCACTTGAAAAAAATGTATATTCTGCTGCTTAGGGGTGAAATGCTCTGAAGATATGTTAAATCCATCTGATCTAATGTGTCGTTTAATGCTGCTATTTCATTTGTTTATTTTCTATCTGTTGATGTAAATGGGTTGTTAAATCCCCTACTATAACTGTATGCCTATCTCTCCTTATATGTCTATCCAAATTTGCTTTATATATTTAAGTTCTCCTATGTTGGGTCCATAACAGGCAGCCGACAGAGGCCAGTGGAGACAGGAGGAGGTAGATCTCAGGATGATTTGGGTCTTTTGTTGATCTGCCCTGGACTCAGTGCTGGTGGAAGCCAACCTTGGTGTGCAATTTGGTTCTTCCCACTCTCACACAGGCCCAGCAGAGGGAGACACAAACTGTGTATTGCATGTAACTCCAAACAGGTTGCCAGAGCCAGTCACCTAGTTCCTACCAAGAGGCCCCAGAACCATCACACCTAGTGGCAAGCTTCATACAACATCAGAACAGGATGTAATTACACAGTGTCCTTCTATGTCTTTTATTATAGGCTTTCTTTTAAAGTCTATTTTGTGTGATGTAAGTATTGCTAGCCCAGTTTTTTTAAAGTTTCCATTTGCATGAAATATCTTTTGTTGTAGGGCAGGTTCTCAGGGAGCTGCCAGGATGTGGCCACCAGAGTTAACCAGACACAAACAGACCAAGATTTGGCCGTATGAAAGGGAGGTCTTCACTGGTCAGGTGTGCAAGGCAAAAACGGCCTCAGTCCTAGAGCCACACAACTCAGTTTGTTCTGGATTCCTCCTGAACCTCCTGGAGAGACCTAGATTAGTATCTATCCACGGGGAATCCAGAGGATGGGGCTGCCAACAGTTTAAGGGTGGGGTTAGTGTATCTCCCATGTGGGGGAGGTGCTAGTCAGGCTCATGGGAATGTGGGGGAAATAGCCCTTGCTCCAGAGCCACAAAACTCAGTCACTTACCTCTTGTGTTTGCTCAGACCTCTATATACTGAGTCCAGGCAGCTGACTCCTCTTCAGGGCATGATCTCTGCAGTGTGGGGTAACAGGAAGTCCAAAGGATGGGGCTATTGTATTTCCCCACTGCTGCGACCTGCACAGCTAGGGTTCAGAATCTGAAGGAGGGGCCAACACCCAAATGAAAATACTATACAAGAAATATGAATTTAGAAGGCATGGGGGGCCAGGTGGAGACCTCTCTCTTGGAGAGGCACACCGAAACTTGGCCTTATCCTCTTTTATTCAGTTTTAGATACACATTGTGCCCTCAGTAAAGCACAACAAACAGGCTGCAGACAGACAGTCTCTAAGGTCAATAAAGATCAATAAAGATCGGTAAGGTCCAGTAAACATTTGCTTGGAGGCTATAGGTCAGAAAATTGCTTCAAGCCACCGCTATCTCAACAGAGCTATGGTGCTTAGCTTTAGCCCTGCCAACACCCAAGGTCTATCGGCCTTCAGCATTCCTTGATGCACTCTCATGATAGTATCTGCAGTGGGTGGCTTCCCGCACCCCAAGCTAATACCTTTGGAAGGGAGTACTCAATTCATGAAAGATTGTGTTTGTGGTGTATGAGAGGGACTCAGTACAGGGACACTGATGGCTGTGCCTTCAGATCACTCTCTGGAACCACAAACCCCAGTCTGTCCTCACAGGACTCTTGTCTGCCAGAGCCTAGGTTGAGTGTCTGAGAATGAGATTTTCTGCACTGGCCCTTTAAGAGATTGCCTGTGTCTTTAGCAGACTTTTGTCTCTCCCTGGCAGTCGGAATCCCCTCTGATTTTCACAGCCAGGTGTTATGTGGGTGCCTCTTTCTGGCTCTGGTGCTCTGGGCTGGGAGCCCAGTGTGGGGTTGAGACTTCTTGTTTTTAGTGGGTGTGGGTGTGGGGCCAGCCCTTTTTGCATCTCTGCAAAAAGACATTCCTCACAGTCTCAGTGTGGCTTCTGTAAATCTTTGGTTATAAGACTTCTGGTTTCTCAGGTTGATTGTTCTACATTTTCATTGTAATTCCAGTTTAATCTTGGGAGTAGATGAATGTAACTTCCACCTATGCTGTGCCACCTTAGATCTCTGTGAACAGTGAGCAATTTAGTTTGACTGGAGTATAGGCTTATCATAGGAGAATTACATGAAATATGTTTAGAAAGTTAGATTGGGACCACATTTTTTAAGGCCTTGAATACTATATTTCTACTCATTAGTAATAGGACAATGGTACTTTCTTCATTAGCCAGTTGGGAGACATTAAATGTTTTTGTACACGGGTTGGAGAAGAAATATGAAATGCCCAGAGTTAGACATTAAGAATATTAATATGGCTAAAATGTGTAGGTGGCCAAATTAGGACAAATAAAGACAGAGAGTTCAGTCATAAACTTGAAACATTCTAGAGGATAGGTTTTATCAAGATTGTCCCATTTTTGTGAGTTCTGTTATTGTGCTGGTGTTTAGAGGCAGGTGAGGTGTTACTTCTCGAGTTCCATAGACTTGCATGGAATTTCTCTTGGCTGAATGACATTTCTCTTGGCTAAATGACATCAACTAGAATTTCTCTTGGCTGAATGACATCAACTAGAATGTCTCTTGGCTGAATGACATCAACTAGAATTTCTCTTGGCTGAATGACATCAACTAGAATTTCTCTTGGCTGAATGACATCAACTAGAATTTCTCTTGGCTGAATGACATCAACAAAAAATATTGTATGCCTTGCCATTCAAAGATACTTGTCCAGAATGAGCTTCTCATGCTGTGTATGCTAGTTGTATAGTACTCTTGGCATCATGAAGTCTATGTGGTTCCATGAAACCCCGAGTCCTGATTGACTGTCTTGTTTATTGCATTGAGAGAAAGGGCATCACTTGACGCAGACCAAGTCTGAGGTATTTAACCTACACCTGTTTTTAGGCTTGTTATGTGTAAGCTTGAGGAATGGACCCTTATTCTATTCTGATGTTAGAGGAAATGCAGAAATTTCCCTGTGCTCAGTTTTATAGCCACTATTTAGCTTATATTTGAAAGAGAAATATAAGGGCTGTGCAATTTTCTTTTAATTCTCATCCAAGGATATGTTTATTGACTTTTTTTTAGGGAGAGAAGAAGGGAGAAAGAGAGCAACATCGATGTTGATTGCCTCCCATATGCGCCCCAAGGTGGGATTGAATCTGCAATCTAGGATGTGCCTTGATTGAGAATTGAACCCACAGCCTTTCTGTGTATGAGACGATGCTCCAACCAACTGAGCCACATTGGCCAGGGCAGAACTGTGCAATTTTGACCTGAGTTTTTTTGTTTTGTTTTTTTGTTACTGGAAGTCTTTTCCCCCCCTAAAACACTAGTCTGTGGCATGGGACACCCAGCAAATATTTAAAGGACTAGTAATTTGTTTTAATGAATAAAAGTTATTTTTTTCATATCTTCCATTGTATGAACTTTAAGAAAGGCAATTTCTCCCTTTATATACTTTATATGATAAATTTCTTCTTCTCCCCACTAAGAAATAATGCTGAAAATGTTTGAATAACTTTAAAATTATGCAAATACAATAGCACCCCAGAAATCTTGAGTAAGCATTATAAAATTTGACCCTTATGGCTACTTTATAAACCCTTGGTAGTGAGATAGGATGTGTTACTTCCCTTTGAAACAAAGGAAACTTATCACATCACAGGGAAGTTTGTATATTGACACCATATTGACTTTATGCTGCCATTTCCTTTCACAGAGAGTTCATCTGATTCCCACTGTTCCACTTATTTGTGATGTGTGTTTTTTTTCTAAAATCTGTTTGAACCACTTTATTTTTATTTTGATCCATTTTCATTACTGCCCATGCCTAGTTAATTCCACTAGGTGGCATTCTTACCCATGAAACTACTGCAGTCTTGCACATTAGAAGTGGCTAAGCAGTGGGCTGGGTTATGCTTTCCTGCTAGGATGAAACACTTCTAGGTTGCTGGTATTCTTGTTCATCGACTCCTAAGTCAGGCACCATGATGCTGTTTTATACCTACCTGCCTTTAAAAGTCTCATAAATGCTAATAAAATACCCACTCTATTTTATGCAAGGTGCTGTGTTAGGCACAGAGGCAAGATTTGAGATAAACCACAGTTCCATCCTCCAGGAGCTCACAGTCTACACACAGTGAGAAGATGGCATAAGAGCTAGAGTAGAGGGGCATGGCAGGGATCAAATGTTTCTGACTGGACACTCTGCATGACTGGAGGTTCTGAAGGAGTACAGGTACATTACTCTGACTTGGGGGGGCTGTTGGTATAGGGTAAGGGGCTCTCTGGCATATAGTGGAATGGAGAAACTAGCATAGTTGCTTTATTTCACTGGTAGTGCTTCAAAGTTCTGCCCCGGAAGCCAGGGGAGGAAAGCAGTGGCCATGGATCTATCTCCCATTTCAGGAACTGACTGGGGTCTCTCATAGTCTCAGAGATAGAAGATAAAACATGTCCCCACTGTCCCATTACTAATGAGTAGGAATATATTTCATTTGATTTTATTTATCTTATTGTTTTTATTTTTTTGGAAGATAAAAAAAAGCATATTCACAAAAGTAATATTTGCCCAGGTCCCTACCAATAAGAATTAACCATTTTTATGTGATACCATAATCAATAAAAAAAATAATAAAAAGAATTAACCATTTTTGACATATTGGTTTCCAGGGTTTTCTATGTTTATACTTATTATTACAGTAATCTGTCTTTTCTCTCTCCTTGCTCCTCAAATGCAAACAAATTTGCTTTTGGAGTTTAGAATTAGATATATTGTGAAAAGATGTAAAATGCACAAAGAAGAAAATAAATCATCTGCAGTCTTATTACTTGGAGAGTACCATAGTTGAGGTTCATTTTGGTATATTTCCATTGTCTTTTTTCTACAACTTTTAAGAAAATAAGCTTTGTATTGTAAATGTTTTATAATCTCCCCTTCTACCTCATTTTTTTTTTGTGTTTGTTTATCCTCCCTCTAGGATATTTTTTCCATTGTTTGTTTTTTTATTGAGTGGAAGGGAGAGAGCGAGGGAAAGAGAGAGAGAGAGAGATCTATGGTCATCCCATCCTGAATGTGCCTGATCTTGTATGATCTCGGAAGCTAAGCAAGGTGGGTCTGGTTAATGCTTGGATGGGAGAGAGAGACAGAAACATTAATTGGTTGCCTCTCACATGCACTAAACACAGGCTCAGAGATCCAACCTGCAACCCAGGTACAAGCCATTAACTGGATATCAAACCCACAACCCTTCGGTGCACAGGACACTCCAACCAACTGAGCCACACTGGCCAAAGCTGTGAAGTGGATTTTTTGAGTTAAAAAAATATATAAGCATCAAAGAACACTCTTTTATTGAAATTGTCTTTAGCAAAAGTGATACTTCTTTATTATAGAGCATGTAGAAAATAATTATATATAAAAAGGGGAAAATGAAAGGACATAAAAGTCTTCATATTCTTTTTGCCCCCTTTTTCTTCTTTTTTTGTTGTTTAAAGTATTACAAATGGTAGTACATATGTCTCCTCTCCCCCCCCCCCCCCCCCAATTGACCTTCCTCCAGCCTCCACTAGCCCCTGGCACATGCTCTCACCCTCCTCACAGTGTCTGGTATCCATTGGTTATGTTTACATGCATGCATACAAGTCCTTTGGTTGATCTCTTACCTACCCCCTACCAACATCCCTCCACAGCCTTCCCGCTATTATTTGACAGTCTGTTTGATGCTTCTCTGCCTCTGTGTCTATTTTTATTCATTAGTTTATAATGTTCTTTATTATCCATAAATGAGTGAGATCATGTGGTATTTTTCTTTCACTGACTGGATTATTTCACTTAGCATAATGCTCTCTGGTTCCATCCATGCTGTTGCAAATAGTAATAATTCCTTCTTTTTACAGCAGCATAGTATTCCATTCTGTAGATGTACCACTATTTTCTAATCCAGTCATCTGCTGATGGGCATTTAGGCTGTTTCCAAATCTTAGCTATTGTAAACTATGCTACTATGAACATAAGGGTGCATATATCTTTTCTGATTGGTATTTCTGTTTTCTTGGGATATATTCCTAGAAGTGGCATTACTGAGTCAAATGGCAGTTCCATTTTTAATTTTTTGAGGAGACGCCATACTGTTTTCCACAGTAGCTGCACCAGTCTGTATTCACACAAGCAGTGCACAAGGGTTCCTTTTCCCTCCACATCCTCGCCAGCACTTGTCATTTGTTGATTTGTTGATGATAGCCATTCTGACAGGTGTGAGATGGTATCACATTGCCGTTTTGATTTGCATCTCTTGGATGATTAGTGACTTTGAACATGTTTTCATATGTCTCTTGGCCTTCCTTATGTCCTCTTTCAAAAGTATCTATTTAGATCCGTTGCCCATTTTTGATTGGGTTGTTTATCTTCTTTTTTTTTTGAGTTGTATGAGTTCCCTATAAATGTTGAAGATTAAACCTTTATTGGAGATAACATTGGCAAATACATTCTCCCATGTGGTGGGCTTTCTTCTTGTTTGGTTGATGGTTTTTTTTTTTGTTTGTTTGTTTTGTTTTGTTTGTGTGTGTGTGTGTGTGTGTGTGTGTGTGTGTGTGTTTTTGTTTTTTCTTTCTGTGCAGAAAATGAAACTAGACCACCAACTTACACCATACACAAAAATAAACTCAAAATGGATAAATGACTTAAACATAAGATGGGAAACCATAAAAATCTTAGAAGAGGCCATAGGCAGCAAAATAGCAGACATTTGTTGTAGCAATATATTTAACAGAACAGTTCCTAAAGCAATGGACACTAAGGAGAAAATAAACAAATGGGATTACATCAAAATAAAAAGTATCCCATATTTTCACCACTCAGAGGTCATTAGTAGTAACATTTTATTATAACCATTCAGTCTACTTTTCTCTACTAGTGTATTAGATATGTTCTTTCATAAGCTTTTTACTTGGTGTATTCTGAACATTCTTTTATGTTCATTATTCTTCCAAACCTTCAGTGCTCACATAGTATTTCATTGTATGAAAATACCACAATTTATTTGACTAACTCACTATTGTTAGATATTTAGGTTATTTCTATTTTTCCCCTACTATAAACAATGCAGAGATAACAATTCTGTGGCTTAATTGTTTGTGAAAATATTTTATTACTTTTTTTAAAAATGTGCAATTGTTGGTTCCACATGTATGCCCATTTTTAAGGCTTTTGATGGATATTGCTAAATAGCCCTGAAATAATTCTCATCTTAGAGGCAGAATGTGGGCATTCCTTGTTTGTCTGAGAATTTGGTATTACTGAATTTTTGCAAATTTGACTGCAAACAATATCTTATTTTTACAATTTATAATTATTTAATAATTAGTGAAACTGAACATTTTTTTCTTTACTTTTTTGCCCAAATTTCTATTCTAGTAGGGATATTTTTCTTATTTTAAGGGATTTAAAAAACAAGTTTAATACATTAATATTTGCCTTTCATACAGGTAATTGTGGTGATGAACTATACTATATGTCTATATTTCCTAATATTAAAATGCACTCCTGGAATCTTTTCTTGTGGTGTAGTGTTCATTTTGTCTTGCTGAGTTTGGTTTGCTGGTATTTTATTTTGCATATATACTTGTAACTGACATTAGTCTTCAGTTTTATTTCTCTGCATATTTGTGTGTATCCATCATGTTTTATGGATAATTTTAGTTTTATAAAATGAATGGGGCTTATTTCCTTTTTTTTCCTTTACACTGGAAACTACTTTGAGATCATGGAAATTATCAGTTTATTGTAAGCTAAAAAATGTGCTCAAAGAACTATCTGGGCATGATAATAATCTTTAGAGGAAATGTTTTCTAACAGCATAGTTTTTAGTCATGTTTTCTATTTCTTTGTAATTCTAATTTACTAAGTTTCCTAGAAAATTATCCATTTCATTGAGATATCTAATTCATTAGTATGTTTAAGCTTTTATAAGGTATAATAAAACTACTATTAATTCAGTCATTAAAGTGGTTTTTAATATATTTACAGAACTATCCATCCATAACTACAATCACCACAATAAATTTTAGAACATTTTCAAAATCCCCCAAAGAAACCCTAGAGCCATTAGCAATTGTTCTCTATTGCTCCTTAATTCTCTCCAGTCCTAGATATCAATAATCTACTTTCTGTCTTCATAGATTTCCCTACTCTGGACCTTTCATATAAATAGAATCATAATATGTAGCCTTATGTGACTAGCTTCTCTCACTTAGCATAATGATTCCAGGTTCATGCATGCTGTAATATATACTAGTACTTCATTCTCTCTTAAAATTTTCTATTTAATTAATAGACTTAATTTTTAAAAACAGTTTTAGGTTTACAGAAAATTGAGCATATAGTGCAAGAGTTCCCATATAGTCACCTTTCCCCTCTCTTGAATATAGTTTCCCCCACTAACATCTTATTTTGGTGTGGTACACTTGTTACAATTGATAAATCAGTATTGATACACTATCCTATATAATAAAAGGCTAATATGCAAATTGACCAAAGGGTGGAATGACCAGTAGCTATGAAGGAGTCTCCCCCTGGTGGTCAGTGTGCTCCCACATGGGGAGTGCTGCTCAACCAGAAGCTGGACTAATGGCTGGCGAGTGCTTCCATCTCCACAGCAGCATTAAGGATGTCCAATTGCTGGCTTAGGCAAGGAGCGGACCTAAACCATCAGTCAGATATCCCTCAAGGGCACCCAGACTGAGAGGGCACAGGCTGGGTTGAGAGACCCCCTCCCAAGTGCACAATTTTCATGCACTGGGCCTCTAGTCATTAAATAAAATTCATAGTTTACATTAGAGTTCATTCTTTGTGTTGTATACTTCTATGTGTTTTGACAAAAGTGTAATAGAGAAGAGTTTTCATGAATAGTTAGAAAACAAAATTTTTAGGGAAGTACTCGCCTCCCCTAGAACCTCTAGCAACCACTGATCTTTTTACTATTTCCATGGTTTTATCTTTTCCAGAATGTCATATAGTTGGAATTGTGCAGTATATTCAGCCTTTTCAGATTGCTTCTTTCACTGAGTAATGTATATTCAGCATTCTTCCATGTCTTTTCATAGCTTGATAGGTAATTTCTTTTTAGTACTGAATAATATTTCATTACCTGGATGTACCACAGTTTATTATCCATTCATCTATTGAAAGATATGGTTGCTTCCAAGTTTTGTCAATTATGAATAAAGGTGCTATACATATATATGAGGAGGTTTTTGTGAAGTGTATTTAACACGTTTGGGTAAATAACAAGGAGAGTGATTGGTGGTCATATGGTAAAAGCATGCTTAGTTTTGTAAGCAAACGCCAAACTGTTCTCCAAAGTGGCTGTACTATTTTGCATTCCCACCAGTGCTGAGTGAGAATTAATGTTGTTCTACATCCTTGCTTGCGTTTGGTGTTTTCAGTTGTTCAGATTTTAGACATTCTAATAGTTGTATAATTGTACTTCATTGTTGTTTTAATTTGCAATTTCCTAACAACATATGATGTGGAAGTCTTTTCTTTTTTAAATTATTTTTACTTTTTAATAACAGTTGATATACAATATTATATTAGTTTCAGGTGTATATGTCAGTATATGTCATTATATAACTTACTAAGTGATTATGACAATAATTCTTGTATCCATCTGACATCATACATAGCTACTGGAATATTATTGATTACATTACATATGCTATATTCTACATATCCATGACTATTCTGTAACTACAAGTCTGTAGGTCTTAATCCCTTCATCTTTTTCACCCAATGCCCTCCAGTCTGGCAACCATCAAAATGTTCTCTGTATCAGTCTGTTTCTGTTCTGCTTGATTATTTATTTTGTTCTTTTAGATTCAATTGCTGATATATATGTACCGGTATTTATTCCTTTGTATGGGGGATTTAAAGTTATGTGAGTAGCAGAAATCTCCAAGGAAGTGTATGTAGAGAGTGCCCCTTCAATTATTCTATCCCTTTCTATCTTCCAATTTTGTTCTCATGGGAAAACAGAATATTTTTTAATGTTTCACCAAAGCCAACTGAGGTCATGAAAATAATGGCACCTGAGTTAAAAAGCATTGCCTCTGCCACCTCACCACTCTGCAACCCTCATCAGTAACTGAATCTCTCTTAGCCCCCATGTCTTTATTGATAGAACATGGGTAGTAGGAATATCTGTCTCACAGGGTTATTGATAAAATCCAATGAGAACACATATGTGAAAAATGTCATGTAAAGAATCATTAAAACATTATTTCCCTGTCCCAAAAAAACCTGGACAGATGTGTAGGAATTATAGGGAGGTAGATTTTGGCCCAATCTAAGGAAAGACTATCTAATGTCTTGAGCTGTTGGATGATAAGAGTTTTGAGATATGGGAACCTCTGAGGTTCTGAAGGTCTTTAAGCAAAATCTGGGTTTCTGGGCTTCTGCTAAAAGTTTTCTAGCCAGGGATGGGTTCACCCTGAATGACTTCTGAGCCTCATTATGGCTCAGATAGTGTTTCAGTTACTAGAAGACTTCTTTAATCTTTTCCTGAAATTTTTACATTATTTAGATTTTTTTTAATTGTCAAAGCAATAAAGGTATATGATTGTATTTTTTTCCTTTAAAATATCTTATAGTTCTGGCCTTTTGGTTCTTAAATAGAGTATTGGTTTATATAACTCTAATGGCAAACTGCTTCAGGTCTAACTGGATGGGCATTTATAATCATTTTTATTCCAAATACTCTTTAATGAGGCTTCAATGGATACTAAAATGTGTCTGTATAGTGCAGTTAAACATCTCTTATACAGACTGGGACAAAGCAAGGAGAGATGGACATCCACATATCCTGTCAATCCCAAATTATAGGCCTCTTTAAAATTATTGATTTTCATTATTTGCAAGCAGAAATGATATTATAAACAGATAACAAAATATTTCCAAATAGAAGTCTTGATAAAGTATGCTCCAATGAGTAGGTAAAGATCATTTGAAATCAGCACACTAATTATTATATGTGAATAAATGTTTAAAAGTGCTTAGAAACAAGTTGTTCTCTGAACTGAGTTAAACAGCCCCTAAGAGTTCAGGTTTATAGTTTTAATTTACTCAGAATCATGTGGTTGCTGTTTGTTTTTGTTTTTAAATACAGAAAATATAAAATCTGTGAGCCAGCCCATGATCAAATTATCACAAATTTAGCAATAGTTTGAATTAAATTATATTTTTATACATACATTTATTTTATTGCCAATCACTAGTGTAATACACATTTGCTAAGTGAGGCCTAATTTTTTTTTGCTAATTTTCTCTACACACATTATTTATCTAAATAAAATATCTCCACCCATGCTGTTTGATGAGAAATTATCTTTACGACAATTTAGGTAACCTTCTGACTCTTTTAAAAATATCACCAAAGCAATTGCCTAAAATAATAGTAATTTCATACCTAGCAAACATTCTAGCTAGGAAGAAGTTACTATAAACCAAATAGATGTGAGCAATTTTGAAAAGCCAAGAATATAAGAAATGCAATTCAGTCTTAATTGTGGATAGAATCTATTTTTATATTCTCATTCAGCAGGCCTTTCGTGATCTTTGCAAGACCTCAAGTCAACTTTTGATTATCCTTTTTAATTTCACTGCAGCTAGGCCAAGGGGTTGTTGAGAAAAGCTTCTAGCTGACACTTTGAAAAGCAAATGTTTAAATATTCTGTCTCCCCCACCTCATTCTCTGCTCCTGGTCCTCATTCACAGGAACTAGTGGACCAAGAGAGGGCGGGACTACTCTGCTTGTAGTGGCCTGGACTTCAAATCCTGAAATAACAGGGCTAGGTGGGGTAGCAGTAAAATAGGAGATGCAAGGGCAGAGATTATGATGGGATGGAAGTTGAGAGGAACGGGATAGAGTGTTAAGTTACAAGCCACACCACAGAAAGATGTGTCAGAGTTAAGGGTAACATATGCAAGAAACAATGGGTCATAGTTTAAGTCTAAGCCAGTGAAACTCTGCTTAGACCATGGTGTCCCAGCAAGTTGTTAAACTTTGATCTGAACCCAAGGGAGCCTGAGCAGCTCAATAACCAGGTCATTCTGTAAGAGCATTGGAGTTGATGTTAACTTAAAACCTCATGTGTATCTCTTTATACCGGTAAATTACTCCATATGACTCACTGGTTGGATAATTTCTAGCAAGTTGACTTTAGTAGGTGATGCAGTGTGTTAGAGTCTTGCTGTGAGAGGACAAAACTCTTGAGTTTTAGCCAGTGCCTGCCCCTAATTGGCCATGAATCCCTAGGCAAGTCATCTAATCTTTCAGAGTCTCAATTTCCCTATATATAAAATGAGGATTGAAGGGATAAATTAGTTCAGCCATCAGTTGTGAGCTCCTAAAGCATAAAAAGAATTCTGTGACCTATGGCATCTGGCTTGTATTTAACTTGAAGAAAAGAAACACATCCTAAACATTACATTTGTGCTGAACCTATGGAAACCCCAAAAGTCAAAATCAAGCTATAAATAGTCAAATCCTTTTCAGAGTTTATTTGCCAGAGCCAGGGATGGTGAAGACAGTCTGTGTTTTGTTGGGCTATTTGGCATTTGTGGAAATGTCATGAAGACAAATGAATATGGTTGAATAGTTATGCTCAGTCTGTGCAGATGCAATAGCTCACATACCTGTGTTAAACCAGAGGTTTGCTGTGTTCCAGGGACACTGATGGGGCTGATAGCCCTCTAGTGACTAATGCACTTACCACTGGCAAATTGGAGACCTAAAGTCCTTTGACAAAATCACACATGGCTCATTTGCTGAGGGACAGGATAAGATTTAGTGCCTTTTCTGAACAGTCCATCCTGTTTGTCCTGTTGGTTTGAGACAAAAGACATAAGGGCTGTCAGTGTACTTTAAAAAGTTAATTTAAAAATAGTCCTCAATTATTTTTTTAAATGGCCCTAATTATAGCTTACAGCAGGCAAGCCATTCATTTCAGAATAGTTTTACAAACTGAAGAATAATTGGTAAGTGCTGGTGAGTTCATTTGCATGCTGTCCTACACTCAAATTGTAATACTGCAATACCACAATTTTCAGCCAAGTTACAAGCACAACAAATTAACACAATTTGTTAATTTCCTTTTTAATTGCACTACAAAGAGGAGTATTTCTGTCTTTTGCCTTTAAAAAATATATATATTTTATTGATTTTTCACAGAGAGGAAGGGAGAGAGATAAGAGAGCTAGAAACGTCGATGAGAGAGAAACATCGACCAGCTGGCTCCTGCACACCCCCTACCAGGGATGTCCCCGCAACCGACGTACATGCCCCTGACCGGAATCGAACCTGGGACCTGCCAGTCCGCAGACCGACGCTCCAACACTGAGCCAAACCAGTTCCGGCTCTTTTGCCTTTTTTTTTTTTTTTTTTTTTACATAGAGGCTTCATCTTAAAATCAGAAAAAACTTTAATATAGCTAAATCTATATTTCTATAACAAAGTTTGTTTTTATTTTTGTTACCCAGCCAGTTAAGACTTACACATTAATTTATTCAATTGATCCATCTTATACATCCTGGTTAAAATGCATACTGCTGGCCAAGAATTGTTCAATCCCAAGCAGACTTTTGTTTGCCTGAAAGAAATATATACTTAGAACTGTAATTGGATAAACTTTGTCTTTCCATGTGTCAAGGTCAACTGAATTAATAGTGAACACACCAATAGTAGAGAACTAATTATTTTTGTGATTCAAGTAAGTGATTTCTTAGACATTTTAGCTGTTGTGCAGTGGAATAATCGTAAACCCATGAGGAAGAAATTGCAAAACAACAACCTACTTATCCTTTACCCAAGTGTTACAGAGAATTTTATTTTATCTGTTCTGCAGCCTGTGCCAACCTTGTATTTAATCATTAAAAAGAATGTTATTTTAAGTATTGCTTCCTCAATAATGGTGTTTGACTGAAATCCTACAGAATGATGACTTTGCCCTGAGTGTGACTTCAATATGCTGGCATGATTTGAGGCAATTGGAGCTATTAGTAATGGAATATAGAGCTCTGTAGTTTTGTTTAAGTTAGTATTACAATAGACAAATGTAACCATCTGTATCCAGTCCCATCAGTGACAACATAAAATTGTTAAACACTATTTTATAGGCATCAACTGCTTTGGCTTGGGTATAATTTTATGATCATTCCTTAGTGTACTACTTTATTACTATCATTTAAATATCAGTAACATCAGCAGCAAATATTACAGGCATACCATAGAAGCCAAGTTAGAGGGTATGCCAGCTTTGTGACTAAATTCTTCCTCCTGCTTGGTCTTCACATATTCTGTTGTTCTTTCCAGGAATATTCTTCCAGTCTTGGTTTAAAGGCCTTTTTGGGATGTCCTCCTTCCTGCCTCTGGTATTCTTGATCACTGTACCTATTTGTTTCCTTCATAATATTTATCACAATTTAAGATGTTATTTGTATTTTTTTCTTGTTATTTGTCTTCCCTGCTAGACCATAAGCTGTGCAAGAGCAGAGACCATGTATTTAATTAATTAATTACTTCATTACTTTATTACTTTATTACTTTATTTATTTATTTATTTATTTATTTATTTATTTATTTTAAAATTTTATTTATAGAGATAGGAAGTGAGAGAGAGAAACATTGATTTGTCATTTAAGCATTCATTGGTTGATTCTTGTATGTGCTCTGACCAGAGATTGAACCCACAACCTTGGCTTATCAAGACAACACTCCAACCAACTCAGCTACTGGGCTAGCTCTCTATTTTTATTTACCTATATATTCCCTTGCTTAGCAAAGTGAATGGGAACCCTAAATATTTTGGGAGAACTCTAAATATTTTAATGAATAAATGATGACACAACGTGACAAAAATTACAGGGATGCAGGGGTTTTATATGCTGAGAATTTCCAGATTAATCTCATGGCTGCATTTGATCCTGCCTAGACCCATAAAACTTTACATCAGTATACCCACATGCTTCTGGCCATATTTACCTGGTGGTTTACAAGCATCTCATAGTCAACATTACAATTTTTAATTTCTCATGTTGCCTTTCAAATCTCTTTTATCTTCTCAAAGCCATAGTTTAGATAATGGCACTGTCATGAATGTTATCACCCAAGTAAGAAATCTGGTATTTATTTTACCCCTCACTCCTCCTCAACTCCTTCACTCAGGCCTGTCAGTATGCCCTCCTGAATGCCATTTGGACCTGTCCTCTCCTTTCTACCTCGATTGATATGACTTTAGTTCAGGTCCCTAACAACTCTTTTAAACTATGGCAGATACTTCCTAATTGTCTCTCTACTTACTTGATTTTATACCTTAAAGACAACCTTCCTCCCACACAAAAGTCATTTACTGTTCTCTCTCCCTCTATCCAGAAGTCAGTAAGGACTGGCAATGTGCAGAAACAGCTGAAACCTTACTGAACTAGAGATATTCAAAGATTGCAGACATACTCATGTTATTTCTTTAAGATTAATTTCCTTTTTTGTTTTTCTGCTATATATCCAATGGAATAAGCTATTAAAATGTTTTTGAACTTCTGAACAAAAGCACAGAATTATGCCAAGAGAAGAACATAAAGCTTTCCTTTCTTTATTTTCCCCCTCTAGCATCTATCTGTGATGGATGATATGGCCATGAATATTCTCATAAATATGGAATCCTGAAATATCATAAAATCCCAGTGTCAGAGCTGGACAAAGACCGTCTGGATCCTTCAGCTGAGGCTCAGAGTATGGGAGGGCCTTATTAGTCACAAAGTGTGTAAACTAGAGAATTAAGATTCAGATCTAGTTCTCTGTATTTCTCAGGTAATCATGAGGCTTCCTTTGGATGTATTATTAAAACATTTGGAAGCCCTATGACCCACTCTTCAAACTACTGTGGCATGAGTTTCTTTATCTCTCCTTTAATTTAATTCAAAATAATTTAATTTAATTTAATATTTTTGTTTCTCTTGTGCCTGAGTGCTAATCAATAGTATTAGGAAGACAACCTGACCTTAGTAATGTAACATATGCTTCAGTGGTGATTTGTAAAGGGGCACTTTGAAGCACTACATGTACCTTGGATACCTCTGTGTATATCAATTGTGTCCCAAGTAAATAGGGCTCTGGGGTGCCAAATACATTTCATACTCCTTGTGAAGTTTTGTCTTCATATGTTTTATCTGGGCTCACACTACTATTGGATTTAAGGTAGTTCATGTTGAAAATGTTTTGAAAACTGTGGCTCAGGAATGTATTTGGTGGTTTGCTCCCTCAGCTGAATATTCCAACTAAATATGTATGTGATTTTGTGTTTATTTATTATTTTTACCCTTCTTATTACAATGATAAAATAACAAACTCCAGGCTTGCTCATATGGGTCTGGTAATTTGTAACAAGTTAGTGGACCAGTGTATGGGATTTTGTGGCTTCTCAGCTAAGTGTTAATATGGATGAGTCAGGTCTACCCTAAAGGGTCCTGCCCTTCCTCTCAGGCCAAGGACTACATGGGATTGCTTGGTGAAGGTGTGTTGCCATTACAAACCTAATGTCTCTTCCCCAGCTTACTTGAGTTTCATATCTTCAGTTTTTGATGCTGATCAGTGCTGAGCAATGTGGAATGTATGATTTCTGAGAGCTAGACACTATGGTGGAGTAGTAAAACACTGTGTGAATGTATAGAAAATTAATGGAGTGTCATTATGAAGTATCCCAGGGGTAGTCTTCCAGCTTCTGGCATGGGAGGTGATGGAAGGAGGTGTATAACGGTTTTGAAGAAAGGACAAATGGTATGTCCCCCCTGAATGTTTTCCTTTGTTGCCCACAGATGGTTGATATACTCTTGATATTTCTTGGCATGATGAAAGGCAAGGCCAACCCTACCTTTGGCAGGCCTGGCTTAGGGGTGCAAAATGCAGGCTCACTGCCAACTCTTCCTTCTCTTTAACCTCTTGGCTCTTTCCCTTACCCTGAGGGGCCTTCCCCACATGCCTATAGATACCAGCCTCGCTCCTTAAAGCATGGACCCCAGTTCAGAGCATCAGCATTGTGTGAGTGTTTGTTAGAACTGCAAATTCTCAAGGCCCACTCTAGGATTACTTAACCAGGACCAGGACTTTAATGAGATTCAAGATGATTCACAGCACATCAAAGTTTGAGATGTACTGTTGTAGCCCACATGTTGAAACTCCATCATCACTGAATGGAAGGGGAACAGCTTCCCCATGACAGCCTTCATTTACCCCTCCAGCCTCAGGTTGTGCCCACCTGTGGGTTGATCCATTCTTAGAAAGGCAGATCTAGGGGAAATGATTGCACAGGTCAGGGACACAGGCTTGGGGCATATGGGCAAGGAACATCAAGGTCTTGGATATGAGAGTATCCTAAGGGAGGGAAGCATAGATTTAGGGTGGGCAAGATCCCAAAGCCCCATAGACTCCTTGCTCTATTGGGAGCAGTGTAGCAGAGTAGAGCCAGAGAAAGGCCCTGTAAGGTATGGGTACTAGGGGCAGGACCTGGTTGTTCTATTTTAAGAGTGATACTATTGAAAGGTGTCCTAGTTGTTCATGTGATTGGGCTTGGTTCATGGCTCCTTGAGGTTCTAAGCAATGGCCAGTGCTTGGGGGCTTTTGGGGGTATGGGAAGTAGTAGTGGTGTGGCCATTACTGCTTTAAGAGGAAAAGTTAACTGTTCTAAGCAAATTCTTCAGTAGGGTCTGGCCAGTGTGTCTCAGTTGTTGAGTGTTGATCCATGAACCAGGAGGTTACAGTTCGATTCTGGGCAGGTCACATGCCCAAGTTGCCAATTGATCCGCGGTAGGGAATGTGTAGGAGGCAGCCAATCAATGATCATTGATTGATGTTTTTATCTCTTTCTCCCTCTCCCTTCCTCTCTCAGAAATCAATAAAAAAACAATATAAAAAAAAAAACCTCTTTGGTAGCTAGGGAGACCCATTTGTTGATTTATCTATAGAAAGTAAAAGTGCCTCTTTTGGTACCAAATGATAACTCAATTAGATCAGTTGTTGGCCTCCAGCAGGAGACAGTTGGATGTGGGAGTGAAGGGCTTTGAATGGTGACTCCAAACTGAGGATGTAGGCAGTTTTTCTATATGAATTAAGGGCTGTGGCTGATGTGGTTGGGGTAAGGTAGGTGGTGAAGGGGTGAAGTATGCCATTTTGTGTTCACCACCACTTGGATGATGCCATGGTTGTGGGACAGAAGCAGGTGTGAAGTTCATTAGATTGCTATTCTAGCCATCAAACCTGCAAAATGGATATAACAATACTTACCCTGCCTACCTGGCAGAAATGTTGTTGGGTAGCTCTAGTGAGATAATGAATGCAAAAGTACTTTGTAATCTGTCAAGTGGGGCACACATAAAGAAATGATGATCATCCTACCATTTGCTGTCCCTTCTTTGTGAGTGTGCCATCAGCTGCACATGAGTTTTAGGTTTAGGTTATCTTCCTCTTAGCAATGCAAACGGCCTCATGCAAAACCATCTCTACCCCTCTGCCCAAATGCCTCCCAGCTCCTTCCATGCAAACACTCTGCTGTGATTATTATTTTTTTAATTTCTTCCTCTTCTTTTCTTTTCTTTTCTTTCTTTCTTTCTTTCTTTCTTTCTTTCTTTCTTTCTTTCTTTCTTTCTTTCTTTCTTTCTGTCTTTCTTTCTTTTTTTTTTTTTTTTTTTTTTTTTTTTTTAAGTTCCACAGGTGGGACAGGGCATTTTGTATTGGCAAACATTTCTCTGAGACAAATAATTGCCTCTGGGAAGAGAATCTTACAAAAATTCATATTTGCTGGTTTAAATTGATGTGACTAATTTTTGGCTAGTGCTCTGCAGTATTCCACTGAGCCGTAATTATTCCTTTGGCATTGCAGGAGTTCGCTGGGAGAAGGAACTAAATCTAAAAGAATAATTCCATCTGGTACATATGTTGAAGCTCTCTCTGAGGCCACTGACACTGAAATGTTAATGCTAGAATTTTATCTACTGGTATTTAGGTATGATATAATGTGAGATGATGCCCTGGATTGCTCAATCAGGAGCTGAATTTCACCATAGCTGGTTTGGCTCAGTGGATAGCATGTTGGCTTGTGGACTGAAGGGTCCCAGGTTAGAGTCCAGTCAAGGGCATATACCTCAGGTGCCAGGTTCAACCCCTGGCCCTGGGTTGGGGCACAGGTGGGAGGCAACCAATAGATGTGTTTCTCTCACATCGATGTTTTTCTCTTTCTCATCTCTCCTGCTCCTTTCCACTCTAAAAATCAATGGGAAAATATCCTCAGTCGAGGATTAACAAAAGCTGAATTTCATTCCCTTACATGGAACTGGATGCCCTACATAGTGTATTAGTGACCATCTTGGTAGAGCACAGTTGTAAGACAGACCCTACATTCTAGTCCTGCCACCTTATAATTAGAGTCTGGTTACCCCAGCCCCAATCAGGGGTATATAGTAAAGGTCAGCAGCTAGAAGACTCAATGACTCCCAGTACCTGAAGCATCAAGAACTAAGCTTGGCAGGATAGAAGTCCCTGCCATAACCAGTAGATGGCATTTGGAATTAATCTGATATCTCAAGTATTAAGTGCCCTTGGGAAAAGTCCTTGAGACCCATGAGGGCTCATTAATCTCTAGCCTTCCTTTATACATTATGGTGTAGGTGATGCTGGGACTTGTTCCAAGAACCCACTGCAGATTATCCTGCTTGGTTGGGGTGCTGACATCCAGCCTAGGCTTTGTTTGGCCTTTTCCTGAGGATGCTTGGCTCTTTCTCTACCTGGTCACCAGCTAGGGGCCAAACAAAATAAAACCTTGAAGAAACATGGTGCTTCCATCTGCCTGATGACTAGTATTGCCTATGCTGCCAGGTTTTTGTTAACCAGATTGCCATAGGAAATAGCCAGCTTGCTTTTGTTATGGTTTTTGGTCTTTGTAACTTACTTTGCCTGATCTGTGTTCATTCTTCTTTTCCTGCTCTCCTGGCATTGAAGTATTTAGAGTTTCCACGATCACTATAAAAGTTTTGCTGAAAAATATGAGAAATAGTCTACTTTATTTTACAGTTTGGTTACATATCGGTGGGAAGCTGTGATTCTATCACAGTTCACTTGGGGTTAAACCCACTCACAGTTCCTGCCTGCTTTCTCCAGGAATCATTAAACAAAGAAGCCAGCCACAGGGGATTTATATTCCAGTTTCCTATGAAATAAAATGCTATGTGGTAACAAACAAGCTAACCATTGAGATTTATTAGCAAAATCTGGCTGCTCTAGCTTTTTGATAATTTTCTATTTCCTCTGTAGTCCAGTGTAAAATAACTCTCCGGGTGAATTGTTATTAGGAGGAATTTGGAGCTGCCATATGTCACTGGTACATGACCAAAGAGAAATCAACAAAAGGATTACCACCATTTCCCCAAAAATCTGTTAGGGAAGATTTTGCTGAGATTAACTGATTATTTTTCAAATACCTCCCACCTTGAGCATAGGATACCATGGTCATTAAAGAGGCACTATCTTGTAACTTTTTAAAAATAGTTTTCTCCTTTTGTTTTCTTAGTAGTCACTGTGCCCTGGTCCCTCTTTAGAACCCAAAAAAGGCATTTATTTCCTTGCCTGTAGAATTTGTCCTTGCCCTTCTGGAAAACAGACTTGAATTGCTACTGTTTCTGTCTACTGGCAGCTGGGTTTACTACAAGATCTTGGGGAAGGCTAGACAAGTCCAATTACAGAAATCATTGTTGATTTCTATCAACCTACTGTCCTCTCTCACACATTTCTTTCTCTACCTGTACCCCCCTCTGCTTTCCCATAGGGTATCATTTTTCTATTAGAACTACATGTTTTGAGATAAAAATTATGTCTAAAGGACCATATCAGCACTTTTGGTTGACATCGTGAGTGGCATTTAATCTAAATAGTAACCAGCTTTCTATTATATGTAGACTAGAGGCCCGATGCACAAAATTCATGCACGCGGGAGGGGGGTGTCCCTCAGCCCAGCCTGCACCCTCTCCAATCTGGGACTCCTCGAGAGATGTCCGACTGCCCATTTAGGCCCGATCCCACTGGGATTGGGATTGGGATTGGGTCTAATCGGGCAGTCGGACATCCCTCTCACAATCCAAGACTGCTGGCTCCAAACAGCTTGCCTGCCTGCCTTCCTGATTGCCCCTAACCACTTCTGCCTACCAGCCTGATCATTCCCTAACCACTTCCATGCCAGCCTGATTGATGCCTAACTGCTCTCCTGCCAGCCTGTTTGCCCCCAACTTCCCTCCTCTTCTGGCCTGGTCACCCCTAACTGTCCTCCCGTGCAAGGTTGATCGCCTCCAACTGCCCTCCTTTGCAGGCCTTGTCTCTCCCAACTTCCTTCCCCTGCTGGCCATCTTGTGTCCACATAGGGGCTGGCTCTTTGACCACATGGGGGCAACCATATTGTGTGTTGGAGTGATGGTCAATCTGTATATTACTCTTTTATTAGATAGGATAGAGGCCTGATACATGGGTGGGGTCCAGCTAATTTGCCCTGAAGGGTGTCCCAGATCAGGGTGGGGGTTCTCTTGGGGTGTGGGACGGCCTGAGTGAAGGGCCTGTGGTGGTTTGCAGGCCAGCCATGCCCCTTGGCAACCCAAGCAGAGGCCCTGGTATCTGGAATTTATTTACCTTCTACAATTGAAACTTTGTAGCTTGGAGCAGAGCCAAGCCTCCTGCTAGCTCGGTGGCAGGCAGCCATTTCTGTTTGGATTTGTTTACCTTCTATAATTGAAACTTTGTAGCCTTGAGTGGAAGCTTAGGCTGGCAAGGGCAGGCAGAAAGCTTGGCTTCCTCCATTGCCTGGGAAACCGAAGTCTTCCTCCTGCTCTCTGTGGCTGTAGCCATCTGAGTTGTGTTTATTTGCATACTCGCTCTGATTGGCTGGTGGGTGTGGTTGGTGAGTGTGGTTCATGGGCGTGGCTTGTGGGTGTAGCGGAGTGATGGTTAATTTGCATATTACTCTTTCATTAGGTAGGATTCTCCACAGTATATCTAATTTAAAAGTTCTTAATGACATATATTGTGCTTAAGCTATCAAATCAATTCATGGGGGCATGGCTTTAGCTGTTGTAGCATTTCTGCCCTGTGGGTGCATTTGTGCCATTTGTGTGTGTGTGTGTGTGTGTGTGTGTGTGTGTGTGTGTTTAAATTGACTCCTGAGCCATCCTTCAGTGTTATTGTGGACCTCCTGAATTTTTGGGCCAACGTTTTGTGTTTAGAGGAGAAGTTATGTTTTGTTGCCTTTTATTCTGCATTTTTTAACACAATTAGCAAAAAAAATTCCATTAATTAGGAAGTATGGCTATGTTCTCCTGCCACATTTCTTATTTCCCAATGCCCAGGTGAAAACAAAATCATTTTCAGAGTAGAGTCATTTGCCCCAGACTCAGAACACATGGATGGCCCATAAACATATGTTGCACTTCTGTTTTTGAGTTGGAAGACTTCTGTGAGTCCTTTGTACCTTCTGGCCAAACTGAAATAGTATTTTGAGAAATGATGTTTTTCCTTTCCTTTTATAAGATGGGATCTGAGATCATCTCAGTTTAGTTATTTACTTTATTTTGGCTCTTTAGCTTATATGTGGGGTGTATTGCCAGTGGTCTTGATCCAGCATCTAGAAGTGTTCAGGAACCTGGAGAAAGTGCTATGCATAAATTAAATAAGAGTCTAGAGACAAAACATAATTTTGAAAGGCATTTTGGGGGCCAGAGGAAACTTAACTAAAGGAACTAAGTTCTCCTTGTCTCAGGACCTTTTGCTTTTTATTAACACAATTTGTCCTAAGGTAAGGTGGAGATATACACATCAAGGGTAGACTCCTTTGTCAGATTGGGGAATTACCTCTGGCTGTTTAGGTGTTTGGCCAGGAGGAGGCAATAACATGTAGACTAAGATGCCCTGAGCTGTCTAGCAACAAGCAATCATGCTTCTCGGGTTTGGGGAAATGCCTTTCAGCCATCTCAGATGATTCAGCCCTGCTGACATGCTGGAATTGGCTTCTGGCAGTGTATAAATCTTGATATTGGCTATTTTGAAACATCATGTGGTGCATTATGCTTCAATTACTATTTACTACTTTAAGTAGCAATTGGGTTGTGGTGTCTTTTAAGACTTAGTCAAAGAAAGAAAAATATAAATAAATAAATAAATAAATAACGTATTCGATGTATATTTATTATGTTTTTAATTTAATAAATCTTTTAAAAATATTTATTGACTTTTTTAATAGATATGAAGGGAGAGGGATAGAGAGCAAGAAACATTGATGAGAGAGAAGCAGAGATCAGCTGCCTCCTGCACACCCCCCACTGGGGATGTGCCTGCAACCAAGATACATGGCCCTGACCAAAATCAAACCTGAGACCCTTCAGTCCCCAGACTGATGCTCTATCCAGTGAGCCAAACCGGCTAGGGCTAAATCTTTATTGTTCAGATTATTACAATTGTTTCTCCTCCCCCTCCCATTAACTCCCCTCTACCTGGTTCCCACCCCATCCTCTGCCCTTACCTCACCCACACTGCCCTCATCCACAGGTGTACGATTTTTGTTCAATGTCTTACCATAGGGGTGTCGAACTCAATCAGAGAAGGGGCCAAACTCTAAAATCCAGCCTAAATCGTGGGCCGAATGGTTTACTGAACAGTCATAAACTGTCATTGTGATGGAAACGCAGCGGAGTGCAGTGATGACAGCACGGTGAAGGCCACATTGCAAGGCCTGGAGGGACGGATTTGGCCCGCGGGCCTTGTGTTTGACACATGTGTCTTACCATAACCCCCACACCCTTTTCCCCCTCAGAATTATCAAACCATTCCCTTTCTATGCCCCTGATTCTATTATATTCACCAGTTTATTCTGTTTCTCAGGTTTTTGATTCACTTGATTTTTAGATTCACTTGTTGATAGATATGTATTTGTTGTTCATAATTTTTATCTTTACTTTTTTTCTCCTTCTTCTTAAAGAATACCTTTCCTCATTTCATATAATTCTGGTTTGGTGTTGATGAAATCCTTTAGATTTTTCTTATCTGTGAAGCTCTTTATCTGACCTTCAATTCTGAATTATAACTTTGCTGGGTAGAGTAATCTTGGTTGTAGGTTCTTGCCATTCATCACTTTGAATATTTCTTGCCACTCCCATCTGGCCTGCATAGTTTCTGTTGAGAAATCAGCTGACAATCATATATGTGCTCCCTTGTAGGTATCTAACAGTTTTTCTCTTGCTGCTTCTAATATTCTCTTTTTGTCTTTTGCTCTTGGAATTTTAATTATGATGTGTTTTGGTGTGGTCCTCTTTGGATTCCTTTTGTTTGGGGTTCTGTGCACTTCCTAGACTTGTAAGTCTATTTCTTTCACCAGGTGGGGGAAGTTTTCTTTCATTATTTGTTCAAATAGGTTTTCATTATCTTGCTCTCTCCAGTCTTCTGGGACCCCCAATATTCTGATATTGGTATGCTTAAAGTTGTCCCAGAGGCTTCTTACACTATCTTCATATTTTTGGATTCTTTTTGCTTTCCTGGTTGAGTGTTTTTTTGCTTCTTTGTATTTCAAATTTTTTACTTGATTCTTGTATTCCTCTAGTCTGCTGTTGGGTCTCTGTATAATATTTTTTTATTTCAGTCAGTGCATGTTTAATTTCTAGTTGGTCCTTTTTCATATCCTCGAGGGTCTCATTAAATTTATCAGCCTTTTCTAAGAAATTCTTGAAAAACCTTATAAATGTGGTTTTGAACTCTATATCTAGTCATTTGTTTTCCTCCATTTCTTTTGTTTGTGATCTGTTTCTTTGTCTCCACATTTTTCACTGCTTCCCTGAGTTGGTTGGGTGGTTTTGTGTGCTAGGTGTCCTATATAGCCCAGTGGGTCAGCCTGCAAGTTACCTGAGGTGGACACACTTTGTGCACCCGGTTGTGGACTGTGTGTAAAGCCTTGTTGTAGTTAAGTCTTAATTGTTGTTGGTGTCACTTGGAGGAATTGACCTCCAGACCAATTGGCTAGGAGGACCCACTGTGTCTATAATGGAAGAACTGCTGCACTGGAGACACACTTATGGGGCAGGACTTGTTTCAGTGGGGCTTTGGTGCTCACTGAGTCTGCCTCTTGAATGGGTCATTTATGGATGTGAGTAGTTGAAATCTAGTGGCATCTCACACTGACCACTAGATACACTAGCTTCTGGATCTACAATAGGGTGCAGGTCAGCTATCTGAGGCCAACCAGCAGGAGCTACAGTGAGAACTACAGTTTTATTCTCTTTGCTTGGGGTTTGGAGGTTTTGGAGCTGTCTGACCAGAGAATTTGAAGAGACTTTGCCTGTGACCCAATATGTGGTCTATCTTTGAAAATGTCCAATGTGCACTTGAGAAGAATGTATATTCTACAGCTTTGGGGTGAAATGTTCTAAAGATGTCACTTAATTCCTTATGATCTAGTGAGTCATTTAGGATTGCTGTTTCTTTCCTGTTGTTTTTTTGTTTGTTTGTTTAGAGGATTCATGTAGTGGTGTAAATGTGGTATTAAAGTCCCCTATTATGATTGTATTGCTGTTGATCTCTCCCTTGTTATCTTTCAGAAGATTTTTTATGCATTTAGGTGTGCCTGCATTTGGTGTATATATGTTTACCAGAGTTATATCCTCTTGATAAATTGCTGCTTTTAATATTATGAAGTGGCCCTCCTTATCTCTTATTATGGCCCTCACTTTGAGGTCTATTTTATCAGTATTGCTCTCAGATTTTTTTTTCATTTCAATTTGCATGAAAAATATTTTTCCATCTCTTCACTATCAGTCTGTGTGAGTCCTTTGTTCTGAGGAGAATCTCTTGTAGACAACAGATATATGGGTCATGTGTTCTTACTTATTCAGCTACCCTATGTATTTTTACTAGAACATTTAATCCATTTACATTTAAAGTTATTGTTGATGCTTGCATGTTTGTAGGCATTTTTTTCTTTATGCTTCTGTTCCTTCTTCCCTTTCTATTTCCTCTTTTTACAGTTGTCCCTTTAGTATTTTTGCATTGCTGGCTAGGTGGTAATAAACTCCCTTAGCCATTTTTTGTCTGTGAAGTTCCTGGTTTCATCTTTAATTTTGAATAATAGCCTTGCTGGGTATAGTATTCTTAGATTTAGTCCCTTGCTTTGCATTACTTTGTATATTTCATTCCATTCATTTCTCGTGTGGTGTGTTTCTGTTGATAAATCACAGTAGATAGTCTAATGTGAGATCCCTATTGGTAACTTTCTGTTTCTCTCTGGCAGCCTTTATGATTCTTACTTTATTGTTGGTGTTTGCCAATTTAATTATGTCTTAGTGTTGGTCTTTTTGGGTTCTTCTTGTTTGAGACTCTGTGTGATTCTTGGATTTGTGTGAGTTTTTCTTTTTTCCAATTTCAGGGAAGTTTTTTGTCATTATTTCTTCAAATGAGTTTTCTATCCATTGCTCTGTTTCCTCTCCTTCTGGCACCCCTATTAAGCAGATTTTGTTTTATTTTGTGTTGTCCAAAGCTCTCTTAGGCTCTCTTTCTGCTTTTTAAGTTTTTTTGTTTTGTTTTTCCAGTTGCTGCTTTGCTTGGGTATTTTTTTCCTTCCTTGTTTTATAGTTTGCTGATGTGGTCCTCAGCTTCTTCTTGTCTCCTGTTGATACTTTCCATTGTGTTCTTTATTGCAGCTATGTATTTCTTCGTGTCTTCCTGGTTCTTTTTCATTTCCTCTTGATTCTTATACACGTGTTGAATTTGTCTTTTATCATTTTCAGTGTTCTTATAACCACTATTCTGATTTTTTTTCTCTCTGACAAATTGTTTGCCTTCAATTTGTTTACTCTCTTTTCTGGTGATTTCTCCTTTCCCTTCATTTGGGGCTGTTTATTTTTTCTCCCCATCTTTTTCTGTTATGTTGTGGTTGTTCCTATGTATTAGATCAAACTTCTGTGTCACCCAGATTTTTTTAAGTTTGTCTTACATAGTAGATATTTTGTGGAACCCAGTGGTGCAATATCTCAGGTCTTCTGGGCTGGGTATTCTAGGGTTGCCCCCAATTTGGAATATTCGGGTTCTCTTGGTTTAGTTGGGTCCTAGGCTGTTTGGTTATGTGGCTCACTCTCTACCATGTTGACTGGACAGCATAAAATACAAATTGACAAGACATGACACAAAGGGAACAAAACATGAAAGTACTCACAACACTGATAACGCAAATAAAAGTGCCCACCAGAGAAAATAGAATTAGGAGGAGAAAAAAAGAGCAAAAGTAATACTGAAAAAGGTAATAGAGAAAAGAAAAATAAGAAAAAAGAAGGGTAAAAATACATATATAAGGATAAAACTCCAGAAAACAAACAAATAAACCCAAAAATGCAAACAACAAACACCCGGGGGGGGGGGGGGGGGGAAGGAGGGAGGGCAGAATCTGTATAGGCAGAGCTTATTTCCAGAAAGTAAGGTAAAGAAATTGAATTAATAGGGGAATGGCCATGGTTCAGTATAGAAGAGGTAAAAAGGCAATGAGTGGATAAGAAGAAAAGTAAAAAACAAAATAATCAAGAATTTAAAAAATAAAAAATGAAAAAAACAATCATTTTTTAAAAATTATCTATCTGTATATTCATCTGTTTTTGGAAAAGGAGAATAGAGGAGAGAGCAGATAGGCTTGAGTTCAGTGAGTGAAACTAATTAAGCAATTAGGAGAAGAAGAGAGCAAGAGAAGAGAGAAAAAACAAAAGCATAAAAAATTGGCTAGTGAAGAAAGAGAAAAGAGAAGAGTGCATGGACTTGAAGCAGGAGAGAGGAAATTATTTAGTGGTGTACTCATATATGAGTAAGCCAACAGAAACTACAGTAATAATAATGCATCAATAAAGCAGATAAAGAAGATTCATTTTTAACAAGGGGGAAAAATAAAGGAGAGAGGAAAACTAAAGCTGGGACAGGAGAAGAGAAACATGGTGAAAAAGGGAGAAGTGAGGAAGAAAAGGGAAGGGAAAAGGAAGATATAAGATAAAATAAAATAATTATAAAAAATAATACAAAAAATAAAAGGCTAAGAAAAAAAGAAAAAAATTAAGTAAAAGATTAAAAAAAAAAAAAAAAGAGTGAAGTGTCATTCTCTTCAACCGAGTTTTAATGTTCCATGGGGGCTGGTTTAAGACCCCTCTTTACTGTTCTGTCTGCCATGTCTCAGTTTCCTGTTAGATAGTCAGAACTGTGTTCAGCAATCCTCTGTGTCTGTCTCCACAGACTTGGTTGCATGTAGGTGGGACCAATATGCCCATTTTATCTGCCTGCTTTCAGTCTTATTTACACAAGCGTCTATTTCTGACACAGGCTTTGGGTAGGGGTGTTGCTTTATTGGTTTCCAAACAGCCCCTCAACCTATTCCCCCAGGGCTCCCTGGGGCTATTCAGATTCTTTGTTTCCTGTGCAAAGCTTGAGGCTGAATGTGGCTGCAGTAGTTGCCCCAAGGGTGCTGCAGGGAGAGGCTGGCTCTTCAAAATAAAAATGGCCTATTAGGGTTGGAGGGTCCGGAATGTCCCAGTGCCGACCTGCTCCTCTACACGGCCTCTCCCAAATCTTCACAAATTGCACCTCTTCTTGCACCTCAGCTTCAGTGAGTGTAAGTGAAAGGTCCTATGGACTGAGTTTAGTGAATAAAAGCAAGAAAAATATAAAGGCAAAAGAACCATGCCACTGGGAGCCTCTCTCACCTCTGGTACTGTGCAGCTGGGGCAGTTCTTCAGGCTGCCTTTCTGGGCGTGGCCTCTCCAGGCTGTGGATTTGGATCTAAATTCCAAGGCTGCCAGCAGCCCTGTGGACCCCTTCCATAGTTGAGTGTTATGTGTGTTCCCACGGGATGCAGACTTGGTGCAATGCAGGTTCCTTCTGACCCTCTTGTCCTAGTGGTCGCATGTTTCTCTCTCCAGCACAGTTCCCTGGTCCTATCATTCTCCAGGCATCCTCTGTCCTTTACGGCCACATATTATCTCACCAGCTGTGCTTAATTAGCCAATTCCGGGTGGATATTATTTGATTTAGTTGTTCCTTCTATCTGTTCTGTGAGATGGCGCATGACAGGGCTGCCATTTTGAAAAGCCTCCTGTCTTGTTTATTTTTATTTGTTTTGTTATATTTTCTTTACTCTTGTTTTTAATGGGGCTTCAAGAGAGAGGGAGGGAGGGAGGGAGGGAGGGAGGGAAGGAAGGAGGGAGGGAGGGAGAGAAAGAGAGAGAGAGAGAGAAAGAGAGAGAGAGAGACAGAGAGAGAGAGAGTGAGACAGAGAGAGAGAGAGAGAGAGAATTACATGTGGTCAATCTGCTATGTTTAACTAGAAGTCAAACTGTGGAAGAATTTTAAAAATGTACTTTTCTTTACTCATGCTGAACTAAACATTTTCTTAAAATTAGCCCTGGAACTTATAAATAAAATTAGTTTTATACTTATATAGGTGAGATGTTTTCATTACCAAATTTTTAAGATAAAACTTGAATGTTGATGGAAATTAAAATGTGTTTAGCACTTTCTGACTTTCTGACATTGAGTATGGTAAATAAATACATTAACGAATCATTAATGTATTTATTTACCATAATGTTTTTGTCTATTAATCTATTTAAAAAAGGAAATAAATTATAATGAATATTCTCAGTTTACCATTTCAGTTCTTCTCTTTACCCTTTTATACTCCTCTGGGCCTCTGGAGACTTACTGTTACAGATAGTATCATCCAGGTTCCTTTGTCCTCTGGTTTCCAGTGGATTTGGCCAATGGAAAGTATCAATGGGGGGAGGGAGGAGGATCAAAGAAGGAGGGAAAGAGAAGTATGTGTATTTCTCCAGTTCCCTCTCTGCCAGCTCACATTTGGCAGTAATTTTGTTTCTCTTCCTTGTACCACACCTTTTGTTGGGTTGTTCCTTTCTGAAAGCCTCAGCATTTACCAGATTCTGCTCTTCTTCCTACTTCAGGCCTAAGGATAGTAACAGTTTTCCCTGTTGCACCATCCTTGGTGGTCCCCTTCATCCAGCCTACACCTTAAATTACACCAGGACCCTGGCTGACACAAATGATTTAATAGGGCTATTTCATCACAATCCAGGTACTTTAGAAAAAGAACTTCACTTGATGAGCCATGGTTTCTGTATCTGAAAAGTACTAAGTTTTCCAAGGGTGGAATTTGGTCTTTTGTCTAAGATCCTCTTCCAATTCTGCCATCCAAATGTCTATGTGATACAGCAGTGGTCACTTGGCAGCTTTAGCTGTAGTTTTCTCCCTTTGACTCTGTGGATCATTGTGGATAATCCTGAGTGATGGATGATCACAAAACAATTCTTTCCTTTGGAAGGCAGTTTGCTAAAGTGAAAAGAGTACAAACTTGGAAGTAAGACCAGGGTTCAAATTCAGGCTTTGCTACTTTCTTACTGAGTAACATTGAGTACACCACTAAATCTCTCCAAGTCTCAGGTTCTTCATCTTAAGATGAGGATATATAGTGGACATTCTTAGTTGACTGCCCAATAACCATTTTCTTCTTTTTTGTTGAAAGAATACTGATTTCTATTAAGTATGGAGCTAACATTTTAATTGGGTGTTTTGATACTTGCAGCATGTGGTAGACATTACTAGTGTTTACTAACATCTGCTTCTTTCCTTCTGGGAACATGAAAGACTACCAAGTCCTCTTGTTTGGTGGGGCTGTGTGATTAAGTCTGGTGAATGAGCTGAGGGAAAATGACCTGTGTCACATCTGGGCTGAAGCAGAGAAGAGCAAGTATACAATCTCCCTGGGCTGTCTTCTCCCTGCCATGGCAACTAATGATAGTCTGCGTAGAGAAGCCTACATGAGTTAAAACCCCTAAGTGACTGTGTGGAGCATAGACCCTCCTCAACTTGCCATGAACCTGTGGCATGAATGAGAATAACGTGTTCTAGAATTAAGCCAATGAAATTTTTAAAATTTATTTTTCAATTATAGTTATAGTTAACATACAATATTACATTAGTTTCAGGTGAGCAATATAGCCATTAGTTATATAACTTACTAAGGGATCATCCTGATAAGTCATTAGTACCCATCTGACACAAAACCAATGGAGTTTTAAAGTTAATTTATAAGTTAAACCATAACTGAAAAACATCCCTGTGAGCATAGGATACTTTTTTTTTGAAGGGTTATATGAATCAAACTTTTTGGATTTTATTCCAAGTTATTATTTATTAACTTGTATTACTTTGGTCAAGTTACTTAACTTTTCTTTCTGTGTCTTGGTTTCCTCATCTGTAGCACAATGTTGATAATGCCTCCTCCCTTGTGGAATATTTATGAGTATTGAATAAATTAATATATATGAAGCCCTTAGAACAGGGCCTGGCAGGTGGTATGTGCTATTCAGTGTTTATTGTTAGAGGGCATATATTTCAAAGTGTGCAGCACAGTGTGTGGCTCTCATCAACAACTGTTGCTGGTACCTTTATTGCTTTTGTAAGGATTGGAATGATACATGTCAAGTCCTGGCACATAGTGGGCATTTAATGAATGTGAGGTCCCCATTATTTGGCTATTGTGCTTTTGTATTTACATCTGGATAGCTGACCCTCATCTTTTAGTTCTCATATAATGATATAAGCATTGCTCTTTAAGACTTCCTTTACAACATGGGTTGTAGTTAAGTGCTTGGATGTCAACGGGCATTTCAGAACACAAATAAAGAAGACATTGAAATGGCAGCAAAGCCTTTATGAAGAGCAGGGAAGGTACTAATCAAAAGTGGTGTTACCCATAAGTTTGAAGGCAAAGCAACCCACAGAGAGTCCATGAGAATTCATTTTTGGCTAATGACTATTTGACTGCATTTGTTATTTAGAGTCCTTAAATACTGTATATCCATGTTCTTCATTTTGCAGATGAGGGAACTTAACCCCAGAGAAGGGAAGGGGCTCAGATAACACAGTCAATAGCATAGGCAGGTTTCTTGACTTCAACTTCACTTCTAGGTAGAAAAAAAAATCAGGTTTAGTATTGTAACATTTGTGCCATTTGGAAATAACACTGACCAACCAACACCCTGAGCTTGGTTAATCAACTCTGCTCTGCCCTTTGCACAGCTCATTATGTATTTTATTAGTGTTGGTTAGCCTTTGGACACATCAGAAGAAGCTTGATTTTCTCTCACGTTTGATTCTACTGATCAGCTTCAAGAATGTCCTATCCATTCTTGTGGGTGAGCTATCAAGAATCACCATAGACTTTTCTTCATAACCAACTAGAAGAAAGTAGAAATGAAAAGGGCCTGCCAGTGTTTACTTTGTGTGTGTTTCCTTGGACACAAACACAGGAGGGGAGTTTCTATGGAATAGTTAGTCTCCCCCATTTTAGGTTTTCCTGGGGCAGGTAGTTGAACTCTTTGAGGAAGTCTGGGTTTTCTGTCTTGGAAAATTACTGATAACATCAGAGTCAGAGGAGGTGAGCAAAATGGAAAAGAAAATTTGTAAGACTCATTCCAAGATTCAGATTTCTAACCCCACCCAATTCTCCCCCAGCTCTCCTTTCAGCTGTGACTTGCTTCCCAGGAAAGAGAAAACAATAGTCTACTGATTGAATTTCTGTCTAAACTTTAGGCAGTTAAAGGTGAGGGAAGTAAAAGCTGGTTACATTTAGAATCAAAATCCATATAGTTCTATTGGGAGGCATAGTCTGTGTGTATATTTTACAAGAGGGGTCTGGTTCTAAATTCAAACTTGGAAGTGCATTTGTTTTGGTAATTATCAAGTTTTTTGACCAGGAAAGTGCAAAAGTCTTACAGTGTAGAGAAGAAAAAAAAAAAAGCATATTAATTATAACTGGACAGGATCCATATCATGAAAACTGGAAAAACCCACGATCCTGGGATAAAGGAAAAATCATTGGACAGCTAAATTTTATGGTAGGGAACATGAGGTAAGGGTTCAGTTGTTCCTTTCTGACAGCCCCCTCCAGATAATTTGTGTCTACTCTGCCTAGCTTCCAATAGTAGGTACCATATTATTTAGAAAAGTATACCTATTTATTTGAAGTTCTTTCAATATATAACAACTGGCACTTGTAAGTCATCTTTGCCTTTCTCTGCTAGTCCTTTCTCCTATCCTCTCTAGCACTCATTACTTTGGTCAATGGATACATTCTAGAGAGGTTGACTATGTGCCAGACACAGTCCCAGTGAGTATAATTGTGGCTATTACAGTATTCCTCTTAAGTATAGCTATGTGGTAAAACACCCTCAAAACTTATTGGTTCAATGCAAAAACAATCTTACAATAAATTTAAGAATTTATGCAGGGCTCAGTAGTTGAATGATTATTGTTCTCAACAGAGATCACTCAGTAGTATTTAGCTGGAGGATAGACTGGTCTGATGAGCCCACCACAGCTTCGCTAACAAGTCTGGTGCCTTGGCAGTGATGGCTTGAAGGCTAGGCTCAGCTGGCTCTGTTAACCAAAGCACCTACCAATATAGTGATCTCAGTGTGATTGCAGTTATCATGTGGCAGTCAGAACTCCAATAACGAATTGTTTTAATGATCCAGGAGGAAGATGCATATCTACTACATTTCTTGGCCAAACAAGATGTTAAAGGCCAACCCATATTCAAGGGAAGGGTGATTAGATTCTATCTCTCAATGAAAGAAACAGTTATGACTTGGGATATAGCTTTCACATCACATATAGACAGAGTTGCTCCCTTTGGGGAGATCATATGCCATTGGAGCAGTAGGTAGACTGTCAACACATAAAAAGATGCCTAGGTGACCTTGAAAAGATGACCAGAAAGCCTATTGAGTTGTGCAGTGAATACTCTTTCATGACTATGCAGCAGAGAGCCTATGGCTGTTCCCTTGTACTTTCTTGGAGGGTTCCTATGATACCCTCACCTCTTGCTCAGCATTCCATTACACACCAGAAAACAACAAACTCTGCTGGCTCACACATATTCACAGGGCACACTATACAGCTTTATGTCCACACACAGCTGTCTCCATTATTCTAATTGGTTAAAATAGAATTGTTTGACTTAACGGAGAGTTTACTAACTGATTACTAATTATTAGGCTTCTTCAGTCAGCATATTGACACTGTTCCATCTACCGGGACAGTTCCCCCTCTTCTTTATTTTGCAAACTTGTACTTATTTTTTGAATTAAGTGTGAGGAGCTCCTTCTTCCTGGAAAAGCTTTCTTGACCACCCTCACCCCAATTGAATTTAGATGCCTTCCTCTGGACGCCCTTAACCACCTTCACCCCTACTTTATCACCATATTACTATACTTATCATATTTTATTGTAATCCTTGATTTACTTGACTTTCCAAATGCCCCTCCCCAATAAATGTATTGTTGATACAACAGACATGTCCAGAATGACAATGTCAGCTATATACCAACCTATCTCTGAGGGAGCTACAGATACTGGGGTGATTCAGACCGATATGGTCACTCCTTACACAAATGCATTGACCAGGTGCAGACAAGAATCATTATAAATGAATTTAGTGTCCTTTCCCCACAAATTCTCAGTCAAGTAGTGATAATGATTGTGCCATTTTGTTCCTGTTGTTGCCATGGTTCCTGGCATATAATAGCACCTCAATAAATGTGTATTAAGTGCATGAGTAAATGTTGATGGTAGATTAGTTGAACATGTGGATAAAGTTAAGTCAGCAGAATATTATTTCTTTTTTTAAAAATATTTTATTGATTTTTTACAGAGAGGAAGGAAGAGAGATAGAGAGCTAGAAATGTCGAAGAGAGAGAAACATCGACCAGCTGCCTCTTGCACACCCCCTACTGGGGATGTGCCCGCAACCAATGTACATGCCCTTGACCGGAATCGAATCTGGGACCCTTCAGTCCGCAGACCAACGCTCTACCACTGAGCCAAACCGGTTTTGGCAGAATATTATTTCTTTTATTGTTAGAGCCCTCCCTCTAAAGATTTTACCAGGCTGGACCATGATCCCTTTCTTTAAGCAACAAAGGGAGAAGGTCCAGTATCTTGGCCCAGTCCAACCCCTTTCCTTCCAGACAGATTATGCTAGCCTCTGCTC